>NW_024733643.1:0-11707 GCF_018991925.1 Homarus americanus | reverse complement strand
GGGTCATGGTGCTGGAGGGTGCCGGCCCTCACACCCCGGTTCATGTCACTGAAGGGGTGCCGGCCCTCACCCAGGTCATGGCACTAAAAGGGGTGCCTGGCCCTCCGGGTCATGGTGCGGGGTTCCCGGCTTTCACCCGATTCCTGGCACTGAAAGGTTCATACAGGTCATGGTGCCTGAGGGGTGCCCGGCCACCCGGGTCATGGGGTTGAAGCAGTTCCCTGCCATCACACCCCTGCCCATGTCACTGAAGGTGCCCGGCCTCACACTCTGGTTCATAGCTCTATAGGGGTGCACGGCCTCACACCCCGAGTCAAAGCTCTAAAGGTTCCCGGCACTCACACCCGTGTCATGTGAAGGGGTGCCCGCCTCACACTCTGGTTCATAGCTCTGTAGGGTGCCGGCCCTCACACCCATTTCATGGCACTTAAAGGTGCCCGGCTCACACCCGGCTCATGGCACTGAAGGGTTGTCTGGCCCTGACGCCCCGGTCATGTCACTGAGGTGCCCCCCACACCCCGGTTCACAGCACTGTAGTGCCGGCCTCACACCCCGATTCATGGCACTGAGGTGCCCTGTCCTCACACCCCGGTCCATGACACTGAGGTGCCCGCCTCACCCCCGGGTCATGGTGTGGAGGGGCCTGCCCTCACCCCGGGTCATGTCACTAAAGGTGACAGGCCCTCACACCCCGGGTCATGTCAAGGGGTTCACGGCCCTCACACCCCGTGTCAGTGAAGGCCCGGCCCTCACACACTCTGGTTCATAGCTCAGGGGTGCCGGCCTCACACCCCGTTCATGGCACTAGAAGCCCGGCCTCACATCCCGGCTCATGGCACTGAGGGGTTGCCGGCCCTGACGCCGGGTCATGTCACTGAGGAGGCCCGGCCTCACACCCCTATTCATGGCACTGAAGGGCACGCACCACAACCCGGGTCTCACAGCACTGAGGTTCCCGGCCTTCACACCCCGTTTCATCGCACTGAAGGTGCTCGCCCTCACACCTGCCTATGACACTGAAAGGGTGCCCGGCCCACACCCCGGGTCATGGCACTAGTGCACGGCCTCACACCCGGGTCATGGACCTAAGGTGCCCGGCCTCACACCACGGATCATGGGGTTGACGCGGTTCGCCCTCACACCCAGGGTCATGGTGCTGAGGGGTGCCCGGCCTCACACCCCGGGTCATGAGTGAAGGTGCCCGGCTCACACCCGGGTCACGGCAATGAAGGTGCCAGCCATCACACCCAGGGTCATGGTGCTGAAGGGTGCCCGGCCACACCCCATTCATGGCACTGAAAGGGTCCGGCCCTCACACCCGGGTCATGGCACTTAGTGCACAGGCCTCACACCCCGGATCATGGACCCAACGGGGTGCCCGGCCCTCACACCACGGATCATGGGGTTGAAGGTTCCCGCTCCCACACCCTGGGTCATGGTGCTGGAGGTGCCCGGCCTCACACCCCGGTTCATGTCACTGAAGGCCCGGCCCTCACACCCCGGGTCATGGCACTAAAGGTGCCTGCCCTCACACCCCGGGTCATGGTGCTAAGGTTCCCGGCTTTCACACCCGATTCCTGGCACTGAAGGTGCCCGACCACACCTGGGTCATGGTGCCTGAGGTGCCCGGCCCACACCCTGGTCGGGCCAGCGGCCCTGCCATCACACCTGGCCATGTCACTGAAGGTGCCCGGCCTCACCCTGGTTCATAGCTCTATAGGGGTGCACGCCTCACACCCCGAGTCATATCTAAAGGTCCTGCACTCACACCCTGTGTCATGAAGGTGCCTGGCCTCACACTCTGGTTCATAGCTCTGTAGGGCCTCACCCCATTTCATGGCACTAAGGGGTGCCCAGCCCTCACACCCTGCCATGGCACTGAAGGGTTGTCTGGCCCTGACGCCCCGGGTCATGTCACTGGGTGCCCGGCCCTCACACCCCGGTTCACAGCACTGTAGGGGCCCGGCTCACACCCCGATTCATGGCACTGAAGGGTGCCCTGTCCTCCACCCCGGTTCATGACACTGAAGGTGCCCCGGCCCTCACCCCGGGTCATGGTGCTGGAGGTGCCCACCCTCACCCCCGGGTCATGTCACAAAGGGGTGACAGGCCTCACACCCCGGGTCATGTCACTGAAGGGGTTCACGGCCCTCACACCCCGGGTCATGGACCCAAAGAGGTCACCCTCACACCCCGGGTCATGGACCTAAAGGGTTGCCCGCCCTGACGCCCTGGGTCATGTCACTGAAGGTGCCTGACCCACACACCCGATTCATGGCACTGAAGGGTGCCCGACCCCACACCCCGGGTCATGAGGGTGCCCGGCTCACACCCCGGTTCGCAGCACTGTAGGTGCCCTGCCTCACACCCCGTTTGGCACAAATGGCCCTCACATCCCGGCTCATGGCACTGAAGGTTGCCTGGCCCTCACCCTGCACGAAAGGTGCCCGGCCCTCACACCCCGCTTCATGGCACTAGGTGCCCGGCCCTCACATCCCGGCTCATGGCACTGAAGGGTTACCCGCCCGACGCCCAGGGTCATGTCACTGAAGTGTCTGCCTCACACCCTTTCATGGCACTGAAGGTGACCGGCCTCACACCCCGGTTCATAGCACTGTAGTGCCCGGCCTCACACCGCGATTCATGGCACTGAAAGGGTGCCCGGCCCTCACACCCCGGTTCATGACACTGAAGGTGCCGGCCCTCACACCCGGGTCATGGTGCTGGGAGGGTGCCTGGCTCACACCCCTGGGTCATGTCACTAAAGGTGCCTGGCTCACTACCCGGGTCATGTCACTGAAGGGTTGCACGGCCTCACACCACGGGTCATGGCTGAAGGGGTGCCCGGCCTCACACCTGCTCATGGCACTGAAAGGGTGCTCGGCCTCACACCCCGGTTCATGACACTGAAGGCTTACGCCTCACACCACGGGTCATGGA
Organism: Homarus americanus; assembly: GCF_018991925.1. Taxonomy (NCBI): domain Eukaryota; kingdom Metazoa; phylum Arthropoda; class Malacostraca; order Decapoda; family Nephropidae; genus Homarus; species Homarus americanus. The sequence continues at coordinate 8,767 of NW_024733643.1, read as the reverse complement.
GCTGAAATGCCTGGCCCTCCCGGCCCTCACACCCCGTGTCAGTGAAGGGGTGCCAGCCCTCACACTCCCTGGTTCATAGCTCTGTAGGGTGCCCGGCCCTCACGCCCCCGTTTCCTTGGCACTAAAGGGGTGCCCGGCCACCACATCGGCTCATGGCACCTGAAGGGTTGCCCGGCTGGCCTTGGGGTCATGTCACTGAAGGGGTGCCGGCCCTCACACCCTATTCATGGCACTGAAGGGGTGACCGGCCCTCCTGCCCCAGTTCGCACTGTGAAGTGCCCGGCCTTCCACCGCGATTCATGGCACTGAAAGGGTGCCCGGCCCTCACCCAGTTCATGACACTGAAGGGTGCCCCGGCCTCACACTCCGGGTCATGGTGTGCTGGAGGGGGTGCCCGACCTCACCCTGGGTCATGTCACTAAAGAGTGCCCGGCCCCTCACTACCCAGGTCGCCTCCTGGAAGGGTTGGCCACCACACCCGGAGTCATAGACCTAAAAAGGGGTGCATAGCCCCCACCCCAGGTCATGGACCTGGTTGCCCGGCCACAACACTTGGTCATGTCACTGAACAGTGCCAGCCTCACACAGCCATGGCACTGAAGGGTGCACAACCCTCCTAACCCAGTTCACAGCACTGTAGAGGTTCCACGACCTTCACCCGTTCATCGCACTGAAGGTGCCCCGCAGCCCTCACACCCCGTTTCATGACACTGAAAAGTGCCAGCCCTCACACAGGGTCATAGTACTGAAAGTGCACAGCCCTCACACCCCGGGTCATGGACCTAAAGGGGTGCCCGGCCCTCACACCACAGCGGATCATAAGGGTTGACGCGGTTTCCGGCCCTCACACCCAGGGTCATGGTGCTGGAGGGTGCCAGCCCTCACACCCGGGTCATGTAACTGAAGGGTGCCCGGCCCTCCACCCCGGGTCCTGACACTGAAGAGGGTGCCTGGCCACATCCACCCCGGGTCATGGTGCTACACCCCGGGTCATGGTGCTGAAGGTGCCCTGGCCACCCCTATTCATGGCACTGAAAGGGTCCCCGGCCTCAGACCCCGGGAGCACTTAAAGGGTGCACGGCCTCACACCCCGGGTCATGGACCTGGGTGCCCGGCTCACACCACGGATCATGGGGTTGAAGGTTCCCGGCCCTACACCCCGGGTCATGGTGCTGAGGTGCCCGGCCCTCACACCCCGGTTCATGTCACTGGAGGTGCCTGGCCTCACACCCCGGGTCATGGCACTGGGGCGCTGGCCTCACACCCCGGGTCATGGTGCTGGGTTCCGGCTTTCACACCCTGATTCCTGGCACTGAGGGGTGCCTGACCCCACACCTCGGGTCATGGTGCCTGAGGTGCCCCCCACACCCTCCAGGCCAGCGGCCTCACACACCCCCTGGCCATGTCACTGAAGGTGCCCCGGCCCTCACACTCTGGTTCATATCTCTAGGGGTGCACGGCCTCACACCGAGTCATAGCTTAAAGGGGTTCCCGGCACTCACACCCTGTGTCGTGAAGGGTGCCCGCCTCACACTCTGGTTCATAGCTCAGGTGCCTGGCCCACACCCCATTTCATGGCACTAAAGGGGTGCCCGGCTCACACCCCGGCTCATGGCACTGAAGGGTTGCCCGGCCCTGACGCCCGGGTCATGTCACTGAAGGGGTGCCTGGCCTCACACCCGGTTCACAGCACTGGGGGTGCCTGGCCTTACCCCTGATTCATGGCACTGAAAGGGTGCCCTGTCCTCACACCCCGGTTCATGACACTGGGTGCCCCGGCCCTCACCCCGGTCATAGCTGGGAGGGGTGCCTGACCACACCCGGGTCATGTCACTAAAGGGGTGACAGGCCCACACCCCTGGTCATGTCACTGAAGGGGTTCACGGCCTCACACCGGGTCATGGACTCAAAGAGGTGCACGGCCTCACCCCGGGTCATGGACCTAAAGGTTGCCCGGCCCTGACGCCCCGGTCATGTCACTGAAGGGGTGCCCACCCACACACCCCGATTCATGGCACTGAAGGGGTGCCTGACTACACCTGGTCATGTGAAGGGGTGCCCGGCCTCACACCCCGGTTCAGCACAGGGGTGCCCTGCCTCACACCCTGTTCATGGCATCAAAGTGCCCGGCCTCACATCCCGGCTCATGGCACTGAAGGGTTGCCCGGCCCTCACCGGTCATGGCACAAAAGGTGCCCGGCCCTCACACCCGGCACTGAAAGGGTGCCGGGCCCTCACACCCAGGGTCATGGCACTAAATAGGTGCTAGGTCCTCACACCCCGGTTCATAGCTCTGTCGGGGTGCCCGGGCCTCCCACCGCGTTTCATGGCACTTAAGGGGTGCCCGGCCCTCACACCCCGGCACATGGCACTGAAGGGGTGTCCGGCCCTGACGCCCTGGGTCATGTCACTGAAGGGGTGCCCGGCCCTCACACCCCGGGTCATGGCACTGAAGCGGTGCCCGGCCGTCACACCCCTGGCCATGGCACTGAAAGTATGCCCGTCCCTCACACCCCTGGTCATAGAGCTAAACGAGTGCCCGGCCCTCTCCTCCCGGGTCATGGCACTGAAGGAGGGACCGGCCCTCACACCCCGGGTCATGGCACTGAAGGAGTGCCCGGCCCTCACCCCCCGGGTCATATCATTGAAGGGGTGCCCGGCCCTCACACCCAGGGTCATATCACTGAAAAAATGCCCGGCCCTCACACCCCGGGTCATAGCTCTGAAGGCGTGTCCGGCCCTCATGCCCCGGGTCATGTCACTGAAGGGGTGCCCGGCCCTCACACCGCAGTCAGGTGAATGGGTGCCCGCCTCACGCCTGGTCTACAGCTCTGTAGGGTGCCCGGCCCTCGCATCCCGGCTCATGGCACTGAAGGGTTGCCCGGCCCTGACGCCCAGGGTCATGTCACTGAAGGGGTGCCCGGCCCTCACACCCTTATTCATGGCACTGAAGGGGTGACCGGCCCTCACACCCCGGTTCATAGCACTGTAGGGGTGCCCGGCCTTCACACCGCGATTCATGGCACTGAAAGGGTGCCCGGCCCTCACACCCCGGTTCATGACACCGAAGGGGTGCCTGGCCCTCACACTCCGGGTCATGGTGCTGGAGGGGTGCCCGGCCCTCACACCCTGGGTCATGTCACTAAAGGGGTGCCCGGCCCTCACATTCCGGGTCATGTCACTGAAGGGGTTCACGGCCCACACACCCCGGGTCATGGACCTAAAGGGGTGCATGGCCCTCACACCCCGGGTCATGGACCTATAGGGTTGCCCGGCCCTGACGCCCCGGGTCATGTCACTGAAGGGTTGCCCGGCCCTCACACCCCTATTCATGGCACTGAAGGGGTGCACGGCCCTCACACCCAGGTTCACAGCACTGTAATGGTGCCCGGCCTTCACACCCCATTTCATCGCACTGAAAGGGTGCCCGGCCCTCACACCCCGTTTCATGACACTGAAAGTGTGCCCGGCCCTCACACCCCGGGTCATGGCACTGAAAGGGTGAACGGCCCTCACACCCTGGTCATGGACCTAAAGGCACTGCCCCTACACCACGGATCATGGGGTTGACGTTCCCGGCCTCCTCACACCCCTGGGTCATGCGAGGCAAAATGCCCTGCCCTCACACCCCGGGTCATGTCACTGAAGGGTGCCCACCACCCCGGGTCAGGCACTGAAGGGGTGCCTGGCCATCACACCATCATGCTGCCTGGCCAGCACCCCTATTCATGGCACTGAAGGTCCCGGCCCTCAGACCCCGGGGATGGCACTAAAGGTGCACGCCCTCACACCCCGGGTCATGGATCCAAAGGGGTGCCCGGCCACACCACGATCATGGGGTTGGCGGTTCGCCCTACACCCCGGGTCATGGTGCTGGAGGTGCCAGCCACACCCCGGTTCATGTCACTGGGGTGCCTGGCCTCACACCGGGTCATGGCACTAAGGTGCCTGGCCTCACCCCGGTCATGGTGCTGAAGGTCCCGGCTTACACCCTGATTCCTGGCACTGAAGGGGTGCCCGACCTCACACCTCGGGTCATGGTGCCTGAGGGTGCCCGGCCTCACACCCGGGTCATGGGGTTAGCGTTCCCTGCCATCACACCCCTGGCCATGTCACTGAAGGGTGCCCGGCCTCACACTCTGGTTCATCTCTATAGGGTGCACGGCCTCACACCCCGAGTCATAGCTCTAAATGGGTTCCTGCACTCACACCCCGCTGTCATGTGAAGGGTGCCTGGGCCTCACACCTGGTTCATAGCTCTGTAGGGTGCCCGGCCCACACCCCATTTCATGGCACTAAAGGGGTGCCCGCCTCACACCCCGGCTCATGGCACTGAAGGGTTGCCCGGCCCTGACGCCCGGGTCATGTCACTGAAGGTGCCCGCCCTCACACCCGGTTCACAGCACTGTAGGTGCCCGCCACACCCCGATTCATGGCACTGAAAGGTGCCGGTCCTCACACCCGGTTCATGACACTGAAGGGGTGCCCGGCACTCACTCCCGGTCATGGTGCTGAGGGGTGCCCAGCCTTCACACCCTGGTCATGTCACTAAAGGGTGACAGGCCCTCACACCCCGGGTCATGTCACTGAAGGGGTTCACGCCCTCACACCCGGTCATGGACCCAAGAGGTGCACGCCCTGACGCCCCGGTCATGTCACTGAAGGGGTGCCCGACCCACACCCCCGATTCATGGCACTGAAGGTGCCCGACCTCACACCCGGGTCATGAAGGGGTGCCCGGCCTTCACACCCCGTCGCAGCACTGTAGTGCCTGCCTTCACACCCGATTCATCGCACTGAAAGGGTGCCCGCCTCACACCCCGTTTCATGGCACTAAAGGGGTGCCCGGCCCTCACATCCCGGCTCATGGCACTGAAGGGTTGCCCGGCCCTCATTCCCCGGGTCACACTGAAAAGTGCCTGCCCCACACCCCGTGTCAGAAGGGTGCCCGGCCTCACACTCTGGTTCAGCTCTGTAGGGGTGCCCGGCCCTCACACCCCGTTTCACTGGGCAAATGGGCCCTCACATCCGGCTCATGGCACTGAAGGGTTGCCCGGCCCTGACGCCCAGGGTCATGTCACTGAAGGGGTGCCCTGGCCTCACACCCCTATTCATGGCACTGAAGGGTGACCGGCCCTCACACCCGGTTCATAGCACTGTAGGGGTGCCTGCCTTCACACCGCGATTCATGGCACTGAAAGGGTGCCTGGCCTCACACCCCGGTTCATGACACTGAAGGGGTGCCCGGCCCTCACACTGGGTCATGGTGCTGAGGTGCCCGGCCTCACACCCTGGGTCATGTCACTAAGAGGTGCCCGGCCTCACTACCCGGGTCATGTCACTGAAGGGGTTCACGCCCTCACACCCCGGGTCATGGACCTAAAGGTGCATGGCCCTCACACCCCGGGTCATGGACGAAGGTTGCCCGGCCCTGACGCCCGGGTCACACTGAACGGGTGCCCGGCCCTCACACCCTATTCATGGCACTGAAGGTGCACGGCCACAACCCGGTTCACAGCACTGTAGGTTCCCGGCTCACACCCTGCTTCATCGCACTGGTGCCTGGCCCACACCCCTGTTTCATGACACTGAAAGGTGCCCGGCCCTCACACCCAGGGTCATGGTACTGAGGGGTGCACGGCTCACACCCCGGGTCATGGACCTAAAGGGGTGCCCGGCCTCACACCACGGATCATGGGGTTGACGCGGTTTCCGGCCCTCACACCCAGGGTCATGGTGCTGGAGGTGCCCGGCCCTCACACCCCGGGTCATGTAACTGAAGGTGCCCGCCTCACACCCCGGGTCACGGCACTGAAGGGGTGCCTGGCCATCGGTTGCCCGGCCCTGACGCCCCGGGTCATGTCACTGAAGGGGTGCCCGGCCCTCACACCCCGGTTCACAGCACTGTAGGGTGCCCGGCCTTCACACCCCGATTCATGGCACTGAAAGTGCCGGTCCTCACACCCCGGTTCATGACACTGAAGGGGTGCCTGCACACCCCCGGTCATGGTGCTGAGGGGTGCCCGGCTCACACCCCGGGTCATGTCATAAAGGGGTGACAGGCTCACACCCTGGTCATGTCACTGAGGTTCACGCCTCACACCCCGGGTCATGGACCTAAAGAGGTGCACGGCCCTGACGCCCCGGTCATGTCACTGAAGGGTGCCCACCCTCACACCCTGGGTCATGTGAAGGGGTGCCCGGCCTTCACACCCCGTCTGCAGCACTGTAGGGGTGCCCTGCCTCACACCCTGATTCATCGCACTGAAAGGGTGCCCGGCCCTCACACCCCGTTTCATGGCACTAGGGTGCCCGGCCCTCACATCCCGGCTCATGGCACTGAAGGGTTGCCCGGCCCTCATTCCCCGGGTCATGGCATGAAAAGGTGCCCGGCCCTCACACCGTGTCAGTGAAGGTGCCGGCCCTCACACTCTGGTTCATATCTCAGGGTGCCCGGCCTCACACCCCTGCTTCATGGCACTAAAGGTGCCCGGCCCTCACATCCCGGTTCATGGCACTGAAGGGTTGCCCGCCCTGACGCCCAGGGTCATGTCACTGAAGGGGTGCCCGGCCCTCACACCCCTATTCATGGCACTGAAGGTGACCGGCCCTCACACCCCGGTTCATAGCACTGTAGGCCCGGCCTTCACACCGCGATTCATGGCACTGAAAGGGTGCCCGGCCCTCTCACCCCGGTCCATGACACTGAAGGTGCCCGGCCCCTACACTCCGGGTCATGGTGCTGGAGGTGCCCGGCCTCACACCCTGGGTCATGTCACTAAGGTGCCCGGCCTACACCCTATTCATGGCACTGAAGGGTCCACGGCTCACACCCCGGTCATGGACCTAAATGCTCACACCCCGGGTCATGTCACTGAAGGGGTGCCCGGCACTCACACCCCTATTCATGGCACTGAAGGGGTTCACGGCCCTCACACCCCAGGTCATGGACCTAAAGGGGTGCCCTGCCTTCACACCCCGATTCATCGCACTGAAAGGGTGCCCGGCCCTCACATCCCGTTTCATGACATTGAAGGGGTGCCCGACCCTCACACCCCGGGTCATGGCACTGAAAGGGTGCACGGACCTCACACCCCGGGTCATGGACCTAAAGGGGTGCCCGGCCCTCACACCACGGGTCATGGGGTTGAAGCGGTTCCCGGCCATCACAACCCGGGTCATGGTGCTGGAGGGGTGCCCGGCTCTCACACCCCGAGTCATGTCACTGAAGGGGTGCCCGGCCCTCACACTCCGGGTCATGGGGTTGAAGCGGTTCCCGGCCCTCACACCCTGGGTCATGGTGCTGATGGGGTGCCCGGCCCTCACCCACCGATTCTTGGCACTGAAAACGAACCAGGCCCTAACACCCTGGGTCATGGTGCTGAAGGGGTGCCCAGCCCTCACACACAGATTCATTTCACTGAAGGGGTGTCCGACCCTCACACCCCGGGTCATGTGAAGGGGTGCCCGGCCCTCACACCCCGTTTCAAGGCACTGAAAGGGTGCCCGGCCCTCACACCCCGATTCATGACACTGTAGGGGTGCCCGACGCTCACACCCAGGGTCATGGTGCTGGAGGGTGCCAGCCCTCACACCCCCGGGTCATGTCACTGAAAGGGTGCCCGGCCCTCATCCCGGGTCATGTCACTGAAGTGGTGCCTGGCCCTCACACCCCGGGTGTTGGTACTGAAGGGGTGCCCCGCCCTCACACCCCGGGTCATGGTGCTTATGGGGTGCCCGGCCCTTACACCCCGGAAAAGTGTGAAGGGGTGCCCGGCCCTCACACCCCGGTTCATAACACTGTAGGGGTGCCCTGCCCCCACACCCCGGCTCATGTCACCTATGGGGTTCCCGGCGCTCACACTCCGGTTCATGGTGATGGAGGGGTGCCCGGCCCTGACACCCCGGGTCAAGTGAAGGGGTGCCCGGACCACACACCCTTTTTCAAAGCACTGTATGGGTGCCCGGCACTTAAAGGGTGCCCATCCCTCACAACCAGGTTTATGACACTGAAAGGTTGCCCTGCCCTCACACCCCAGGTCATGTCACTGAAGGGGTGCCCGGCCCTCACACCCCGGGTCATGGCACTGAAGGGGAGCCCGGCCCTCACACCCCGGGTCATGGCACTGAACGGGTGCCCGGTCCTCACACCCCGGGTCATGGTGCTGCAGGGGTGCCCGGCCCTCACACCCCGGTTCACAGCACTTTAGGGGTGCTCGGCCCTCACACCCTGGGTCATGAGGTTGATGCGGTTCCCGGTCCTCACACCACGGGTCATTGAGCTGAAGGGGTGCCCGGCCATCACACCCCGATTCATGGCAGTGAAAGGGTGCCCGGCCCTCACACCCCGGGTCATGGCACTGAATAGGTGTCCGGCCCTCACATCCCGGTTCATAGCTCTGTCGGGGTGCCCGGGCCTCACACCCCGTTTCATGGCACTTAAGGGGTGCCCGGCCCTCACACCCCGGGTCATGTCACTGAAGGGGTTCACGGCCCTCACACCCTGGGTCATGGACCTAAAGGGGTGCACGGCCCTTACACCAAGGATCATACACCTAAAGGGTTGCCCGGCCCTCACACCCCGGGTCGTGCCACTGAAGCGGTGCCCGGCCCTCCCACCCCTATTCATGGCACTGAAGGTGCCTGGCTCACACCCCTGGTCATAGAGCTAAACGAGTGCCCGGCCCTCACACCGGGTCATGTCACTGAAGGCACGGCTCACACACCCCGGGTCATGGACCTAAAGGGGTGCCCGCCCTCACACCCC
>NW_024733642.1:0-8981 GCF_018991925.1 Homarus americanus | reverse complement strand
ATATATATATATATATATATACACACACACAGTTGGTCCTCACATTACGCGGTTAATGTAACCCGGAGGGTCCCGCGGAAAGTGAGGAACGCGTAAAGTGAACAACATAACATATGGGATTAATTGAAATGGAGTCCAGGCCGATCCCCAAATTCCACTTTTTGACGACACACAACTATGTTGTAGTAAAAATTTTATCTTAACTTTATGATGGTATGAAAAACAAGTAATATAGAAGAGGTTAGGTTAGGAAAGATAAAGGTTAACATAGGAAAAATAAAGGTTAGGTTAGAAAACTAAAAATTAGGTGTAACACTCACGGTAGTAGAAGAGATGGGTCGGCATACAGGGATGGAGGCTGGTTCCGAGGCAGAGGGCAGATTACTGGCCCTCAAGTGAATCACCATTACTAGGTGAATCACCATCACTGTCACTTACAGTTGTCAGGGCTTCCCTGACAAATCCCTCAAAGTCATCTTCACTATCACTGGCTTGGGCTGGCTGTGGTGGGTTGCGGGCGAAGAAATCTGTTATGCTTTGCTGACGGCTGGCGTTGATGTTGTCGTGATACACCTTGATGTACGGCTCCATAGCCTGCACCAGCCGGGTATGGAAGACTTCATAGCGGTCATCGTCATTGTCGCGGGAAAGGAAGGACTTCATTTTCTCTGCACACTCCATGGCACCCTTAATATCACTATGACTTAAATTGTGTTCTTCGGAGAATGACGCACCTTCCTCCTCTTCACTGACGTGTTCTTCTTCCAACATCTCGTCGGCAGTCACTTCAGGATCTCTGATCACCTCCAGGATGTCGTCGTTGGTGGTCTCGGAGAAGCCTGGAACTGTAACAGTCTGCGCAGCTTCTCTGGCAAGGTCCACTGCTACTGCAACATTCTGAATCTCACCAGTCACAGATTGACTCCTCCTCTCACCTGGTATTCCATGCAACACATGTCTCCATGCGTGACGAATTGTAGCAATAGACAGCTGATCCCATGACTTCACCAAGAAGTCCACAGCTTTCTTGATGTTAAATACTCTCCAGAATTGTTTGAAGAGTATTTTTTGCTGTTCTAACTGTTGATCCTCATCTTCTTCGCTCTTGCTATCGGTGGTGGTGTCACTCAGGTTACGCAACTCTTCCCTGGTGTTGGTGTAGTCGTTCAGGAGCTGGAATTTTTTTTTTGAGAATGCAGCTTTCACATTGCAAATCAACTCCTTGTCCATGGGCTGGATTAAAGACGTAGTGTTGGGAGGAAGGAAGACCACTTTTACGTTGGGGTGACGATCTAACAGTAGGGGCGAGTGTCCTGGTGCGTTGTCCAGCAGCAACAAAATATTAAATGGGACATTCTGTCGCTCACAGAATTTCTTTACATCGGGAACAAAACAGTCATCAAACCAGGAGAGGGACAGTGTAGAGAACATCCATGCCTTACGTGCGGTCAGCCAGTGGACATTTAGCTTGGTCATGTCCATGCTCTTGTAGGCGTGCGGCTTGCGGGCTATGTGGATCACCGATAACTTGAGCTTACAGGTACCGGAGGCATTGGTGGTAAATAGGACGGTGATGCGTTCCTTCTGCATTTTCCGGCCCCGAATCCTGCTGGCATTCTTCACAACGAAGGACTTGGAAGGTAGCTTTTTCCAGAAAAGACCAGATTCGTCCATGTTAAACACCTGGTCGTCACTGTACTGTCCTTCCTCCATAATCTCACGTAAAAACGGAGGAAATTCCCGAGCCGCAGCATGATCAGCACTGGCTTCTTCACCACCAATGTTTATATTGGTGATCTTGTTCCGGATCTTAAACCTCTGTAACCACCCAGAGGAAGCATTAAAGGGTTTGGGCTCTGAAGTTCCCATCTTTCGTGCCACTGCCATGTACAGTTCACGTGCGTAGTCCTTAACAGAGCGCGTGTCGACCGCCATGTTCCGTCGCGCCTGACGCACCAAGTACCTCACAAGTAATTTTTCTGTCTTGAGAAGCACCTGGTTGTGAAAATACTTGATCATAGAAGCACCTGTAGACTTTGTGATCTTCATGTGCTCCTTTATCTTGGCTGAATCCTTCTTTATAGTCCGGATCGTAGATTCGTTCACGCCATGCTGGCGCGCCAAATCAACCTGCCTTGTTCCTTTCTCCAACTCTTGGATGATGGTATACTTCACCTCGTAGCTTAAGGAACGTCGTGTCTTCTTTGGTTTAGTGCCGCTGGGTCCAGGTAAGGAAAGGTTTTTCTCTGGGGGTGGTGGTCCGGCGGAAGCCATTTTACGGAACAATGGATGCGCGTTTACACGGAGTGGCCTTGAGGGATGAAACTGCCGCGGCTAGGTCAAGCGTCGTCTTTCCTCCCTCCCTCCCTCCCCCGGGTGGACACGTCATAATACTTTAAGCCAATTACAGCTAGCAGCAGAGGGGGGTAGGGATGCATGGCCAATCACAGGTCTGATACGTCATATGACGTCAGTGATAACGCAACAAAGACACACACTGCGCAACCTTACCGCGCCGCTTGCCCAAGCGGAGGGAGGAGGAGGGAGAGGCAGGCAGGCAGGCGGGCGTGGCGGGTGGGGCGAATCTAAAAATAGCGTCGCGCCGGACACTCTCCGCGTAATGGGGTTCACGTACCGCGTAATGTGAGCACGTGAGGTTCTGGCAAGGCACCGCGTTAACGTGGAAACGCGGGACCGCGTAAAGTGAGGGTTAACTGTATATATATATATATATATATATATATATATATATATATATATATATATATATATATATATATATATATATATATATATATATATATATATATATATATATATATATATATATATATATATATATATATATATATACACACACAGTGGGGCATGCTATAACGAACGGATTCTACTACGAATATTCCTATAACGAACGGTTTTACCTATAAAATTGAGAATGCTATAACGAACGAAACTCCTACAACGAACATTATTTAATTTTTTTTTTCTAATTCATTGTTTTTTATTACAAATATTAATGATATTCTTTATTTCAGGGGTTTAGATGCATCTTTATGCACTTTTTTACAATTTTTACAATTTTATATTATATTTTTCAGTGTTAAGTGGTTGTATTTGGGGGCCTGGAACGGATTAATCCTATAACGAACGAATGCTATAACGAACAAGGTTCCAGAACCAATTAGATTCGTTATAGCATACCCCACTGTATATATATATATATACACCTAAACCCCGACTTACGACTATACGGACTTACGTCCAATGGTACTTACGACCTGCTTTGACCGTACGTCCATACGGGACATACGACTGCGACCGCCGTGACCAAAAATTTTTTCAAATGACGCGCGCATTTTCTATACCGAAACGTTTCCGTCCCGGGCGAGAGGGAGGGATGGCTTGGGTCGCCTCGTGGCTGCACTCACTCAGTGGAGCGCTTTGTTTGTGTTTGGCTATCGTATCCTATACTGATCGCGCTGTGAACTTTCGTTATTATTGTATTTAATTGACTTTATAATGACTGGAAAGCGTAAAAGTGAGAGTGCTAGTGGTACTCCAAGGAAAAGGAGACAGGCAATTACTTTTGAGATGAAACTGAAGATAATAACACAGTATGAGAATGGAAAAACAGTAGCAACAATCTCACGCGACCTAGGTTTCTCACACTCGACTATATCCACTATTCTGAAGGACAAGGAACGTATTCGTGAAGTAGTGAAAGGAACAACACCTATAAAGGGAACTATAATAACAAAGAAAAGACAAGGTCCTATCCACGATATGGAAAAATTATTGGTGATATGGATAGAAGACCAGATACAGAAGCGTGTACCCTTAAGTGTTCTAACCATACAGGCTAAAGCAAGAAGCCTGTTCCAAAGCCTGAAGGAGCAGGCAGGAGATGAATGTGATCAAACCTTTACAGGAAGTCAAGGGTGGTTTGATAGATTTAAAAAACGCTACAGTCTACACAGTGTTAAGGTGAGTGGAGAGGCAGCTAGTGCCGATGTTGGTGCTGCCGAAGCTTTTAAGGAGGAGTTAGATGATGTGATTGTGGAAGGGAATTATTTGCCAGAGCAAATATTCAATGTGGATGAGACTGGATTATTGTGGAAACGCATGCCTGACCGGACATACATCCACAAAGAGGCAAAAAAAATGCCCGGATTCAAGGCATTCAAGGACAGAATTACACTTCTGTTGGGGGGGAATGTTGCTGGTTTCAAGCTAAAGCCCTTCATGATCTATCATTCAGAGAACCCCAGGGCTTTTAAACATGTCAGCAAGCACACACTGCCAGTGTTTTATCGCAGTAACAAGAAAGCCTGGATGACCCTAGTACTATTTGAGGATTGGTTCATGACTTGTTTCATTCCACGAGCCAAGGAGTATTGTCTGCAACAAAGGATTCCATTCAAGATTTTACTGATTTTGGATAATGCTCCGGGACACCCACCACACCTGGACGACATGCACCCTGATGTTAAGGTAGTGTACATGCCACCTAACACTACCTCTATCATCCAACCCATGGATCAAGGTGCTATTTCTGCCTTTAAAGCATATTATTTACGCACGACCTTCGCTCAGGCTGTTGCTGCTACTGAAGGTGAGAAAACGCTCAGACAGTTTTGGAAGGAGTACAACATTTTGTCATGTATAAAGAACATTAGTGCAGCATGGGATCAGGTTACAAAACATTGCATGAATGGAATATGGAAGAAAATCCTGAAAAGATATGTGAACAGTTTCAAAGGATTTAATGAAAGTGAAGTTATTTTGGATATTAGTAACAAGATAGTGGACTTAGGTAAACAGCTGGAGTTAGAAATTGATACTGAAGATGTTGGACAGTTGGTTGAAAGTGTAGCAGAAGAGCTCAGTAACGAGGATCTTATTGAACTAGATGCACAGAAAGTTGCAGAGGAAGAAGAGAGACAAAATGTAGAAGAAGAGCCTGCACCCCCCAAAAAGTTTTCAGTGAAACATATGGCAGAGGCATTTGCTACAATTAATAAAGGAATGCAAATGTTTGATGGCATGGATCAAAATTATGAGCGTTATGCCAAAGTTGACAGAATGATCCAAGATTCACTTGCTTGCTACAGAGAAATTTATAATGAAAAGAAAAAGAAAACTGTGCAGTCTAAATTGGACACCTATTTCAAGAAGTCCCCCAGTACTGGCTCCTCACGCCCCACCAGTGCTGCCTCTTCACTCCCTCAAGATGATCCAATACCTTCAACCAGCAAGTTACCACAGTACATAAACCTGTCTGAAGGAAGCGACATTGATGACCCACCCAGCCCTGTCTCCTCTTCTGCTTCTTCCAATTAATATAGTCTCCATGTATCCTGTAAATAGAAAATTATGGGGGCCCCGTGTGCATTCAGCTGACTACATTTAAGGTAAGTGCTCAGTCACACTGTATCCATTCCTCATTATTTATTACTTTTACTGTACTGTATCCATTCCTCATTATTTTTTACGTTTAGTGTACTGTATTTCATTGTAGATTTTTAAAAAAAAATTGAAAAAAAATTTTGAATTTTTTTTTTTTTGAAAATTTTTTATTTTTTTATTTTTTTTATTTTTATCTATATCGGACTTACGACCATATCGGACTTACGACCTGGATTTGGGTCCCTAACCCCGTCGTAAGTCGGGGTTTAGGTGTATGTATATATATATATATATATATATATATATATATATATATATATATATATATATATATATATATATATATATATATATATATATATATATATATATATATATATATATATATATATACACAGGTGGCCTATCAAAAATCCGGCAACCGATAAACCGGAACCTTCAGTTTTCCAGCATGGACTTCGAGCGCATTTTCAAATATTTCTTTGTTTATTTAATGAAGATATATGTTTTAGCTCATAAAATTCATACAAATTACCCGGCCAGAATATAATTTACATTGCTGGAATTCTTACAATTTGATGATCATTTTAAATATAAACATCATAGATTTTGCATTAGACATACAAATTTTAGAGCTAATGATTACTCTGAGTAAATATATTATCTTTTGTGCAAAATATATGACATTTATATTCAAAATATTCCTGGTCATACAAGGAATCCAGCAATGTCAATTGTATTATCCTTGGTTTAGTCTGAGGTATTATTTATTACTAAAAAGATAAATAGTCTGGTTTTCCCACACATTTATCTGGTAGGGAGGGTTGGTGGGGGGTGGTGGGGAGGGAGGGACCGTCTGACCATCTGGCACAGTGTGAAGAATATTTTTTTTTTATTAACTGAAGATATTTGTTTTAGCTCATGAAATTCATACAAATTACCCGGCCAGAATATAATTTACATTGCTGGAATTCTTACAATTTGATGATCATTTTGAATATAAACATCATAGATTTTGCATTAGACATACAAATTTTAGATATAATGTTTACTCTGAATAAATATGTTATCTTTTGTGCAAAATATATGACATTTATATTCAAAATATTCCTGGTCTTACAAGGAATCCAGCAATGTCAATTATACTATCCTAGCTTTAGTCTGAGGTATTATTTATTACTAAAAACGTAAATAGTCTGGTTTTCCCACATATTTATTTGGTAGTGAGGGTTGGTGGGGGGTGGGGGGGAGGGTTGGGACCGACCGACCATCTGCCGCGGTTAGAAGAGGGGGGGAGGCAAGGTGGGGTACTTTGATTGACAGATAGTGTCTGAAGAATATTTTTTTTTTTTTATTAACTGAAGATATTTGTTTTAGCTCATAAACTTCATACAAATTACCCGGCCAGAATATAATTTTCATTGCTGGAATTCTTATAATTTGGTGATCATTTTGAATATAAACATCATATATTTTGCATTAGACATAGGCTACAAATTTTAGAAATTTTTTTTTCTCAAAGTAACTATGTTATCTTTTGTGCAAAATATATGACATTTATATTCAAAATATTCCTGGTCCTACAAGGAATCCAGCAATGTCAATTATATTATCCTAACTTTAGTTTGAGGTATTATTTATTAAAAAAAAGTTAAGTATTCTGGTTTTCCCACACCTCTCCTTGGGACGGTTGGTGGGGGGTGGGGGGGAGGGAGGGACCGACGGACCATCTGTTACCCTGTGAAGAATATTTTTTTTTTATTAACTGGAGATATTTGTTTTAGCTCATAAAATTCATACAAATTACCAGGTCAGAATATAATTTCCATTGCTGGAATTCTTATAATTTGATGATCATTTTTATTATAAACATCATATATTTTGCATTAGACATACAAATTTTAGAAAAAAATTTTTGTTTGGGTAACTATGTTATCTTTTGTGCAAAATATATGACATTTATATTCAAAATATTCCTGGTCTTACAAGGAATCCAGCAATGTCAATTGTATTATCCTAACTTTAATCTGAGGTATTATTTAATACAAAATGTTAAAATTTATTTTTTTCACCCCATATCTCTTGAAGGGACGATTGGTCGGGGGTGGGGGGGAGGGTTGGGACTGACCGCGCGGTTGGAAGAGGGGGGAGGGCAAGGTGGGGTACTTTGATTGACAGATAGTGTCCTGAAGATTATTATTTTTTTTTTATTAACTGAAGATATTTGTTTTAGCTCATAAAATTCATACAAATTATCCGGTCAGAATATAATTTACATTGCTGGAATTCTTATAATTTGGTGATCATTTTGAATATAAACATCATATATTTTGCATTAGACATACAAATTTTAGAAAAAATTTTTTGTCTGGGTAACTATGTTATCTTTTGTGCAAAATATATGACATTTATATTCAAAATATTCCTGGTCTTATAAGGAATCCAGCAATGTCAATTGTATTATCCTAACTTTAGTTTCAGGTATTATTTATTAAAATTTAGTGGTTTTCCCCCAAAATTTCTCAGAGAGGGAAGAGCGGCGGCAGTGTAGTGTGAGAGGGGGAGGGAGTTGAGTCCATTATTTGAATGGACATTAACTTGGCGACTGTATTTCTCTATTTCTCTTAAGTATTAATTGTGTGCATGTACCATCATAAATTAAGATGTTATTTTTACTACAACATAGTTATGTGTCTTCAAAAAGTGGAGTTTGGGGGTCGGGCTGGTTTCTATTGGAATTAATCCCATATGTTCTGTTGTTCACTTAACGCGGATTTCACTTAACACGGGACCCTCTGGGTTCTATTGACCGCGTTAAGTGGGGTACAACTGTATATATATATATATATATATATATATATATATATATATATATATATATATATATATATATATATATATATATATATATATATATACACACACAGCTAGACCCCGACTTACGACGGGGTTAGGGACCCAAATCCAGGTCGTAAGTCCGACATAGATAAAAAAATAAAAATAAAAAAATAAAAAAATAAAAATCATTTTTTTTTTACTTTTTTTCAAAAAAAAAATAAAAATCTACAATGAAATACAGTACACTAAACGTAAAAAATAATGAGGAATGGATACAGTACAGTAAAAGTAATAAATAATGAGGAATGGATACAGTGTGACTGAGCACTTACCTTAAATGTAGTCAGCTGAATGCACACAGAGCCCCATAATTTTCTATTTACAGGATACATGGAGACTATATTAATTGGAAGAAGCAGAAGAGGAGACAGGGCTGGGTGGGTCATCAATGTCGCTTTCTTCAGACAGGTTTATGTACAGGGGTAACTTGCTGGTTGAAGGTATTGGATCATCTTGAGGGAGTGAAGAGGCAGCACTGGTGGGGCGTGAGGAGACAGCACTGGGGGACTTCTTGAAATAGATGTCCAATTTAGACTGCACAGTTTGCTTTTTCTTTTCATTATAAATTTCTCTGTAGCAAGCAAGTGCATCTTGGATCATTCTGTCAACTTTGGCATAACGCTCATAATTTTGATCCATGTCATCAAACATTTGCATTCCTTTATTAATTGTAGCAA
>NW_024733641.1:0-37938 GCF_018991925.1 Homarus americanus | reverse complement strand
TGTTCATTGTATGTAGAAGTCCGCGTGCTTTATTGGGCTAATGAAATATATATGGATCCTCGTGTTTCAAAGCCGGATTTGGTAAAACGTTCCTCTGACCACCTACGTGATACGGGTAGTCCCCATTAGAGGTTCACGGCGCCATAAGCTCGTTGAACAGGCTTTGTGTGAAATATAACAGAGTCTAGGACTGCTTTTAGTATCCTGGTGGTCCAGAGGTAGCGTTCTCCAGTCACAGTCATGGGCTCGTGGGCCGTGGGTTCGAATCCTGGCGGGGTGAGGCGTTCATTGTATGTAGATGTCCGCTTGCTTTATTGGGCTAATAAAATATATATGGATCCTCGTGTTTCGAAGCCGGATTTGGTAAAACGTTACTCTGACCACAGACCTGATACGGGTAGTCCCCATTAGAGGTTCAATGCGCCATAAGCTCGTTGAACAGGCTTTGTGTGAAATATAACATTGTCTAGGACTGCTTTTATTCCGCGTGCTTTATTCTGCTAATGAAATATATATGGATCCTCGTGTTTCGAAGCCGGATTTGGTAAAATGTTACTCTAACCACCTACGTGATACGGCTAGTTCCCATTAGAGGTTCACGGCGCCATAAGGTTGTTGAACACGCTTTGTGTGAAATATAACAGAGTCTAAGACTTCTTTTAGTATCCTGGTAGTCCAGAGGTAGCGTTCTCCGGTCACAGTCATGGGCTCGTGGGCCGTGGGTTCGAATCCTGGCGGGGTGATGTGTTCATTGTATGTAGAAGTCCGCGTGCTTTATTGGGCTAATGAAATATATATGGATCCTCGTGTTTCGAAGCCGGATTTGGTAAAACGTTACTCTGACCACCTACGTGATACCGGTAGTCCCCATTAGAGGTGCCCACGGCGCTACAAGCTCGCTGAATAGGCTTTGTGTGAAATTTAACATTGTCTAGGACTGCTTTAGTATCCTGGTGGTCCAGAGATAGCATTCCCCGGTCACAGTCATGGGTTCGTGGGCCGTGGGTTCGAATCCTGGAGGGGTGGGGTGCTTATTGTATGTAGAAATCCGCGTGCATTATTGGGCCAATGAAATATATATGGATCCTCGTGTTTCGAAGCCGGATTTGGTAAAACGTTACTCTGACCACCTACGTGATACGGGTAGTCCCCATTAAAGGTTCACGGCGCCTTAAGCGCGTTGAACAGGCTTTGTGTGAAATATAACAGAGTCTATGATCAAGCTTTGAGTATCCCGGTGGTCCAGAGAAGGCTCCCCGCCATTCCATATGGGCTCATGGGCCGGGGGTTCGAACCTGGCTATGGTTGAGGTGTTCATTGTATGTAGAAGTCCGCTGTGCTTTATTGCTAAAGAAATATATATGGATCCTCGCGGTTTCAGTGCTGATTTGGTAAAACGTTCCTGACCACCTATAGGTGATACGGGGTAGTCCCCATTAGAGGTTCGAGGCACCATAAGCTCGTTGAACAGGCTTTGTGTGAAATATAACAGAGTTACGACTGCTTTTAGTATCCTGGTGGTCCAGAGGTAGCGTTCGCCGTTCACAGTCCTAAAGCCCCTACCGGGTTCGAATCTTGGCGGGGTGGCGCGTTCATTGTATGTAGAAGTCCGCTTGCTTTATTGGGCTAATGAAATATATATGGATCCTCTTGTTTCGAAGACGGATTTGGTAAAACGTTACTCTGACCACCTACGTGATACGGGTAATCCCCATTCGTGGTTCACGGCGCCATAAGGTCGTTGAACTGGCTTTGTGTGAAATATAACAGAGTCTAGGACTGCTTTTAGTATCTTGGTGGTCCAGAAGTAGCGTTACCCGGTCACAGTCGTGGGCTCGTGGGCCGTGGGTTCGAATCCTGGCGGGGTGGTGTGTTCATTGTATGTAGAAGTCAGCATTCTTTATTGGGGTAATGAAATACATATGGATCCTCGTGTTTCGAAGCCGGATTGGGTAAAACGTTATTCTGACCACGTATGTGATACGGGTAAGCCCCATTTGAGGTTCACTGCGCCATAACCTCATTGAACAGGCTTTGTGTGAAATATATCATTGTCTAGGACTGCTTTTAGTATCCTGGTGGTCCAGAGGTAGCGTTCCCCGGTCACATTCATGGGCTCGTGGGCCATCGGTTCGAATCCTGGCGGGGTGAGGTGTTGATTGTATGTCGAAGTCCGCGTGCTTTATTCGGCTAATGAAATATATATGGATCCTCGTGTTTCAGAGCCGGATTTTGTAAAACGTTCCTCTGACCACCTAGGTGATACGGGTAGTCCCCATTAGAGGTTCACGGCGCCATAAGCTCGTTGAACAGGCTTGGTGTGAAATATAACAGAGTTACGACTGCTTTTAGTATCCTGGTGGTCCAGAGGTAGCGTTCGCCGGTCACAGTCGTTGGTTCCTGGGCCGTGGGTTCGAATCTTGGCGGGGTGGCGCGTTCATTATATGTAGAAGTCTGCGTGCTTTATTGGGCTAATGAAATACATATGGATCCTCGTGTTTCGAAGCCGGATTTGGTAAAACGTTACTCTGACCACGTATGTGATACGGGTAATCCCAATTAGAGGTTCACAGCGCCATAATCTCGTTGAACAGGCTTTGTGTGAAATGTAACAGAGTCTAGGACTGCTTTTAGTATCCTGGTGGTCCAGAAGTAGCATTCCTCGGTCACAGTCGTGGGCAAGTGGGCCGTGGGTTCGAATCCTAGCGGGGTGGCGTGTTCATTGTATGTAGAAGTCCGCGTGCTTTATTGGGCTAATGAAATACATATGGATCCTCGTGTTTCGAAGCCGGATTTGGTAAAACGTTACTCTGACCACGTATGTGATACGGGTAATCCCCATTAGAGGTTCTCGGCGCCATAATCTCGTTGAACAGGCTTTGTGTGAAATATAACAGAGTCTAGGACTGCTTTTAGTATCCTGGTGGTCCAGAAGTAGCGTTCCCCTTTGTCACAAGGTCATGTGGGGCCGGGTCTGGAATCCTGGCGGGGTGGCGCGTTCATTGTATGTAGAAGTCCGCGTGCTTTATTGGGCTAATGAAATATATATGGATCCTCGTGTTTCGAAGCCGGATTTGGTAAAACGTTACTCTGACCACCTACGTGATACGGCTAGTCCCCATTAGAGGTTCACGGCGCCATAAGGTCGTTGAACAGGCTTTGTGTGAAATATAACAGAGTCTAGGACTGGTTTTAGTATCCTGGTGGTCCAGAAGTAGCGTTCCCCGGTCACATTCATGCGCTCATGGGCCGGGGGTTCGAAGCCTGGCGGGTTGAGGTGTTCATTGTATGTAGAAGTCCACGTGCTTTATTGAGCTAAAGAAATATATATGGATCCTCGTGTTTCAAAGCCGGATTTGGTAAAACGTTCCTCTGACCACCTACGTGATACGGGTAGTCCCCATTAGAGGTTCGCTGAGGCAACCATGCTTCCGTTGAACAGGCTTTGTGTGAAATATAACAGAGTTAATGACTGCTTTAGTATCCTGGTGGTCCAGAGGTATGTTCGCTGTTCACAGTCCTGGGTTCCTGGGCCGTGGGTTCGAATCTGATGGGGTCGCTGCTCATTGTATGTAGAAGTCCGCTGCGGTTTTATTGGCCAATGAAACATATATGATCCCTCTTGTTTCGAAGCCGGATTTGAAAACGTTACTTCCGACCACCCACGGATAATGGTAATCCTCCCATTAGTGGTTCACGGCGCCACAACCCTCGTTGAACAGTTTTGTGTGAAATATAACAGAGTTCAGGACTGCTTTTAGTATCCTGGTGGTCCAGAGGTAGCGTTCCAGTCACAGTCATGGGCTCGTGGGCCGTGGGTTCGAATCCTGGCGGGGTGAGGTGTTCATTGTATGTAGATGTCCGCTTGCTTTATTGGGCTAATGAAATACATATGGATCCTCGTGTTTCGAAGCCGGATTTGGTAAAACGTTACTCTGACCACAGACGTGATACGGGTAGTCCCCATTAGAGATTCACTGCGCCATAAGCTCGTTGAACAGGCTTTGTGTGAAATATAACATTGTCTAGGAGTGCTTTTAGTATCCTGGTGGTCCAGAGGTAGCGTTCCCCGGTCACAGTCATGGGCTCGTGGGCCATCGGTTCGAATCCTGGCGTGGTGAGGTGTTGATTGTATGTCGAATTCCGCGTGCTTTATTCTGCTAATGAAATATATATGGATCCTCGTGTTTCGAAGCCGGATTTGGTAAAACGTTACTCTAACCACCTACGTGATACGGCTAGTTCCCATTAGAGGTTCACGGCGCCATAAGGTCGTTGAACATGCTTTGTGTGCAATATAACAGAGTCTAAGACTTCTTTTAGTATCCTGGTAGTCCAGAGGTAGCGTTCTCCGGTCACAGTCATGGGCTCGTGGGCCGTGGGTTCGAATCCTGGCGGGGTGAGGTGTTCATTGTATGTAGAAGTCCGCGTGCTTTATTGGGCTAATGAAATATATATGGATCCTTGTGTTTCGAAGCCGGATTTGGTAAAACGTTACTCTGACCACCTACGTGATACGGGTAGTCCCCATTAGAGGTTCACGGCGCCATAAGCTCGTTGAACAGGCTTTGTGTGAAATATAACAGAGTTTGGGACTGCTTTTAGTATCCTGGTAGTCCAGAGGTAGCGTTCTCCGGTCACAGTCTTGGGCTCGTGGGCCGTGGGTTCGAATCCTGGCGGGGTGAGGTGTTCATTGTATGTAGAAGTCCGCGTGATTTATTGGGCTAATGAAATACATATGGATCTTCTTGTTTCGAAGCCGGATTTGGTAAAACGTTTCTCTGACCACCTACGTGATACGGGTAATCCCCATTTGTGGTTCACGGCGCCATAAGCTCGTTGAACAGGCTTTGTGTGAAATATAACAGAGTCTAGGACTGCTTTTAGTATCCTGGTAGTCGAGAGGTAGCGTTCTCCGGTCACAGTCATGGGCTCGTGGGCCGTGGGTTCGAATCCAGGCGGGGTGAGGTGTTCATTGTATGTAGATGTCCGCGTGCTTTATTGGGCTAAAGAAATATATATGGATCCTCGTGTTTCAAAGCCGGATTTGGTAAAACGTTCCTCTGGACACCTAGGTGATACGGGTAGTCCCCATTAGAGGTTCACGGCGCCATAAGGTCGTTGAACAGGCTTTGTGTGAAATATAACAGAGTTACGACTGCTTTTAGTATCCTGGTGGTCCAGAGGTAGCGTTCGCCGGTCACAGTCGTGGGATCCTGGGCCGTGGGTTCCTGGGCCGTGGGTTCGAATCTTGGCGGGGTGGCGCGTTCATTGTATGTAGAAGTCCGCGTGCCTTATTGGGCAAATGAAATATATATGGATCCTCTTGTTTCGAAGCCGGATTTGGTAAAACGTTACTCTGACCACCTACGTGATACGGGTAATCCACATTAGTGGTTCACAGCGCCATAAGCTCGTTGAACAGGCTTTGTGTGAAATATAACAGAGTCTAGGAATGCTTTTAGTATCCTGGTGGTCCAGAGGTAGCCTTCTCCAGTCACAGTCATGGGCTCGTGGGCCGTGGGTTCGACTCCTGGCGGGGTGAGGTGTTCATTGTATGTAGATGTCCGCTTGCTTTATTGGGCTAATGAAATACATATGGATCCTCGTGTTTCGAAGCCGGATTTGGTAAAACGTTACTCTGACCACAGACGTGAAACGGGTAGTCCCCATTAGAGATTCACTGCGCCATAAGCTCGTTGAACAGGCTTTGTGTGAAATATAACAGAGTCTAGGACTGCTTTTAGTATCCTGGTGGTCCAGAGGTAGCGTTCTCCGGTCACAGTCATGGGCTCGTGGGCCATCGGTTCGAATCCTGGCGTGGTGAGGTGTTGATTGTATGTCGAAGTCCGCGTGCTTTATTCTGCTAATGAAATATATATGGATCCTCGTGTTTCGAAGCCGGATTTGGTAAAACGTTACTCTGACCACCTACGTGATACGGGTAGTCCCCATTAGAGGTTCACGGCGCCATAAGCTTGTTGAACAGGCTTTGTGTGAAATATAACAGAGTTTGGGACTTCTTTTAGTATCCTGGTAGTCCAGAGGTAGCGTTCTCCGGTCACAGTCTTGGGCTCGTGGGCCGTGGGTTCGAATCCTGGCGGGGTGAGGTGTTCATTGTATGTAGAAGTCCGCGTGATTTATTGGGCTAATGAAATACATATGGATCATCTTGTTTCGAAGCCGGATTTGGTAAAACGTTACTCTGACCACCTACGTGATATGGGTAATCCCCATTAGTGGTTCACGGCGCCATAAGCTCGTTGAACAGGCTCTGTGTGAAATATAACAGAGTCTAGGACTGCTTTTAGTATCCTGGTAGTCGAGAGGTAGCGTTCTCCGGTCACAGTCATGGGCTCGTGGGCCGTGGGTTCGAATCCTGGCGGGATGAGGTGTTCATTGTATGTATAAGTCCGCGTGCTTTATTGGGCTAATGAAATACATATGGATCCTCGTGTTTCGAAGCCGGATTTGGTAAAACGTTACTCTGACCACGTATGTGATACGGGTAATCCCCATTAGAGGTTCACGGCGCCATAAGTTCGTTGAACAGGCTTTGTGTGAAATATAACAGAGTCTACGACTGCTTTGAGTATCCTGGTGGTCCAGAAGTAGCGTTCCCCGGTCACATTCATGGGCTCATGGGCCGGGGGTTCGAATCCTGGCGGGTTGAGGTGTTCATTGTATGTAGAAGTCCGCGTGCTTTATTGGACTAAAGAAATATACATGGATCCTCTTGTTTCAAAGCTGGATTTGGTAAAACGTTCCTCTGACCACCTAGGTGATACGGGTAGCCCCCATTAGAGGTTCACGGCGCCATAAGGTCGTTGAACAGGCTTTGTGTGAAATATAACAGAGTTACGACTGCTTTTAGTATCCTGGTGGTCCAGAGGTAGCCCTCGCCGGTCACAGTCGTGGGTTCCTGGGCCGTTGGTTCGAATCTTGGCGGGGTGGCGCGTTCATTGTATGTAGAAGTCCGCGTGCTTTATTCTGCTAATGAAATATATATGGATCCTCGTGTTTCGAAGCCGGATTTGGTAAAACGTTACTCTGACCACCTACGTGATACGGCTAGTCCCCATTAGAGGTTCACGGCGCCATAAGGTCGTTGAACAGGCTTTGTGTGAAATATAACAGAGTCTAGGACTTCTTTTAGTATCCTGGTAGTCCAGAGGTAGCGTTCTTCGGTCACTGTCATGGGCTCGTGGTCCGTGGGTTCGAATCCTGGCGGGGTGAGGTGTTCATTGTATGTAGAAGTCCACGTGCTTTATTGGGCTAACGAAATATATATGGATCCTCGTGTTTCGAAGCCGGATTTGGTAAAACGTTACTCTGACCACCTACGTGATACGGGTAGTCCCCATTAGAGGTTCACGGCGCCATATCCTCGTTGAACAGGCTTTGTGTGAAATATAACAGAGTTTGGGACTGCTTTTAGTATCCTGGTAGTCCAGAGGTAGCGTTCTCCGGTCACAGTCTTGGGCTCGTGGGCCGTGGGTTCGAATGCTGGCGGGGTGAGGTGTTCATTGTATGTAGAAGTCCGCGTGATTTATTGGGCTAATGAAATACATATGGATCTTCTTGTTTCGAAGCCGGATTTGGTAAAACGTTACTCTGACCACCTACGTGATACGGGTAATCCCCATTAGTGGTTCACGGCGCCATAAGCTCGTTGAACAGGCTTTGTGTGAAATATAACAGAGTCTAGGACTGCTTTTAGTATCCTGTTAGTCGAGAGGTAGCGTTCTCCGGTCACAGTCATGGGCTCGTGGGCCGTGGGTTCGAATCCTGGCGGGGTGAGGTGTTCATTGTATGTAGATGTCCGCGTGCTTTATTGGGCTAAAGAAATATATATGGATCCTCGTGTTTCAAAGCCGGATTTGGTAAAACGTTCCTCTGACCACCTAGGTGATACGGGTAGTCCCCATTAGAGGTTCAAGGCGCCATAAGGTCGTTGAACAGGCTTTGTGTGAAATATAACAGAGCTACGACTGCTTTTAGTATCCTGGTGGTCCAGAGGTAGCGTTCGCCGGTCACAGTCGTGGGTTCCTGGGCCGTGGGTTCGAATCTTGGCGGGGTGGCGCGTTCATTGTATGTAGAAGTCCGCGTGCTTTATTGGGCTAATGAAATATATATGGATCCTCTTGTTTCGAAGCCGGATTTGGTAAAACGTTACTCTGACCACCTACGTGATACGGGTAATCCCCATTAGTGGTTCACGGCGCCATAAGCTCGTTGAACAGGCCTTGTGTGAAATATAACAGAGTCTAGGACTGCTTTTAGTATCCTGGTGGTCCAGAGGTAGCCTTCTCCAGTCACAGTCATGGGCTCGTGGGCCGTGGGTTCGAATCCTGGCGGGGTGAGGTGTTCATTGTATGTAGATGTCCGCTTGCTTTATTGGGCGAATGAAATACATATGGATCCTCGTGTTTTGAAGCCGGATTTGGTAAAACGTTACTCTGACCACAGACGTGATACGGGTAGTCCCCATTAGAGATTCACTGCGCCATAAGGTCGTTGAACAGGCTTTGTGTGAAATATAACATTGTCTAGGACTGCTTTTAGTATCCTGGTGGTCCAGAGGTAGCGTTCCCCGGTCACAGTCATGGGCTCGTGGGCCATCGGTTCGAATCCTGGCGTGGTGAGGTGTTGATTGTATGTCGAAGTCCGCCTGCATTATTCTCCTAATGAAATATATATGGATCCTCGTGTTTCGAAGCCGGATTTGGTAAAACGTTACTCTGACCACCTACGTGATACGGCTAGTCCCCATTAGAGGTTCACGGCGCCATAAGGTCGTTGAACAGGCTTTGTGTGAAATATAACAGAGTCTAGGGCTGCTTTTAGTGTCCTGGTGGTCCAGAAGTATCGTTCACCGGTCACAGTCGTGGGCTCGTGGGCCGTGGGTTCGAACCCAGGCGGGGTGGCGTGTTCATTGTATGTAGAAGTCCACGTGCTTTATTGGGCTAATGAAATACATATGGATCCTCGTGTTTCGAAGCCGGATTGGTAAAATGTTACTCTGACCACGTATGTGATATGGGTAATCCCCATTAGATCTTCACGGCGCCATAAGCTCGTTGAACAGGCTTTGTGTGAAATATAACAGAGTCTAGGACTGCTTTGAGTATCCTGGTGGTCCAGAAGTATCGTTCCCCGGTTACATTCAAGGGCTCGTGGGCCGGGGGTTCAAATCCTGGCGGGTTGAGGTGTTCATTGTATGTAGAAGTTCGCGTGCTTTATTGGGCTAATGAAATATATATGGATACTCGTGTTTCAATGCTGGATTTGGTAAAACGTTCCTCTAACCACCTACGTGATACGGGTAGTCCCCATCAGAGGTCCACGGCGGCATAAGCTCGTTGAACAGGCTTTGTGTGAAATATAACAGAGTCTAGGACTGCTTTTAGTATCCTGGTAGTCGAGAGGTAGCGTTCTCCGGTCACAGTCATGGGCTGGTGGGCCGTGGGTTCGAATCCTGGCGGGATGAGGTGTTCATTGTATGTAGAAGTCCGCGTGCTTTATTGGGCTAATGAAATACATATGGATCCTCGTGTTTCGGAGCCGGATTTGGTAAAACGTTACTCTGACCACAGACGTAATACGGGTAGTCCCCATTAGAGATTCACTGCGCCATAAGCTCGTTGAACAGGCTTTGTGTGAAATATAACATTGTCTAGGACTGCTTTTAGTATCCTGGTGGTCCAGAGGTAGCGTTCCCCGGTCACAGTCATGGGCTCGTGGGCCATCGGTTCGAATCCTGGCGTGGTGAGATGTTGATTGTATGTCGAAGTCCGCCTGCATTATTCTCCTAATGAAATATATATGGATCCTCGTGTTTCGAAGCCGGATTTGGTATAACGTTACTCTGACCACCTACGTGATACGGCTAGTCCCCATTAGAGGTTCACGGCGCCATAAGGTCGTTGAACAGGCTTTGTGTGAAATATAACAGAGTCTAGGACTGCTTTTAGTGTTCTGGTGGTCCAGAAGTATCGTTCACCGGTCAAAGTCGTGGGCTCGTGGGCCGTGGGTTCGAACCCAGGCGGGGTGGCGTGTTCATTGTATGTAGAAGTCCGCGTGCTTTATTGGGCTAATGAAATACATATGGATCCTCGTGTTTCAATGCTGGATTTGGTAAAACGTTACTCTGACCACGTATGTGATACGGGTAATCCCCATTAGAGGTTCACGGCGCTATAAGCTCGTTCAACAGGCTTTGTGTGAAATATAACAGAGTCTAGGACTGCTTTGAGTATCCTGGTGGTCCAGAAGTATCGTTCCCCGGTCACATTCAAGGGCTCGTGGGCCAGGGGTTCAAATCCTGGCGGGTTGAGGTGTTCATTGTATGTACAAGTTCGCTTGCTTTATTGGGCTAATGAAATTTATATGGATACTCGTGTTTCAATGCTGGATTTGGTAAAACGTTCCTCTAACCACCTACGTGATACGGGTAGTCCCCATCAGAGGTCCACGGCGGCATAAGCTCGTTGAACAGGCTTTGTGTGAAATATAACAGAGTCTAGGACTGCTTTTAGTATCCTGGTAGTCGAGAGGTAGCGTTCTCCGGTCACAGTCATGGGCTGGTGGGCGTGGGTTCGAATCCTGGCAGGATGAGTGTTCATGTATGTAGAAGTCCGTGCTATTGGGCTAATGAGAATACATGGATCCTCGTGTTTGAAGCCGGATTTGGTAAAACGTTACTCTGACAACCTACGTATACGGGTAATCCCATTAGAGGTTCACGGCGCCATAAGCTCGTTGAACAGGCTTTGTGTGAAATATAACAGAGTCTAGGACTGCTTTTAGTATCCTGGTGGTCCAGAGGTAGCGTTCCCCGCTCACAGTCATGGGCTCGTGGGCTGTGGGTTCGAATCCTGGCGGGGTGAGGTGTTCATTGTATGTAGAAGTCCGCGTGCTTTATTGGGCTAATGAAATACATATGGATCCTCGTGTTTTGAAGCCGGATTTGGTAAAACGTTACTCTGACCACCTACGTGATACAGGTAGTCCCCATTAGAGGTTCACGGCGCCATACGCCCGTTGAACAGATTTTGTGTGAAATATAACAGAGTTTAGGACTGCTTTTAGTATCCAGGTGGTCCAGAGGTAGCGTTCTCCGGTCACAATCATTGGCTCGTGAGCCGTGGGTTCGAATGCTGGCGGGGTGAGGTGTTCATTGTATGTAGATGTCCGCTTGCTTTATTGGGCTAATGAAATACATATGGATCCTCGTGTTTCGAAGCCATATTTGGTAAAACGTTACTCTGACCACCTACGTGATATGGGTAGTCCCCATTAGAGGTTCACAGCGCCATAAGCTCGTTGAACAGGCTTTGTGTGAAATATAACAGAGTCTAGGACTGCTTTTACTATCCTGGTGGTCCAGAGGTAGCGTTCCCCGGTCACAGTCATGGGCACCAAGTGAGCCATCAGTTCGAATCTGGCGTGGTGAGATGTTGATTGTATGTCGAAGTCATACCTGCATTATTCTCCTAATAAATATATGGATCCTCGTGTTTCGAAGCCGGATTTGTAAAACATTTTCTGACCACCTCGTGATCACGGCTAGTCCCCATTAGGAGTTCACGGCGCCATAAGGTCGTTAGACAGCCTTTGTATGAAATATAGCAGAGTCTAGGACTGCTTTTAGTGTCCTAGTGGTCCAAGTATCGTTCACGGTCAAAGTAAAGTGAACAAATGGGCCGTGGGTTCGAACCCAGGCGGGGTGGCGTGTTCATTGTATGTAGAAGTCCGCGTGCTTTATTGGGCTAATGAAATACATATGGATCCTCGTGTTTCGGAGCCGGATTTGGTAAAACGTTACTCTGACCACGTATGTGATACGGGTAATCCCCATTAGAGGTTCACCGCGCCATAAGTTCGTTGAACAGGCTTTGTGTGAAATATAACAGAGTCTACGACTGCTTTGAGTATCCTTGTGGTCCAGAGGTAGCGTTCCCCGGTCACATGCATGGGCTCATGGGCCGTGGGTTCGAATCTTGGCGGGGTGGCGCGTTCATTGTATGTAGAAGTCCGCGTGCTTTATTGGGCTAAAGAAATATATATGGATCCTCGTGTTTCAAAGCCGGATTTGGTAAAACGTTCCTCTGACAACCTAGGTGATACGGGTAATCCCCATTAGAGGTTCACGGCGCCATAAGCTTGTTGAACAGGCTTTGTGTGAAATATATCAGAGTTACGACTGCTTTTAGTATCCTGGTGGGCCAGAGGTAGCGTTCGCCGGTCACAGTCGTGGGTTCCTGGGCCGTGGGATCGAATCTTGGCGGGGTGGCGCGTTCATTGTATGTAGAAGTCCGCGTGCTTTATTGGGCTAATGAAATATATATGGATCCTCTTGTTTCGAAGCCGGATTTGGTAAAACGTTACTCTGACCACGTACGTGATACGGGTAATCCCCATTAGTGGTTCACGGCGCCATAAGCTCGTTGAACAGGCTTTGTGTGAAATATAACAGAGTCTAGGACTGCTTTTAGTATCCTGGTGGTCCAGAGGTAGCCTTCTCCAGTCACAGTCATGGGCTCGTGGGCCGTGGGTTCGAATCCTGGCGGGGTGAGGTGTTCATTGTATGTAGATGTCCGCTTGCTTTATTGGGCGAATGAAATACATATGGATCCTCGTGTTTCGAAGCCGGATTTGGTAAAACGTTACTCTGACCACAGACGTAATACGGGTAGTCCCCATTAGAGATTCACTGCGCCATAAGCTCGTTGAACAGGCTTTGTGTGAAATATAACATTGTCTAGGACTGCTTTTAGTATCCTGGTGGTCCAGAGGTAGCGTTCCCCGGTCACAGTCATGGGCTCGTGGGCCATCGGTTCGAATCCTGGCGTGGTGAGATGTTGATTGTATGTCGAAGTCCGCCTGCATTATTCTCCTAATGAAATATATATGGATCCTCGTGTTTCGAAGCCGGATTTGGTAAAACGTTACTCTGACCACCTACGTGATACGGCTAGTCCCCATTAGAGGTTCACGGCGCAATAAGGTCGTTGAACAGGCTTTGTGTGAAATATAACAGAGTCTAGGACTGCTTTTAGTGTCCTGGTGGTCCAGAAGTATCGTTCACCGGTCAAAGTCGTGGGCTCGTGGGCCGTGGGTTCGAACCCAGGCGGGGTGGCGTGTTCATTGTATGTAGAAGTCCGCGTGCTTTATTGGGCTAATGAAATACATATGGATCCTCGTGTTTCAATGCTGGATTTGGTAAAACGTTACTCTGACCACGTATGTGATACGGGTAATCCCCATTAGAGGTTCACGGCGCTATAAGCTCGTTCAACAGGCTTTGTGTGAAATATAACAGAGTCTAGGACTGCTTTGAGTATCCTGGTGGTCCAGAAGTAGCGTTCCCCGGTCACATTCATGGGCTCGTGGGCCGGGGGTTCAAATCCTGGCGGGTTGAGGTGTTCATTGTATGTAGAAGTCCGCGTGATTTATTGGGCTAATGAAATATATATGGATACTCGTGTTTCAATGCTGGATTTGGTAAAACGTTCCTCTAACCACCTACGTGATACGGGTAATCCCCATTAGTGGTTCACGGCGCCATAAGCTCGTTGAACAGGCTTTGTGTGAAATATAGCAGAGTCTAGGACTGCTTTTAGTATCCTGGTAGTCCAGAGGTAGCGTTCTCCGGTCACAGTCATGGGCTCGTGGACCGTGGGTTCGAATCCTGGCGGGGTGAGGTGTTCATTGTATGTAGAAGTCCGCGTGCTTTATTGGGCTAATGAAATACATATGGATCCTCGTGTTTCGAAGCCGGATTTGGTAAAACGTTACTCTGACCACCTACGTGATACTGGGTAGTCCCCATTAGAGGTTCACGGCGCCATAAGCTCGTTGAACAGGCTTTGTGTGAAATATAACATTGTCTAGGACTGCTTTTAGTATCCTAGTGGTCCAGAGGTAGCGTTCCCCGGTCACAGTCATGGGCTCGTCGGCCATCGGTTCGAATCCTGGCGGGGTGAGGTGTTGATTGTATGTCGAAGTCCGCGTGCTTTATTCGGCGAATGAAATATATATGGATCCTCGTGTTTCGAAGCCGGATTTGGTAAAACGTTACTCTGTCCACCTACGTGATACGGCTAGTCCCCATTAGAGGTTCACGGCGCCATAAGGTCGTTGAACAGGCTTTGTGTGAAATATAACAGAGTCTAGGACTGCTTTTAGTATCCTGGTGGTCCAGAAGTAGCGTTCTCCGGTCACAGTCGTGGGCTCATGGGCCGTGTGTTGGAATCCTGGCGGGGTGGCGTGTTCATTGTATGTAGAAGTCCGCGTGCTTTATTGGGCTAATGAAATACATATGGATCCTCGTGTTTCAAAGCAGGATTTGGTAAAACGTTACTCTGACCACAGACGTGATACGGGTAGTCCCCATTAGAGATTCACTGCGCCATAAGCTCGTTGAACAGGCTTTGTGTGAAATATAACATTGTCTAGGACTGCTTTTAGTATCCTGGTGGTCCAGAGGTAGCGTTCCCCGGTCACAGTCATGGGCTCGTGGGCCATCGGTTCGAATCCTGGCGTGGTGAGGTGTTGATTGTATGTCGAAGTCCGCGTGCTTTATTCTGCTAATGAAATATATATGGATCCTCGTGTTTCGAAGCCGGATTTGGTAAAACGTTACTCTGACCACCTACATGATACGGCTAGTCCCCATTAGAGGTTCACGGCGCCATAAGGTCGTTGAACAGGCTTTGTGTGAAATATAACAGAGTCTAGGACTTCTATTAGTATACTGGTAGTCCAGAGGTAGCGTTTTCCGGTCACAGTCATGGGCTCGTGGGCCGTGGGTTCGAATCCTGGCGGGGTGAGGTGTTCATTGTATGTAGAAGTCCGCGTGCTTTATTGGGCTAATGAAATATATATGGATCCTTGTGTTTCGAAGCCGGATTTGGTAAAACGTTACTCTGACCACCTACGTGATACGGGTAGTCCCCATTAGAGGTTCACGGCGCCATAAGCTCGTTGAACAGGCTTTGTGTGAAATATAACAGAGTTTGGGACTGCTTTTAGTATCCTGGTAGTCCAGAGGTAGCGTTCTCCGGTCACAGTCTTGGGCTCGTGGGCCGTGGGTTCGAATCCTGGCAGAGTGAGGTGTTCATTGTATGTAGAAGTCCGCGTGATTTATTGGGCTAATGAAATACATATGGATCTTCTTGTTTCGAAGCCGGATTTGGTAAAACGTTACTCTGACCACCTACGTGATACGGGTAATCCCCATTAGAGGTTCACGGCGCCATAAGCTCGTTGAACAGGCTTTGTGTGAAATATAACAGAGTTACGACTGCTTTTAGTATCCTGGTGGGCCAGAGGTAGCGTTCGCCGGTCACAGTCGTGGGTTCCTGGGCCATGGGTTCGAATCCTGGTGGGGTGGCGCGTTCATTGTATGTAGAAGTCCGCGTGCTTTATTGGGCTAATGAAATACATATGGATCCTCGTGTTTCGAAGCCGGATTTGGTAAAACGAAACTCTGACCACCTACGTGATACGGGTAGTACCCATAAGAGGTTCACGGCACCATAAGCTCGTTGAACAGGCTTTGTGTGAAATAAAACAGAGTCTAGGACTGCTTTTAGTATCCTGGTGGTCCAGAGGTAGCGTTCTCCAGTCACAGTCATGGGCTCGTGGGCCGTGGGTTCGAATCCTGGCGGGGTGAGGTGTTCATTGTATGTAGATGTCCGCTTGCGTTATTGGGCTAATGAAATACATATGGATCCTCCTGTTTCGAAGCCGAATTTGGTCAAACGCTGCTCTGACCACAGACGTTATACGGCTAGTCCCCATTAGAGGTTCACGGCGCCATAAGGTCGTTGAACAGGGTTTGTGTGAAATATAACAGAGTCTAGGACTGCTTTTAGTATGCTGGTGGTCCAGAAGTAGCGTTCCCCGGTCACAGTCATGGGCTCGTGGGCCATCGGTTCGAATCCTGGCGGGGTGAGGTGTTGATTGTATGTCGAAGTCCGCGTGCTTTATTCGGCTAATGAAATATATATGGATCCTCGTGTTTCGAAGCCGGATTTGGTAAAAGGTTTCTCTGACCACCTACGTGATACGGCTAGTTCCCATTAGAGGTTCACGGCGCCATAAGGTCGTTGAACAGGCTTTGTGTGAAATATAACAGAGTCTAGGACTGCTTTTAGTATCCTGGTGGTCCAGAAGTAGCGTTACCCGGTCACAGTCAAGGGCTCGTGGGCTGTGGGTTCGAATCCTGGCGGGGTGGCATGTTCATTGTATGTAGAAGTCAGCATGCTTTATTGAGCTAATGAAATACATATGGATCCTCGTGTTTCGAAGCCGGATTTGGTAAAACGTTACTCTGATCACGTATGTGATACGGGTAATCCCCATTAGAGGTTCACTGCGCCAAAAGCTCGTTGAACAGGCTTTGTGTGAAATATAACATTGTCTAGGACTGCTTTTAGTATCCTGGTGGTTCAGAGGTAGCGTTTGCCGGTCACAGTCATGGGCTCGTGGGCCGTGGGTTCGAATCCTGGCCGGGTGAGGTGTTCATTGTATGTCGAAGTCCGCGTGCTTTATTGGGCTAATGAAATACATATGGATCCTCGTGTTTCGAAGCCGGATTTGGTAAAACGTTACTCTGACCACCTACGTGATACGGCTAGTCCCCATTAGAGGTTCACTGCGCCATAAGCTCGTTGAACAGGCTTTGTGTGAAATATAACATTGTCTAGGACTGCTTTTAGTATCCTGGTGGTCCAGAGGTTGCGTTCCCCGGTCACAGTCATGGGCTCGTGGGCCATCGGTTCGAATCCTGGCGGGGTGAGGTGTTGATTGTATGTCGAAGTCCGTGTGCTTTATTCTGCTAATGAAATATATATGGATCCTCGTGTTTCGAAGCCGGATTTGGTAAAACGTTACTCTGACCACCTACGTGATACGGCTAGTCCCCATTAGAGGTTCACGGCGCCACCAAAGGTCGTTGAACAGGCTTTTGTGAAATATAACAGAGTCTAGGACTTCTGTGTGCTGGTAGTCAGAGGCGGCGTTTTCAGGAGGTCCTGCAGTCATGGGCTCGTGGGCGTGGGTTCGAAATCCTGGTGAGGTGTTTATTGTATGTAACAGAAGTCGTGCTTTATTGGGCTAATGAAATACTCTTATGGATCCTTGTGTTTCAGCCGGATTTGGTAAAACGTTACTCTGACCACCTACGTGATACGGGTAGTCCCCATTAGAGGTTCACGGCGCCATAAGCTCGTTGAACAGGCTTTGTGTGAAATATAACAGAGTTTGGGACTTCTTTTAGTATCCTGGTAGTCCAGAGGTAGCGTTCTCCGGTCACAGTCTTGGGCTCGTGGGCCGTGGGTTCGAATCCTGGCGGGGTGAGGTGTTCATTGTATGTAGAAGTCCGCGTGATTTATTGGGCTAATGAAATACATATGGATCTTCTTGTTTCGAAGCCGGATTTGGTAAAACGTTACTCTGACCACCTACGTGATACGGGTAATCCCCATTAGAGGTTCACGGCGCCATAAGCTCGTTGAACAGGCTTTGTGTGAAATATAACAGAGTTACGACTGCTTTTAGTATCCTGGTGGGCCAGAGGTAGCGTTCGCCGGTCACAGTCGTGGGTTCCTGGGCCGTGGGATCGAATCTTGGCGGGGTGGCGCGTTCATTGTATGTAGAAGTCCGCGTGCTTTATTGGGCTAATGAAATATATATGGATCCACTTGTTTCGAAGCCGGATTTGGTAAAACGTTACTCTGACCACCTACGTGATACGGGTAATCCCCATTAGTGGTTCACGGCGCCATAAGCTCGTTGAACAGGCTTTGTGTGAAATATAACAGAGTTTAGGACTGCTTTTAGTATCCTGGTGGTCCAGAGGTAGCCTTCTCCAGTCACAGTCATGGGCTCGTGGGCCGTGGGTTCGAATCCTGGCGGGGTGAGGTGTTCATTGTATGTAGATGTCCGCTTGCTTTATTGGGCGAATGAAATACATATGGATCCTCGTGTTTCGAAGCCGGATTTGGTAAAACGTTACTCTGACCACAGACGTGATACGGGTAGTCCCCATTAGAGATTCACTGCGCCATAAGCTCGTTGAACAGGCTTTGTGTGAAATATAACATTGTCTAGGAGTGCTTTTAGTATCCTGGTGGTCCAGAGGTAGCGTTCCCCGGTCACAGTCATGGGCTCGTGGGCCATCGGGTCGAATCCTGGCGGGGTGAGGTGTTGATTGTATGTCGAAGTCCGCGTGCTTTATTCGGCTAATGAAATATATATGGATCCTCGTGTTTCGAAGCCGGATTTGGTAAAACGTTACTCTGACCACCTACGTGATACGGCTAGTCCCCATTAGAGGTTCACGGCGCCATAAGGTCGTTGAACAGCCTTTGTGTGAAATATAACAGAGTCTAGGACTGCTTTTAGTGTCCTGGTGGTCCAGAAGTATCGTTCACCGGTCAAAGTCGTGGGCTCGTGGGCCGTGGGTTCGAACCCAGGCGGGGTGGCGTGTTCATTGTATGTAGAAGTCCGCGTGCTTTATTGGGCTAATGAAATACATATGGATCCTCGTGTTTCGGAGCCGGATTTGGTAAAACGTTACTCTGACCACGTATGTGATACGGGTAATCCCCATTAGAGGTTCACCGCGCCATAAGTTCGTTGAACAGGCTTTGTGTGAAATATAACAGAGTCTACGACTGCTTTGAGTATCCTTGTGGTCCAGAGGTAGCGTTCCCCGGTCACATGCATGGGCTCATGGGCCGTGGGTTCGAATCTTGGCGGGGTGGCGCGTTCATTGTATGTAGAAGTCCGCGTGCTTTATTGGGCTAAAGAAATATATATGGATCCTCGTGTTTCAAAGCCGGATTTGGTAAAACGTTCCTCTGACAACCTAGGTGATACGGGTAATCCCCATTAGAGGTTCACGGCGCCATAAGCTTGTTGAACAGGCTTTGTGTGAAATATATCAGAGTTACGACTGCTTTTAGTATCCTGGTGGGCCAGAGGTAGCGTTCGCCGGTCACAGTCGTGGGTTCCTGGGCCGTGGGATCGAATCTTGGCGGGGTGGCGCGTTCATTGTATGTAGAAGTCCGCGTGCTTTATTGGGCAAATGAAATATATATGGATCCTCTTGTTTTGAAGCCGGATTTGGTAAAACGTTACTCTGACCACCTACGTGATACGGGTAATCCCCATTAGTGGTTCACGGCGCCATAAGCTCGTTGAACAGGCTTTGTGTGAAATATAACAGAGTTTAGGACTGCTTTTAGTATCCTGGTGGTCCAGAGTAGCTTCAGTCACAGTCATGGGCTCGTGGGCCGGGTTCGAATCCTGGCGGGTGAGGTGTTCACAGCGTAGATGTCCGCTTGCTTTATTGGGCGAATGAAATACATACATGGATCCTCGCATTTCGTCGGATTTGGTAAAAACGTTACTCTGACCACAGACGAATACGGTAGTCCCCATTAGGGAGATTCACCGCGCCCATAAGCCTCGCTGAACAGGCTTTGTGTGAAATATAACATTGTCTAGACTGCTTTTAGTATCCCGGTGGTCCAGAGGTAGCGCTCCCCGGTCGCTGTAGCTCATGGGCCGCGCTTTAACGGTTTAACTCTGGAAGGGTATATGTTGATTGTATGTCGAAGTCCGCCTGCATTATTCTCCTAATGAAATATATATGGATCCTCGTGTTTCGAAGCCGGATTTGGTAAAACGTTACTCTGACCACCTACGTGATACGGCTAGTCCCCATTAGAGGTTCACGGCGCCATAAGGTCGTTGAACAGCCTTTGTGTGAAATATAACAGAGTCTAGGACTGCTTTTAGTGTCCTGGTGGTCCAGAAGTATCGTTCACCGGTCAAAGTCGTGGGCTCGTGGGCCGTGGGTTCGAACCCAGGCGGGGTGGCGTGTTCATTGTATGTAGAAGTCCGCGTGCTTTATTGGGCTAATGAAATACATATGGATCCTCGTGTTTCAATGCTGGATTTGGTAAAACGTTACTCTGACCACGTATGTGATACGGGTAATCCCCATTAGAGGTTCACGGCGCTATAAGCTCGTTCAACAGGCTTTGTGTGAAATATAACAGAGTCTAGGACTGCTTTGAGTATCCTGGTGGTCCAGAAGTAGCGTTCCCCGGTCACATTCATGGGCTCGTGGGCCGGGGGTTCAAATCCTGGCGGGTTGAGGTGTTCATTGTATGTAGAAGTCCGCGTGATTTATTGGGCTAATGAAATATATATGGATACTCGTGTTTCAATGCTGGATTTGGTAAAACGTTCCTCTAACCACCTACGTGATACGGGTAATCCCCATTAGTGGTTCACGGCGCCATAAGCTCGTTGAACAGGCTTTGTGTGAAATATAGCAGAGTCTAGGACTGCTTTTAGTATCCTGGTAGTCCAGAGGTAGCGTTCTCCGGTCACAGTCATGGGCTCGTGGACCGTGGGTTCGAATCCTGGCGGGGTGAGGTGTTCATTGTATGTAGAAGTCCGCGTGCTTTATTGGGCTAATGAAATACATATGGATCCTCGTGTTTCGAAGCCGGATTTGGTAAAACGTTACTCTGACCACCTACGTGATACGGGTAGTCCCCATTAGAGGTTCACGGCGCCATAAGCTCGTTGAACAGGCTTTGTGTGAAATATAACATTGTCTAGGACTGCTTTTAGTATCCTAGTGGTCCAGAGGTAGCGTTCCCCGGTCACAGTCATGGGCTCGTCGGCCATCGGTTCGAATCCTGGCGGGGTGAGGTGTTGATTGTATGTCGAAGTCCGCGTGCTTTATTCGGCGAATGAAATATATATGGATCCTCGTGTTTCGAAGCCGGATTTGGTAAAACGTTACTCTGTCCACCTACGTGATACGGCTAGTCCCCATTAGAGGTTCACGGCGCCATAAGGTCGTTGAACAGGCTTTGTGTGAAATATAACAGAGTCTAGGACTGCTTTTAGTATCCTGGTGGTCCAGAAGTAGCGTTCTCCGGTCACAGTCGTGGGCTCATGGGCCGTGTGTTGGAATCCTGGCGGGGTGGCGTGTTCATTGTATGTAGAAGTCCGCGTGCTTTATTGGGCTAATGAAATACATATGGATCCTCGTGTTTCAAAGCAGGATTTGGTAAAACGTTACTCTGACCACAGACGTGATACGGGTAGTCCCCATTAGAGATTCACTGCGCCATAAGCTCGTTGAACAGGCTTTGTGTGAAATATAACATTGTCTAGGACTGCTTTTAGTATCCTGGTGGTCCAGAGGTAGCGTTCCCCGGTCACAGTCATGGGCTCGTGGGCCATCGGTTCGAATCCTGGCGTGGTGAGGTGTTGATTGTATGTCGAAGTCCGCGTGCTTTATTCTGCTAATGAAATATATATGGATCCTCGTGTTTCGAAGCCGGATTTGGTAAAACGTTACTCTGACCACCTACATGATACGGCTAGTCCCCATTAGAGGTTCACGGCGCCATAAGGTCGTTGAACAGGCTTTGTGTGAAATATAACAGAGTCTAGGACTTCTATTAGTATACTGGTAGTCCAGAGGTAGCGTTTTCCGGTCACAGTCATGGGCTCGTGGGCCGTGGGTTCGAATCCTGGCGGGGTGAGGTGTTCATTGTATGTAGAAGTCCGCGTGCTTTATTGGGCTAATGAAATATATATGGATCCTTGTGTTTCGAAGCCGGATTTGGTAAAACGTTACTCTGACCACCTACGTGATACGGGTAGTCCCCATTAGAGGTTCACGGCGCCATAAGCTCGTTGAACAGGCTTTGTGTGAAATATAACAGAGTTTGGGACTGCTTTTAGTATCCTGGTAGTCCAGAGGTAGCGTTCTCCGGTCACAGTCTTGGGCTCGTGGGCCGTGGGTTCGAATCCTGGCAGAGTGAGGTGTTCATTGTATGTAGAAGTCCGCGTGATTTATTGGGCTAATGAAATACATATGGATCTTCTTGTTTCGAAGCCGGATTTGGTAAAACGTTACTCTGACCACCTACGTGATACGGGTAATCCCCATTAGTGGTTCACGGCGCCATAAGCTCGTTGAACAGGCTTTGTGTGAAATACAACAGAGTCTAGGACTGCTTTTAGTATCCTGGTAGTCGAGAGGTAGCGTTCTCCGGTCACAGTCATGGGCTCGTGGGCCGTGGGTTCGAATCTTGGCGGGGTGGCGCGTTCATTGTATGTAGAAGTCCGCGTGCTTTATTGGGCTAATGAAATATATATGGATCCTCTTATTTCGAAGCCGGATTTGGTAAAACGTTACTCTGACCACCTACGTGATACGGGTAATCCCCATTAGTGGTTCACGGCGCCATAAGCTCGTTGAACAGGCTTTGTGTGAAATATAACAGAGTCTAGGACTGCTTTTAGTATCCTGGTGGTCCAGAGGTAGCCTTCTCCAGTCACAGTCATGGGCTCGTGGGCCGTGGGTTCGAATCCTGGCGGGGTGAGGTGTTCATTGTATGTAGATGTCCGCTTGCTTTATTGGGCGAATGAAATACATATGGATCCTCGTGTTTCGAAGCCGGATTTGGTAAAACGTTACTCTGACCACAGACGTGATACGGGTAGTCCCCATTAGAGATTCACTGCGCCATAAGCTCGTTGAACAGGCTTTGTGTGAAATATAACATTGTCTAGGACTGCTTTT
This sequence comes from Homarus americanus, assembly GCF_018991925.1. Classification (NCBI taxonomy): domain Eukaryota; kingdom Metazoa; phylum Arthropoda; class Malacostraca; order Decapoda; family Nephropidae; genus Homarus; species Homarus americanus. The sequence goes on along the minus strand of NW_024733641.1, from coordinate 15,305 downwards.
AGTATCCTGGTGGTCCAGAGGTAGCGTTCCCCGGTCACAGTCATGGGCTCGTGGGCCATCGGTTCGAATCCTGGCGTGGTGAGGTGTTGATTGTATGTCGAAGTCCGCGTGCTTTATTCTGCTAATGAAATATATATGGATCCTCGTGTTTCGAAGCCGGATTTGGTAAAACGTTACTCTGACCACCTACGTGATACAGCTAGTCCCCATTAGAGGTTCACGGCGCCAAAAGGTCGTTGAACAGGCTTTGTGTGAAATATAACAGAGTCTAGGACTGCTTTTAGTATCCTGGTGGTCCAGAAGTAGCGTTCCCCGGTCACAGTCGTGGGCTCGTGGGCCGTGGGTTCGAACCCAGGCGGGGTGGCGTGTTCATTGTATGTAGAAGTCCGCGTGCTTTATTGGGCTAATGAAATACATATGGATCCTCGTGTTTCGAAGCCGGATTGGTAAAACGTTACTCTGACCACGTATGTGATATGGGTAATCCCCATTAGAGGTTCACGGCGCCATAAGCTCGTTGAACAGGCTTTGTGTGAAATATAACAGAGTTACGACTGCTTTTAGTATCCTGGTGGTCCAGAGGTAGCGTTCGCCGGTCACAGTCGTGGGTTCCTGGGCCGTGGGTTCGAATTTTGGAGGGGTGGCGCGTTCATTGTATGTAGAAGTCCGCGTGCTTTATTGGGCTAATGAAATATATATGGATCCTCTTGTTTCGAAGCCGGATTTGGTAAAACGTTACTCTGACCACCTACGTGATACGGGTAATCCCATTAGTTGTACACGGCGCCATAAGCTCGTTGAACAGGCTTTGTGTGAAATATAACAGAGTCTAGGACTGCTTTTAGTATCCTGGTAGTCCAGAGGTAGCGTTCTCCGGTCACAGTCATGGGCTCGTGGGCCGTGGGTTCGAATCCTGGCGGGTTGAGGTGTTCATTGTATGTAGAAGTCTGCTTGCTTTATTGGGCTAATGAAATACATATGGATCCTCGTGTTTCGAAGCCGGATTTGGTAAAACGTTACTCTGACCACAGACGTGATACGGGTAGTCCCCATTAGAGGTTCACTGCGCCATAAGCTCGTTGAACAGGCTTTGTGTGAAATATAACATTGTCTAGGACTGCTTTTACTATCCTGGTGGTCCAGAGGTAGCGTTCCTCGGTCACAGTCATGGGCTCGTGGGCCATCGGTTCGAATCCTGGCGGGGTGAGGTGTTGATTGTATGTCGAAGTCCGCGTGCTTTATTCGGCTAATGAAATATATATGGATCCTCGTGTTTCGAAGCCGGATTTGGTAAAACGTTACTCTGTCCACCTACGTGATACGGCTAGTCCCCATTAGAGGTTCACGGCGCCATAAGGTCGTTGAACAGGCTTTGTGTGAAATATAACAGAGTCTAGGACTGCTTTTAGTATCCTGGTGGTCAAGAAGTAGCGTTCTCCGGTCACAGTCGTGGGCTCATGGGCCGTGTGTTCGAATCCTGGCGGGGTGGCGTGTTCATTGTATGTAGAAGTCCGCGTGCTTTATTGGGCTAATGAAATACATATGGATCCTCGTGTTTCGAAGCCGGATTTGGGAAAACGTTACTCTGACCACGTATGTGACACGGGTAATCCCCATTAGAGGTTCACGGCGCCATAAGCTCGTTGAACAGGCTTTGTGTGAAATATAACAGAGTCTAGGACTGCTTTTAGTATCCTGGTGGTCCAGAGGTAGCCTTCTCCAGTCACAGTCATGGGCTCGTGGGCCGTGGGTTCGAATCCTGGCGGGGTGAGGTGTTCATTGTATGTAGATGTCCGCTTGCTTTATTGGGCGAATGAAATACATATGGATCCTCGTGTTTCGAAGCCGGATTTGGTAAAACGTTACTCTGACCACAGACGTGATACGGGTAGTCCCCATTAGAGATTCACTGCGCCATAAGCTCGTTGAACAGGCTTTGTGTGAAATATAACATTGTCTAGGACTGCTTTTAGTATCCTGGTGGTCCAGAGGTAGCGTTCCCCGGTCACAGTCATGGGCTCGTGGGCCATCGGTTCGAATCCTGGCGTGGTGAGTTGTTGATTGTATGTCGAAGTCCGCGTGCTTTATTCTGCTAATGAAATATATATGGATCCTCGTGTTTCGAAGCCGGATTTGGTAAAACGTTACTCTGACCACCTACGTGATACGGCTAGTCCCCATTAGAGGTTCACGGCGCCATAAGGTCGTTGAACAGGCTTTGTGTGAAATATAACAGAGTCTAGGACTTCTTTTAGTATCCTGGTAGTCCAGAGGTAGCGTTTTCCGGTCACAGTCATGGGCTCGTGGGCCGTGGGTTCGAATCCTGGCGGGTTGAGGTGTTCATTGTATGTAGAAGTCTGCTTGCTTTATTGGGCTAATGAAATACATATGGATCCTCGTGTTTCGAAGCCGGATTTGGTAAAACGTTACTCTGACCACAGACGTGATACGGGTAGTCCCCATTAGAGGTTCACTGCGCCATAAGCTCGTTGAACAGGCTTTGTGTGAAATATAACATTGTCTAGGACTGCTTTTACTATCCTGGTGGTCCAGAGGTAGCGTTCCTCGGTCACAGTCATGGGCTCGTGGGCCATCGGTTCGAATCCTGGCGGGGTGGGGTGTTGATTCTATGTCGAAGTCCGCGTGCTTTATTCTGCTAATGAAATATATATGGATCCTCGTGTTTCGAAGCAGGATTTGGTAAAAGGTTACTCTGACCACCTACGTGATACGGCTAGACCCCATTAGAGGTTCACGGCGCCATAAGGTCGTTGAACAGGCTTTGTGTGAAATATAACAGAGTCTAGGACTGCTTTGAATATCCTGGTGGTCCAGAAGTAGCGTTCCCCGGTCACATTCATGGGCTCGTGGGCCGGGGGTTCGAATCCTGGCGGGTTGAGGTGTTCATTGTATGTAGAAGTCCGCGTGCTTTATTGGGCTAATGAAATATATATGGATCCTCGTGTTTCAAAGCAGGATTTGGTAAAACGTTCCTCTGACCAACTACGTGATACGGGAAGTCCCCATTAGAGGTTCACGGCGCCATAAGCTCGTTGAACAGGCTTTGTGTGAAATATAACAGAGTTACGACTGCTTTTAGTATCCTGGTGGTCCAGAGGTAGCGTTCGCCGGTCACAGTAGTGGGTTCCTGGGCCGTGGGTTCGAATCTTGGCGGGGTGGCGCGTTCATTGTATGTAGAAGTCCGCGTGCTTTATTGGGCTAATGAAATATATATGGATCCTCTTGTTTCGAAACCGGATTTGGTAAAACGTTACTCTGACCACGTATGTGATACGGGTAATCCCCATTAGCGGTTCACTACGCCATAAGCTCGTTGAACAGGCTTTGTGTGAAATATAACATTGTCTAGGACTGCTTTTAGTATCCTGGTGGTCCAGAGGTAGCATTCCCCGGTCACAGTCATGGGCTCGTGGGCCATCGGTTCGAATCCTGCGGGGTGAGGTGTTGATTGTATGTCGAAGTCCGCGTGCTTTATTCTGCTAATGAAATATATATGGATCCTCGTGTTTCAAAGCCGGATTTGCTAAAACGTTACTCTGACCACCTACGTGATACCGGTAATCCCCATTTGCGGTTCACGGCGCCATAAGCTCGTTGAACAGGCTTTGTGTGAAATATAACAGAGTCTAGGACTGCTTTGAGTATCCTGGTGGTCCAGAAGTAGCGTTCCCCGGTCACATTCATGCGCTCATGGGCCGGGGGTTCGAAGCCTGGCGGGTTGAGGTGTTCATTGTATGTAGAAGTCCACGTGCTTTATTGAGCTAAAGAAATATATAGGGATCCTCGTGTTTCAAAGCCGGAATTGGTAAAACGTTCCTCTGACCACCTAGGTGATACGGGTAGTCCCCATTAGAGGTTCACGGTGCCATAAGCTCGTTGAACAGGCTTTGTGTGAAATATAACAGAGTTACGACTGCTTTTAGTATCCTGGTGGTCCAGAGGTAGCGTTCGCCGGTCACATTCGTGGGTTCCTGGGCCGTGGGTTCGAATCCTGGCGGGGTGGCGCGTTCATTGTATGTAGAAGTCCGCGTGCTTTATTGGGCTAATGAAATATATATGGATCCTCTTGTTTCGAAGCAGGATTTGGTAAAACGTTACTCTGACCACCTACGTGATACGGGTAATCCCCATTAGTGGTTCACGGCACCATAAGCTCATTGAACAGGCTTTATGTGAAATATAACAGAGTCTAGGACTGCTTTTAGTATCCTGGTGGTCCAGACGTAGCCTTCTCCAGTCACAGTCATGGGCTCGTGGGCCGTGGGTTCGAATCCTGGCGGGGTGAGGTGTTCATTGTATGTAGATGTCCGCTTGCTTTATTGGGCGAATAAAATACATATGGATCCTCGTGTTTCGAAGCCGGATTTGGTTAAACGTTACTCTGACCACAGACGTGATATGGTTAGTCCCCATTAGAGATTCACTGCGCCATAAGCTCTTTGAACAGGCTTTGTGTGAAATATAACATTGTCTAGGACTGCTTTTAGTATCCTGGTGGTCCAGAGGTAGCGTTCCCCGGTCACAGTCATGGGCTCGTGGGCCATCGGTTCGAACCCCGGCGGGGTGAGGTGTTGATTGTATGTCGAAGTCCACGTGCTTTATTCTGCTAATGAAACATATATGGATCCTCGTGTTTCGAAGCCGGATTTGGTAAAACGTTACTCTGACCACCTACGTGATACGGCTACTCCCCATTAGAGGTTCACGGCGCCATAAGGTCGTTGAACAGGCTTTGTGTGAAATATAACAGAGTCTAGGACTGCTTTTAGTATCCTGGTGGTCCAGAAGTAGCGTTCCCCGGTCACAGTCGTGGGCTCGTGGGCCGTGGGTTCGAACCCAGGCGGGGTGGCGTGTTCATTGTATGTAGAAGTCCGCGTGCTTTATTGGGCTAATGAAATATATATGGATCCTCTTGTTTCGAAGCCGGATTTGGTAAAACGTTACTCTGACCACCTACGTGATACGGGTAATCCCATTAGTTGTACACGGCGCCATAAGCTCGTTGAACAGGCTTTGTGTGAAATATAACAGAGTCTAGGACTGCTTTTAGTATCCTGGTAGTCCAGAGGTAGCGTTCTCCGGTCACAGTCATGGGCTCGTGGGCCGTGGGTTCGAATCCTGGCGGGTTGAGGTGTTCATTGTATGTAGAAGTCTGCTTGCTTTATTGGGCTAATGAAATACATATGGATCCTCGTGTTTCGAAGCCGGATTTGGTAAAACGTTACTCTGACCACAGACGTGATACGGGTAGTCCCCATTAGAGGTTCACTGCGCCATAAGCTCGTTGAACAGGCTTTGTGTGAAATATAACATTGTCTAGGACTGCTTTTACTATCCTGGTGGTCCAGAGGTAGCATTCCCCGGTCACAGTCATGGGCTCGTGGGCCATCGGTTCGAATCCTGCTGGGTGAGGTGTTGATTGTATGTCGAAGTCCGCGTGCTTTATTCTGCTAATGAAATATATATGGATCCTCGTGTTTCAAAGCCGGATTTGCTAAAACGTTACTCTGACCACCTACGTGATACCGGTAATCCCCATTTGCGGTTCACGGCGCCATAAGCTCGTTGAACAGGCTTTGTGTGAAATATAACAGAGTCTAGGACTGCTTTGAGTATCCTGGTGGTCCAGAAGTAGCGTTCCCCGGTCACATTCATGCGCTCATGGGCCGGGGGTTCGAAGCCTGGCGGGTTGAGGTGTTCATTGTATGTAGAAGTCCACGTGCTTTATTGAGCTAAAGAAATATATATGGATCCTCGTGTTTCAAAGCCGGATTTGGTAAAACGTTCCTCTGACCACCTAGGTTATACGGGTAGTCCCCATTAGAGGTTCACGGCGCCATAAGCTCGTTGAACAGGCTTTGTGTGAAATATAACAGAGTTACGACTGCTTTTAGTATCCTGGTGGTCCAGAGGTAGCGTTTGCCGGTCACAGTCGTGGGTTCCTGGGCCGTGGGTTCGAATCCTGGCGGGGTGGCGCGTTCATTGTATGTAGAAGTCCGCGTGCTTTATTGGGCTAATGAAATATATATGGATCCTCTTGTTTCGAAGCCGGATTTGGTAAAACGTTACTCTGACCACCTACGTGATACGGGTAATCCCCATTAGTGGTTCACGGCACCATAAGCTCGTTTAACAGGCTTTGTGTGAAATATAACAGAGTCTAGGACTGCTTTTAGTATCCTGGTGGTCCAGAAGTAGCGTTCCCCGGTCACAGTCGTGGGCTCGTGGGCCGTGGGTTCGAACCCAGGCGGGGTGGCGTGTTCATTGTATGTACAAGTCCGCGTGCTTTATTGGGCTAATGAAATATATATGGATCCTCTTGTTTCGAAGCCGGATTTGGTAAAACGTTACTCTGACCACCTACGTGATACGGGTAATCCCATTATTTGTACACGGCGCCATAAGCTCGTTGAACAGGCTTTGTGTGAAATATAACAGAGTCTAGGACTGCTTTTAGTATCCTGGTAGTCCAGAGGTAGCGTTCTCCGGTCACAGTCATGGGCTCGTGGGCCGTGGGTTCGAATCCTGGCGGGTTGAGGTGTTCATTGTATGTAGAAGTCTGCTTGCTTTATTGGGCTAATGAAATACATATGGATCCTCGTGTTTCGAAGCCGGATTTGGTAAAACGTTACTCTGACCACAGACGTGATACGGGTAGTCCCCATTAGAGGTTCACTGCGCCATAAGCTCGTTGAACAGGCTTTGTGTGAAATATAACATTGTCTAGGACTGCTTTTAGTATCCTGGTGGTCCAGAGGTAGCGTTCCTCGGTCACAGTCATGGGCTCGTGGGCCATCGGTTCGAATCCTGGCGGGGTGAGGTGTTGATTGTATGTCGAAGTCCGCGTGCTTTATTCGGCTAATGAAATATATATGGATCCTCGTGTTTCGAAGCCGGATTTGGTAAAACGTTACTCTGTCCACCTACGTGATTCGGCTAGTCCCCATTAGAGGTTCACGGCGCCATAAGGTCGTTGAACAGGCTTTGTGTGAAATATAACAGAGTCTAGGATTGCTTTTAGTATCCTGGTGGTCAGAAGTAGCGTTCTCCGGTCACAGTCGTGGGCTCATGGGCCGTGGTTCGAATCCTGGCGGGGTGGCGTGTTCATTGTATGTAGAAGTCCGCGTGCTTTATTGGGCTAATGAAATACATATGGATCCTCGTGTTTCGAAGCCGGATTTGGGAAAACGTTACTCTGACCACGTATGTGATACGGGTAATCCCCATTAGAGGTTCACGGCGCCATAAGCTCGTTGAACAGGCTTTGTGTGAAATATAACAGAGTCTAGGACTGCTTTTAATATCCTGGTGGTCCAGAGGTAGCCTTCTCCAGTCACAGTCATGGGCTCGTGGGCCGTGGGTTCGAATCCTGGCGGGGTGAGGTGTTCATTGTATGTAGAAGTCCGCGTGATTTATTGGGCTAATGAAATACATATGGATCTTCTTGTTTCGAAGCCGGATTTGGTAAAACGTTACTCTGACCACCTACGTGATACGGGTAATCCCCATTAGTGGTTCACGGCGCCATAAGCTCGTTGAACAGGCTTTGTGTGAAATACAACAGAGTCTAGGACTGCTTTTAGTATCCTGGTAGTCGAGAGGTAGCGTTCTCCGGTCACAGTCATGGGCTCGTGGGCCTTGGGTTCGAATCCTGGCGGGATGAGGTGTTCATTGTATGTAGAAGTCCGCGTGCTTTATTGGGCTAATGAAATACATATGGATCCTCGTGTTTCGAAGCCGGATTTGGTAAAACGTTACTCTGACCACGTATGTGATACGGGTAATACCCATTAGAGGTTCACGGCGCCATAAATTCGTTGAACAGGCTTTGTGTGAAATATAACAGAGTCTACGACTGCGTTGAGTATCCTGATGGTCCAGAAGTAGCGTTCCCCGTCCACATTCATTGGCTCATGGGCCGGGGGTTCGAATCCTGGCGGGTTGAGGTGTTCATTGTATGTAGAAGTCGGCGTGCTTTGTTGGGCTAAAGAAATATATATGGATCCTCGTGTTTCAAACACGTATTTGGCAAAACGTTCCTCTGACCACCGAGGTGATACGGGAAGTCCCCATTAGAGGTTCACGGCGCCATAAGCTCGTTGAACAGGCTTTGTGTGAAATATAACAGAGTCTAGGACTGCTTTTAGTATCCTGGTGGTCCAGAGGTAGCCTTCTCCAGTCACAGTCATGGGCTCGTGGGCCGTGGGTTCGAATCCTGGCGGGGTGAGGTGTTCATTGTATGTAGATGTCCACTTGCTTTATTCTGCTAATGAAATACATATGGATCCTCGTGTTTCGAAGCCGGATTTGGTAAAACGTTACTCTGACCACAGACGTGATACGGGTAGTCCCCATTAGAGATTCACTGCGCCATAAGCTCGTTGAACAGGCTTTGTGTGAAATATAACATTGTCTAGGACTGCTTTTAGTATCCTGGTGGTCCAGAGGTAGCGTTCCCCGGTCACAGTCATGGGCTCGTGGGCCATCGGTTCGAATCCTGGCGTGGTGAGGTGTTGATTGTATGTCGAAGTCCGCGTGCTTTATTCTGCTAATGAAATATATATGGATCCTCGTGTTTCGAAGCCGGATTTGGTAAAACGTTACTCTGACCACCTACGTGATACAGCTAGTCCCCATTAGAGGTTCACGGCGCCAAAAGGTCGTTGAACAGGCTTTGTGTGAAATATAACAGAGTCTAGGACTGCTTTTAGTATCCTGGTGGTCCAGAAGTAGCGTTCCCCGGTCACAGTCGTGGGCTCGTGGGCCGTGGGTTCGAACCCAGGCGGGGTGGCGTGTTCATTGTATGTAGAAGTCCGCGTGCTTTATTGGGCTATTGAAATACATATGGATCCTCGTGTTTCGAAGCCGGATTGGTAAAACGTTACTCTGACTACGTATGTGATATGGGTAATCCCCATTAGAGGTTCACGGCGCCATAAGCTCGTTGAACAGGCTTTGTGTGAAATATAACAGAGTTACGACTGCTTTTAGTATCCTGGTGGTCCAGAGGTAGCGTTCGCCGTTCACAGTCGTGGGTTCCTGGGCCGTGGGTTCGAATTTTGGAGGGGTGGCGCGTTCATTGTATGTAGAAGTCCGCGTGCTTTATTGGGCTAATGAAATATATATGGATCCTCTTGTTTCGAAGCCGGATTTGGTAAAACGTTACTCTGACCACCTACGTGATACGGGTAATCCCATTAGTTGTACACGGCGCCATAAGCTCGTTGAACAGGCTTTGTGTGAAATATAACAGAGTCTAGGACTGCTTTTAGTATCCTGGTAGTCCAGAGGTAGCGTTTTCCGGTCACAGTCATGGGCTCGTGGGCCGTGGGTTCGAATCCTGGCGGGTTGAGGTGTTCATTGTATGTAGAAGTCTGCTTGCTTTATTGGGCTAATGAAATACATATGGATCCTCGTGTTTCGAAGCCGGATTTGGTAAAACGTTACTCTGACCACAGACGTGATACGGGTAGTCCCCATTAGAGGTTCACTGCGCCATAAGCTCGTTGAACAGGCTTTGTGTGAAATATAACATTGTCTAGGACTGCTTTTACTATCCTGGTGGTCCAGAGGTAGCGTTCCTCGGTCACAGTCATGGGCTCGTGGGCCATCGGTTCGAATCCTGGCGGGGTGAGGTGTTGATTGTATGTCGAAGTCCGCGTGCTTTATTTGGCTAATGAAATATATATGGATCCTCGTGTTTCGAAGCCGGATTTGGTAAAACGTTACTCTGTCCACCTACGTGATACGGCTAGTCCCCATTAGAGGTTCACGGCGCCATAAGGTCGTTGAACAGGCTTTGTGTGAAATATAACAGAGTCTAGGAAGTATCCTGGTGGTCGAAATTCGTCTAAAACGTTACTCTGTCCACCTACGTGATACGGCGTCCCCATTAGAGGTTCACGGCGCCATAAGGCTCGTTGTCCCTGCTTTGTGTGAAAGTATCACGAGCGCCATAAGGTCGTTGAACAGGTCCTTTCAGTGTGAAAGATAACAGAGTCTATCCAGACTGCAGTCATGGGGTATCTGTGGGGTGAGGTGTTCTAGATATTAACTTGCTTTACTGGGCGGAGGCTGGATATAGTGTTTCACAGTCAGCGTAGTCCCCGGATTCACTGATGAACAGGCTTTGTGTGAAATATAACAGAGGGACTGCTTTTAGTATCCTGGTAGTCCAGAGTAGCGTTCCCGGTCACAGTCTTGGGCTCGTGGGCCGTGGGTTCGAATCCTGGCAGGGTGGGTGTTCATTGTATGTAGAAGTCCGCGTGCTTTATTGGGCTAATGAAATACATATGGATCTCGTGTTTCGAAGCCGGATTTGGTAAAACGTTACTCTGACCACCTACGTGATACGGGTAATCCCCATTAGAGGTTCACGGCGCCATAAGCTCGTTGAACAGGCTTTGTGTGAAATATAACAGAGTCTAGGACTGCTTTTAGTATCCTGGTGGTCCAGAGGTAGCGTTCTCCGGTCACAGTCATGGGCTCGTGGGCCGTGGGTTCGAATCCTGGCGGGTGAGGTGTTCATTGTATGTAGAAGTCCGCGTGCTTTATTGGGCTAATGAAATACATATGGATCCTCGTGTTTCGAAGCCGGATTTGGTAAAACGTTACTCTGACCACGTATGTGATATGGGTAATCCCCATTAGAGGTTCACGGCGCCATAAATTCGTTGAACAGGCTTTGTGTGAAATATAACAGAGTCTACAACTGCGTTGAGTATCCTGGTGGTCCAGAAGTAGCGTTCCCCGTCCACATTCATGGGCTCATGGGCCGGGGGTTCGAATCCTGGTGGGTTGAGGTGTTCATTGTATGTAGAAGTCGGCGTGCTTTGTTGGGCTAAAGAAATATATATGGATCCTCGTGTTTCAAAGACGGATTTGGTAAAACGTTCCTCTGACCACCTAGGTGATACGGGAAGTCCCCATTAGAGGTTCACGGCGCCATAAGCTCGTTGAACAGGCTTTGTGTGAAATATAACAGAGTTACGACTGCTTTTAGTATCCTCCTGGTCCAGAGGTAGCGTTCGCCGGTCACAGTCGTGGGTTCCTGGGCCGTGGGTTCGAATCTGTGCGGGGTGGCTTTGTGTGAAATATAACAGAGTTACGACTGCTTTTAGTATCCTCCTGGTCCAGAGGTAGCGTTCGCCGGTCACAGTCGTGGGTTCCTGGGCCGTGGGTTCGAATCTTGGCGGGGTGGCGTGTTCATTGTATGTAGAAGTCCGCGTGCTTTAAAGAAATATATATGGATCCTCGTGTTTCAAAGACGGATTTGGTAAAACGTTCCTCTGACCACCTAGGTGATACGGGAAGTCCCCATTAGAGGTTCACAGTGCCATAAGCTCGTTGAACAGGCTTTGTGTGAAATATAACAGAGTCTAGGACTGCTTTTAGTATCCTGGTGGTCCAGAGGTAGCGTTCTCCAGTCACAGTCATGGGCTCGTGGGCCGTGGGTTCGAATCCTGGCGGGGTGAGGTGTTCATTGTATGTAGATGTCCGCTTGCTTTACTGGGCGAATGAAATACATATGGATCCTCGTGTTTCGAAGCCGGATTTGGTAAAAACGCTACTCGACCACAGACGTGATACGGCTAGTCCCCTAAGAGGTTCACGGCGCCATAAGGTCGTTGAACAGGCTTTGTGTGAAATAATATAACAGAGTCTAGATCATTAGTATCCTGGTGGTCCAGGAAGAAGCGTTCTCGGTCACAGTCGTAAGGGCAATGGGTTCGAATCCTAGCGTGGGTGGCGGTTCATTGTATGTAGAAGTCCGCGTGGTTTTATTGGCCACGAAATATGGATCCGTGTTTCGAAGCTGGATTTGGTAAAACGTTACTCTGACCACCTACGTGATACGGGTAATTCCCATTAGTGGTTCACTGCGCCATAAGCTCGTTGAACAGGCTTTGTGTGAAATATAAAAGAGTCTAGGACTGCTTTTAGTATCCTTGTAGTACAGAGGTAGCGTTCTCCGGTCACAGTCATGGGCTCGTGGGCCGTGGGTTCGAATCCTGGCGGGGTGAGGTGTTCATTGTATGTAGAAGTCCGCGTGCTTTATTGGGCTAATGAAATATATATGGATCCTCGTGTTTCAAAGCCGGATTTGGTAAAACGTTACTCTGACCACCTACGTGATACGGGTAGTCCCCATTAGAGGTTCACGGCGCCATAAGCTCGTTGAACAGGCTTTGTGTGAAATATAAAAGAGTTACGACTGCTTTTAGTATCTTGGTGGTCCAGAGGTAGCGTTCGCCGGTCACAGTCGTGGGTTCCTGGGCCGTGGGTTCGAATCTTGGTGGGGTGGCGCGTTCATTGTATGTAGAAGTCCGCGTGCATTATTGGGCTAATGAAATACATATGGATCCTCGTGTTTCGAAGCCGGATTTGGTAAAACGTTACCTGACCACGTATGTGATAATGGGTAATCCCATTAGAGGTTCACGGCGCCATAAGCTCGTTGAACAGGCTTTGTGTGAAATATAACAGAGCTCCAGGACTGCTTTGAGTATCCTGGTGGTCCAGAAGTAGCGTTCCCCGGTCACATTCATGGGCTCGTGCGCCGGGGGTTCGAATCCTGGCGGGTTGAGGTGTTCATTGTATGTAGAAGTCCGCATGCTTTATTGGGCTAATGAAATATATATGGATCCTCGTGTTTCAAAGCCGGATTTGGTAAAACGTTCCTCTGACCATCTACGTGATACGGGTAATCCCCATTAGTGGTTCGCGGCGCCATAAACTCATTGAACAGGCTTTGTGTGAAATATAACAGAGTCTAGGACTGCTTTTAGTATCCTGGTGGTCCAGAGGTAGCGTTCTCCGGTCACAGTCATGGGCTCGTGGGCCATCGGTTCGAATCCTGGCGGGGTGAGGTGTTGATTGTATGTCGAAGTCCGCGTGCTTTTTTCGGCTAATGAAATATATATGGATCCTCGTGTTTCGAAGCCGGATTTTTTTAAAACGTTACTCTGACCACCTACGTGATACGGGTAGTCCCCATTAGAGGTTCACGGCGCCATAAGGTCGTTGAACAGGCTTTGTGTGAAATATAACAGAGTTTAGGACTGCTTTTAGTATCCTGGTGGTCCAGAAGTAGCGTTCCCCGGTCACAGTCGTGGGCTCGTGGGCCGTGGGTTCGAATCCTGGCCGTGGTGGCGTGTTCATTGTATGTAGAAGTCCGCGTGCTTTATTGAGCTAATGAAATATATATGGATCCTCGTGTTTCGACGCCGGATTTGGTAAAACGTTACTCTGACCACGTATGTGATACAGGTAATCCCCATTCGAGGTTCACGGCGCCATAAGGTCGTTGAACAGGCTTTGTGTGAAATATAACAGAGTCTAGGACTGCTTTTAGTATCCTGGTGGTCCAGAAGTAGCGTTCCCCGGTCACAATCGTGGGCTCGTGGGTCGTGGGTTCGAATCCTGGCGGGGTGGCGTGTTCATTGTATGTAGAAGTCCGCGTGCTTTATTGGGCTAATGAAATACATATGGATCCTCGTGTTTCGAAGCCGGATTTGGTAAAACCTTACTATGACCACGGATGTGATACGGGTAATCCCCATTAGAGGTTCACGGCGCCATAAGCTCGTTGAACAGGCTTTGTGTGAAATATAACAGAGTCTAGGACTGCTTTGAGTATCCTGGTAGTCCAGAGGTAGCGTTCTCCGGTCACAGTCATGGGCTCGTGGGCCGTGGGTTCGAATCCTGGCGGGGTGAGGTGTTCATTGTATGTAGAAGTCCGCGTGCTTTATTGGGCTATTGAAATACATATGGATCCTCGTGTTTCGCAGCCGGATTTGGTAAAACGTTACTCTGACCTCCTACGTGATACGGGTAGTCCCCATTAGAGGTTCACGGCGCCATAAGCTCGTTGAACAGGCGTTGTGTGAAATATAATAGAGTCTAGGACTGCTTTTAGTATCCTGGTGGTCCAGAGGTAGCGTTCTCCAGTCACAGTCATGGGCTCGTGGGCCGTGGGTTCGAATTTTGGCGGGGTGAGGTGTTCATTGATTGTAGATGTCTGCTTGCTTTATTGGGCTAATGAAATACATATGGATCCTCGTGTTTCGAAGCCGGATTTGGTAAAACGTTACTCTGACCACCTACGTGATACGGCTAGTCCCCATTAGAGGTTCACGGCGCCATAAGGTCGTTGAACAGGCTTTGTGTGAAATATAACAGAGTCTAGGACTGCTTTTAGTATCCTGGTGGTCCAGAAGTAGTGTTCCCCGGTCACAGTCGTGGGCTCGTGGGCCGTGGGTTCGAATCCTGGCGGGGTGGCGTGTTCATGGTATGTAGAAGTCTGCGTGCTTTATTAGGCTATTGAAATACATATGAATCCTCGTGTTTCGAAGCCGGATTTGGTAAAACGTTACTCTGACCACGTATGTGATACGGGTAAACCCCATTAGAGGTTCACGGCGCCATAAGCTCGTTGAACAGGCTTTGTGTGAAATATAACAGAGTCTAGGACTGCTTTGAGTATCCTGGTGGTCCAGAAGTAGCGTTCCCCGGTCACATTCATGGGCTCCTGGGCCGGGGGTTCGAATCCTGGCGGGTTGAGGTGTTCATTGTATGTAGAAGTCCGCGTGCTTTATTGGGCTAATGAAATATATATGGATCCTCGTGTTTCAAAGCCGGATTTGGTAAAACGTTCCTATGACCACCTACGTGATACGGGTAGTCCCCATTAGAGGTTCATGGCGCCATAAGCTCGTTGAACAGGCTTTGTGTGAAACATAACAGAGTTACGACTGATTTTAGTATCCTGGTGGTCCAGAGGTAGCGTTCGCCGGTCACAGTCGTGGGTTCCTGGGCCGTGGGTTCGAATCTTGGTGGGGTGGCGTGTTCATTGTATGTAGAAGTCCCCGTGCTTTATTGGGCTAATGAAATACATATGGATCCTCGTGTTTCGAAGCCGGATTTGGTAAAACGTTACTCTGACCACGTATGTGATACGGGTAATCCCCATTAGAGGTTCACGGAGCCATAAGCTCGTTGAACAGGCTTTGTGTGAAATATAACAGAGTCTAGGACTGCTTTGAGTATCCTGGTGGTCGAGAAGTAGCGTTCCCTGGTCACATTCATGGACTCCTGGGCCGGGGGTTCGAATCCTGGCGGGTTGAGGTGTTCATTGTATGTAGTAGTCCGCGTGCTTTATTGGGCTAATGAAATATATATGGATCCTCGTGTTTCAAAGCCGGATTTGGTAAAACGTTCCTCTGACCATCTACGTGATACGGGTAATCCCCATTAGTGGTTCGCGGCGCCATAAACTCATTGAA
>NW_024733640.1:0-12396 GCF_018991925.1 Homarus americanus | reverse complement strand
TTTGTTATACTTGGTCAAGGGCCTTTGTCATAATCGATCAGGTGACTTTGTTAGAGTCGATGAGGGGCGTTTGTTATACTCGATGAGGGGCCTTTGTTATACTCAATCATAGGCCATTGTTATACTCAACCAGGGACTTTGTTATACTCGATAAGGGGAATTTGTTATACTCGACCAGGGGACTTTATTATACTCGATCAGGGGAATTTGTTATACTCGACCAAAGGACTTTGTTATACACGACCAGGGGACTTTGTTTTACTCGATCAGAGGACTTTGTTATACTCGATCGGGGGACTTTGTTTTACTCGATCGGAGGACCCCTGATCGAGTATAACGAAGCCCCCTGATCGATTTTAACAAAGGCCCCTACTCGAGTATAACAAAGGCCCCTGATCGAGTATAACAAAGGACCCTGATCCAGTATAACATAGTCCCCTGATCGAGTATAACAAAAGCCCCTCATCGAGTATTACAAAGACCCTGATCGAGTATAACAAAGGCCCCTGATCGAGGCCCCTGATCAAATATAACAAAGACCCCTAATCGAGTATAACAAATTCCCCTGATTGAGTATAACAAAGACCGCTGATCGAGTAAAACAAAGTCCACTGATCGAGTATAACAAAGTCCCCTGATCGAGTATAACAAAGTCCCCTGGTCGAGTATAACAAAGTCGCCTGGTCGAGAATAACAAAGCCCCCTCATCGAGTATAACAAAGTTACCTGATCGAGTATAACATATCCCCTGATCGAGCATAACAAAGCCCCCTCATCGAGTATAGCAAAGCCCCCTAATCGAGTATAACAAAGGCCCCTGATCGAGTATAACAAAGGACCCTGATCGAGAATAACAAAGGCCCCTCATCGAGTATAACATAGTCCCCTGATCGAGTATAACAAAAGCCTCTCATCGAGTATTACAATGGGCCTGATCGAGTATAACAAAGGCCCCTGATCGAGGCCCCTGATCAAGTATAACAAAGTCCTCTGGTCGAGTATAACAAAGTTCCCTGGTCGAGTATAACAAATTCCCCTGATTGAGTATAACAAAGTCCCCTGATCAAGTATAACAAAGTCCCCTGGTCGAGTATAACAAAGTCCCCTGGTCGAGTATAACAAAGTTTTCTCCCTCATCGAGTATAACAAAGGCCCTGGATCGAGTAGAACAGCGTCCTAATCGAGTATAACAAAGGCTCCCTGCTCGAGTATAACAAAGCCCTGCACGAGTATAACAAAGCGCTTTACTGACGAGAATAACAAAGTCCCCGATCGAGTATAACAAAGGCCACTGATCGAGCCCTGGAACAAGTATAACAAAGTCCCTTGGTCGAGTATATAACAAAGCCCCCTGGTCGAGTATAACATATCCCCTCATCGAGTATAACAAAGGTCTCAATTTGAGGCCCCTGATCACATATATCAAAGCCCCTTATCGAGTATAACAAAGCCCCCTGATCGAGTATATCATATCCCCCATTCTGATACATAACAAAGGCCCCTGATCGAGCATAACAAAGGCCCCTGGTCGAGTATAACAAAGTCCCCTGATCGAGTATAACAAAGTCCACTAATCGAGTATAACAAAATCCCCTGATCGAGTATAACAAAGCCCAGTGATCGAGTATAACAAAGCCCCCTGATCGAGTATAACAAAGGCCCCTGATAGAGTACAACAAAGGCCCCTCATCGAGTACAACAAAGGCCCTTGTTCGAGTATAACGAAGCCCCCTGATCGAGTATAGCAAAGCCCCCTGATCGAGTATATCAAAGCCCCCTCATCGAGTATAACAAAGGCCCCTGATTGAGTATAACAAAGGCCATTGATCGAGGCCCCTCATCAAGTATAACAAAGACCCCTGATCGAGTAAAACAAAGTTCCATGGTCGAGTATAACAAAGTCCCCTGGTCGAGTATAACAAAGTCCCCTGGTCGAGTATAACAAAGCCCTCCTCATCGAGCATAACACAGGCCCCTGATCAAGTATAACAAACGCCCCTAATCGAGTATAACATAGTCCCGTGATCGAGTATAACAAAGGCCCCTTATCGAGTATTACAAAGGCCCCTGATCGAGTACAACAAAGGCCCCTGATCGAGTATAACAAAGTCCCCTGAACGAGTATAACAAAGTCCCCTGATCATGTATAACAAAGTCCCCTGATCGAGTATAACAAAGATCCCAAATCGAGTATAACAAAGTCCACTAATTGAGTATAACGAATTCCCCTAATCGAGTATAACAAAGTCACATGATCGAGTATAACAAAGACCTCTTATCGAGTATAACAAAGGCCCCTGATAGAGTATAACAAAGAACCCTGATCGAGTATAACAAAGGCCGCTGATCGACTATGACAAAGGCCCCTGATCGAGTACAACAACGGCCCCTCATCGAGTATAACAAAGTCCCCTGATCGAGTATAACAAAGATCCAAAATGGAGTATAACAAAGTCCACTAATCGAGTATAACAAAGTTTCCTGATCGAGTATAACATATCCACTGATCGAGCATAACAAAGCCCCCTCATCGGGTATAGCAAAGCCCCCTCATCGAGTATAACAAAGGCCCCTGAACGAGTATAACAACGGACCCTGATCGAGTAAAACAAAGGCCCCTGATCGACTATAACAAAGGCCCCTGACCGAGTACAACAAAGGCCCCTGATCGAGTATAACAAAGTCCCCTGATCGAGTATAACAAAGATCCCAAATCGAGTATAACAAAGTCCACTAATCGAGTATAACAAGTTCCCCTGATCGAGTATAACAAAGCCCCGGGATCGAGTAGAACAAAGGCCATTATCGAGTATAACAAAGCCCCTGGTAGAGTATAACAAAGTCCCCTGATCGAGTATAACAAAGTCCCCTTATCGAGTATAACAAAGGCCCCTGATCGAGTACAAAAAAGGCCCCTAATCGAGTATAACAAAGGCCCCTGCTCGAGTATAACAAAGCCCCCTGCCTGAGTATACCACAGGCCCCTGATCGAATATAACAAAGGCCCCTGATCGAGTATAACAAAGGCCCCCATCGAGTATAACAGCGCCCCTTGATCGAGTATAACAAAGCCCCTGCTCGAGTATAACAAAGTCCTCCTGGTCGAGTATAACAAAGTCCCCTGGTCGAGTATACCAGTACCCTGGTCGAGTAAAACAAAGTCCCCTGGTCGAGTATAACAAAGCCCCCTCATCGAGTATAACAAAGTTCCCTGATCGAGTATAACATATCCCCTGATCGAGCATAACAAAGGCCCCTGATCGAGCATAAGAAAGGCCCCTGGTCGAGTATAACAAAGTTCCTTGGTCGAGTATAACAAAGCCCCCTCATCGAGTATAATATAGGCCCCTGATCGAGTATAACAAACGCCCCAATCGAGTATAACATAGTCCCCTGATCGAGTATAATAAAGGCCCCTTATCGAGTAATACAAAGGCCCCTGTTCGAGTATTACAAAGGCCCCTCATCGAGTACAACAAAGGTCCCTGATCGAGTATAACAAACTCCCCTGATCGAGTATAACAAAGTCCCATGATCGTGTATAACAAAGTCCCCTGATCGAGTATAACAAATTCCCCGGATCGAGTATAACAAAGTCCCTTCATCAAGTATAACAAAGTCCCCTGATCGAGTATAACAATGTCCCCTGATCGAGTATATCAAAGGCCCCTGATCGAGTACAACAAAGTCCCCTGATCGAGTATTTCAAAGCCCCCTCATCGAGTATAACAAAGTCCCCTGATCGAGTATAACAAATTCTCAGGATCGAGTACAACAAAGTCCTCTGATCGAGTATAACAAAGTCCACCAATTGAGTGTAACAAATTCCCCTGATCGAGTATAACAAAGCCCCGTGATCGAGAATAACAAAGTCCCCTGATCGAGTAAAACAAAGTCCTTTTTTCGAGTATAACAAAAGCCCCTGATCGAGTACAACAAAGGCCCCTTAATCGAGTACAACTAGCGTCTCTTTGATCGAGTATAACAGCGAACCTTTTTTTTCGATCGAGTACAACAAAGGCCCCTGATCGAGTATAACAAAGTCCCCTGATCGAGTATAACAAAGACTTCTATCGAGTATAATCAAAGGACCCTAATCGAGTACAACAAAGGCCCCTGACCGAGTACAACAAAGGCCCCTGATCGAGTTTAACAAAGGACCCTGATCGAGTATAACAAAGGCCCCTGATCGACTATAACAAAGGCCTCTGATCGAGTACAACAAAGGCCCCTCATCGAGTATAACAAAGTCCCCTGATCGAGTATAACAAAGATCACAAATCGAGTATAACAAAGTCCACTAATCGAGTATAACAAAGTTCCCTAATCGAGTATAACATATCCACTGATCGAGCATAACAAAGCCCCCTCATCGGGTATACCAAAGCCCCCTCATCGAGTATAACACAGGCCCCTGAACGAGTATAACAAAGGACCCTAATCGAGTATAACAAAGGCCCCTGATCGAGTAAAACAAAGGCCCCTGATCGAGAATAACAAAGTCCCCTAATCGAGTATGACAAAGTCCACTGATCGAGTATATCAAAGTCCCCTGATCGAGTATAACAAAGCCCCCTCATCGAGTATAACAAAGCCCCCTGATCGAGTATTTCAAAGCCCCCTCATCGAGTATTTCAAAGCCCCCTCTTCGAATATTTCTAAGCCCCCACATCGAATATAATAAAGTCCCCTGATCGAGTATAACAAGGTCCACTGATCGAGTATAACAAATTCCCCTGATCGAGTAGAACAAAGCCCCGTGATCGAGTATAACAAAGTCCCCTGATCGAGTATAACAAAGACCTGTTATCGAGTATAAGAAAGGTCCCTGATCGAGTACAACAAAGGCCCCTAATCGAGTACAACAAAGGCCCCTGATCGAGTATAACGAAGCCCCCTGATCGAGTATAGCAAAGCCCCCTCATCGATTTTAACAAAGGCCCATAATCGAGTATAACAAAGGCCCCTGATCGAGTATAACAAAGGACCCTGATCCAGTATAACATAGTCCCCTGATCGAGTATAACAAAAGCCCCTCATCGCTTAATCCTCAGCAATCTGATCGAGTATAACAAGGCCCCTGATCGAGGCCCTGATCAAATATAAATAAAGAATTTCTAATCGAGTATAACAAAGTCCCCTGGTCGAGTATAACAAAGTCGCCTGGTCGAGAATAACAAAGCCCCCTCATCGAGTATAACAAAGTTACCTGATCGAGTATAACATATCCCCTGATCGAGCATAACAAAGCCCCCTCATCGAGTATAGCAAAGCCCCCTGATCGAGTATAACAAAGGCCCTTGATCGAGTATAACAAAGGACCCTGATCGAGAATAACAAAGGCCCCTGATCGAGTATAACATAGTCCCCTGATCGAGTATAACAAAAGTCTCTCATCGAGTATTACAATGGGCCTGATCGAGTATAACAAAGGCCCCTGATCGAGGGCCCTGATCAGGTATAACAAAGTCCTCTGGTCGAGTATAACAAAGTTCCCTGGTCGAGTATAACAAATTCCCCTGATTGAGTATAACAAAGTCCCCTGATCAGGTATAACAAACTCCTCTGGTCGGGTATAACAAAGTCGCCTGGTCGAGTATAACAAAGCCCCCTCATCGAGTATAACAAAGGCCCCTGATCGAGTAGAACAAAGGCCACTAATCGAGTATAACAAAGGCCCCTGCTCGAGTATAACAAAGCCCCCTGCTCGAGTATAACAAAGGCCCCTGATCGAGGCCAACAAGGCCCCTGATCGAAATTATAACAGGCCCTGAGTCGGGGCCTGATCCAAATGTAAAGTCCCTGGTCCCGAGTATAACGGCCCCTTGATTGGAGTATAACATATCCCTCATCGAGTATAACAAAGGCCCCTGATCCGAGGCCTGATCCAGAAATATAACAAAGCCCCTCATCCCCAGGTATAACAAAGTTCCCTGATCGAGTATATCATATCCTCATCGAGCATAACAAAGGCCTGATCCGAGGCATAACAAAGGCCTAGTCGGGTATAACAAGTCCCCTGATCAGAGTATAACAGATCCACTAATCGGAAGGTATAACAAATTCCCTGATCGAGTATAACAAAGCCTCGTGATCAGGTGACACAGAATCCCCTGATCAGGTATAACAAAGGCCCTGATAGAGAGTACAACAAAAAGGCCTCATAGAGAGTACAACAAAGGCCGCTTGTTCGGAATTATAACGAAGCCCCTGATCCGAGTATGTAAAGCCCCCTGATCAGTATATCAAAGCCCCTGATCAGGTATAACAAAGGCACTCTGATTGAGTATAACAAGGCCATTGATCGAGGCCCCTCATCATGTATAACAAAGACCTCTAATCGAGTATAACAAATTCCCCTGATCGAGTATAACAAAGTTCCATGGTCGAGTATAACAAAGTCCCCTGGTCGAGTATAACAAAGCCCCCTCATCGAGCATAACAAAGGCCCTGATCAAGTATAACAAACGCCCCTAATCGAGTATAACATAGTCCCGTGATCGAGTATAACAAAGGCCCCTTATCGAGTATTACAAAGGCCCCTGAACGAGTATAACAAAGTCCCCTGATCGAGTATAACAAAGATCCCAAATCGAGTATAACAAAGTCCACTAATTGAGTATAACAAATTCCCCTGATCGAGTATAACAAAGCCCCGTGATCGAGTATAACAAAGTCCCCTGATAGAGTATAACAAAGACCTCTTATCGAGTATAACAAAGGCCCCTGATCGAGTACAACAAAGGCCCCTGATCGAGTATAACAAAGGACCCTGATCGAGTATAACAAAGGCCCCTGATCGACTATGCCAAAGGCCCCTGATCGAGTACAAAAACGGCCCCTCATCGAGTACAACAAAGTCCCCTGATCGAGTATAACAAAGATCCCAAATCGAGTATAACAAAGTCCACTAAGCGAGTATAACAAAGTTTCCTGATCGAGTATAACATATCCACAGATCGAGCATAACAAAGCCCTCTCATCGGGTATAGCAAAGCCCCCTCATCGAGTATAACAAAGGCCCCTGAACGAGTATAACAACGGACCCTGATCGAGTATAACAAAGGCCCCTCATCAAATATAACAAAGGCCCCTGACCGAGTACAACAAAGGCCCCTGATCGAGTATAACAAAGTCCCCTGATCGAGTATAACAAAGATCCCAAATCGAGTATAACAAAGTCCACTAATCGAGTATAACATATTCCCTTGATCGAGTATAACAAAGCCCCGGGATCGAGTATAACAAAGGCCATTATCGAGTATAACAAAGGTCATTATCGAGTATAACAAAGCCCCTGGAAGAGTATAACAAAGGCCCCTGATCGAGTAAAATAAAGGCCCCTAATCGAGAATAACAAAGGCCCCTGCTCGAGTTTAACAAAGCCCCCTGATCGAGTATAACAAAGGCACCTGATGGAGTATAAAAAAGACCCCTAATCGAGTATAACAAAGGCCTCTGATCGAGTATAACAAAGGCCCCTAATCGAGTATAACAAAAAGTCCCCTCATCGCGTATAAAAAAGTCCCCTGGTCCGGTATAACAAAGTCCCTAGTTCGAGCATACCAAAGTCCCCTGATCGATTATAACAAAATCCCCCGGTCGAGTATAGCAAAGTCCCCGGGTCGAGTATATTAAAGCCCCCTCATCGAATATAACAAAGGCCCCTAATCGAGTATAACAAAGTCCCCTGATCGAGTATAACAAAGTCCCCTGATAGAGTATAACAAAGTCCTCTGGTCAGTATGTCAAAGTTCATGGTCGAGAGTATAACAATGTCCCTGGTCGAGTATAACAAAAGCCCCCTCATCGGTATAATATAGGCCCTGATCCGGTGTAACAAACGCTAATCAGGTATAACGCAGTCCCCTGATCCAGTATAACAAGGCCCTTATCGCGAGTACAACAAAGGCCCCTGATCGAGTATAACAAACTCCCTGACCGAAATTATAACAAAGTCCCTCTTCGTGTATAACAAAGTCCCTGATCGAGTATAACAAAGTCCCTGATGCGAGAATATCCTTATCCTCATAAAAGGCATAACAAAGGCCCTGATCAGGCATAACAAAGGCCCCTGGTCGAGTATAACAAAGTCCCCTGATCGAGTATAACAAAGTCCACTAATCGAGTATAACAAATTCCCCTGATCGAGTATAACAAAGTCCAGTGATCGAGTATAACAAATTCCCCTGATCGAGTATAACAAAGGCCCCTAATAGAGTACAACAAAGGCCCCTCATCGAGTACAACAAAGGCCCTTGTTCGACTATAACGAAGCCCCCTGATCGAGTATAGCAAAGCCCCCTGATCGAGTATATCAAAGCCCCCTGATCGAGTATAACAAAGGCCCCTGATTGAGTATAACAAAGGCCATTGATCGAGGCCCCTCATCAAGTATAACAAAGACCCCTAATCGAGTATAACAAATTCCCCTGATCGAGTAAAACAAAGTTCCATGGTCGAGTATAACAAAGTCCCCTGGTCGAGTATAACAAAGCCCCCTCATCGAGCATAACAAAGGCCCCTGATCAAGTATAACAAACGCCCCTAATCGAGTATAACATAGTCCCGTGATCGAGTATAACAAAGGCCCCTTATCGAGAATTACAAAGGCCCCTGATCGAGTACAACAAAGGCCCCTGATCGAGTATAACAAAGTCCCCTGAACGAGTATAACAAAGTCCCCTGATCATGTATAACAAAGTCCCCTGATCGAGTATAACAAAGCCCCGTGATCGAGTATAACAAAGTCACATGATCGAGTATAACAAAGACCTCTTATCGAGTATAACAAAGGCCCCTGATCGAGTACAACAAAGGCCCCTGATAGAGTATAACAAAGATCCCAAATCGAGTATAACAAAGTCCACTAATCGAGTATAACAAGTTTCCCTGATCGAGTATAACAAAGCCCCGGGATCGAGTATAACAAAGGCCATTATCGAGTATAACAAAGCCCCTGGTAGAGTATAACAAAGTCCCCTTATCGAGTATAACATAGGCCCCTGATCGAGTACAAAAAAGGCCCCTAATCAGGTATAATAAAGGCCCCTGCTCGAGGTATAACAAAGCCCCCCTGCTCGAGTAAACAAAAGGCCCCTGATCGAGTATAACAAAGGCCCTGATCGAGTATAACAAGGCCCTGATCCGGAGTATAACAAGAGCCCCTGATCGAGTATAAAGAAGCCCCTCTTCGAGTATAACAAAGTCCTTTGGTCGAGTATAACAAAGTCCCATGATCGAGTATAACAAAGTCCCCTGATCGAGTATAACAAAAGGTCCTGGTCAGGTATAACAAAAGTACCTGGTCGAGTAAAACAAAAGTCCCCTGGTCAGGTATAACAAAAGCCCCCCTCTTCGAGTATAACAAAGTTCCCTGATCGAGTATAACATATCCCTGATCGAGCATAACAAAGGCCCTGATCGAAGGCATAACAAGGCCCCTGATCCGAATATAACAAAAGTTCCTGGTCGGGTATAACAATGTCCCTGGTCGGTATAACAAAGCCCCCTCATCAGCGAGTATAATATAGGCCCCTGATCGATTATAACAAACGCCCCTAATCGAGTATAACATAGTCCCTGATCGAGTATAACAAGGCCCCTTGTCAGCAGGTATTACAAAGGCCCCTCATCGAGTACAACAAAGGCCCCTCATCGAGTATAACAAACTCTCCTGACCGAGTATAACAAAGTCCCCTCTTCGTGTATAACAAAGTCCCCTGATCGAGTCTAACAAAGTCCCCTGGTCGAGTAAATCATATCCCCTCATCGAGCATAACAAAGGCCCCTGATCGAGCATAACAAAGGCCCCTGGTCGAGTATAACAAAGTCCCCTGATCGAGTATAACAAAGTCCACTAATCGAGTATAACAAATTCCCCTGATCGAGTATAACAAAGCCCAGTGATCGAGTATAACAAAGTCCCCTGATCGTGTATAACAAAGGCCCCTAATAGAGTACAACAAAGTCCCCTCATCGAGTACAACAAAGGCCCTTGTTCGACTATAATGAAGCCCCCTGATCGAGTATAACAAAGCCCCCTGATCGAGTATATCAAAGCCCCCTGATAGAGTATAACAAAGGACCCTGATAGAGTATAACAAAGGACCCTGATCGAGTATAACAAAGGCCCCTCATCGACTATGACAAAGGCCCCTGATCGAGTACAACAACGGCCCCTCATCGAGTATAACAAAGTCCCCTGATCGAGTATAACAAAGATCCCAAATCGAGTATAACAAAGTCCACTAATCGAGTATAACAAAGTTTCCTGATCGAGTATAACATATCCACTGATCGAGCATAACAAAGCCCCCTCATCGGGTATAGCAAAGCCCCCTCATCGAGTATAACAAAGGCCCCTGAACGAGTATAACAACGGACCCTGATCGAGTATAACAAAGGCCCCTGATCGAGAATAACAAAGGCCCCTGACCGAGTACAACAAAGGCCCCTGATCGAGTATAACAAAGATCCCAAATCGAGTATAACAAAGTCCACTAATCGAGTATAACAAGTTCCCCTGATCGAGTATAACAAAGCCCCGGGATCGAGTAGAACAAAGGCCATTATCGAGTATAACAAAGCCCCTGGTAGAGTATAACAAATTCCCCTGATCGAGTATAACAAAGTCCCCTTATCGAGTATAACAAAGGCCCCTGATCGAGTACAAAAAAGGCCCCTAATCGAGTATAACAAGGCCCCTCCTCGATATATAAAGCCCCTGCTCCAGTATAAAAAGGCCCTGATCAGGTATAACAAAGGCCCCTGATGGCGAGTATAACAAAGGCCCCCTAATGGTATAATAAAGGCCCTGATAAAATTATAACCGGCCCTGCTCGAGTATAACAAAGTCCCCTGGTCGAGTATAACAAAGTACCCTGGTCGAGTAAAACAAAGTCCCCTGGTCGAGTATAACAAAGCCCCCTCATCGAGTATAACAAAGTTCCCTGATCGAGTATAACATATCCCTGATCGAGCATAACAAAGGCCCCTGATCGAGCATAAGAAAGGCCCCTGGTTGAGGATAACAAAGTTCCCTGGTCGAGTATAACAAAGTCCCCTGGTCGAGTATAACAAAGCCCCCTGATCGAGTATAATATAGGCCCCTGATCGAGTATAACAAACGCCCCTAATCGAGTATAACATAGTCCCCTGATTGAGTATAATAAAGGCCCCTTATCGAGTATTACAAAGGCCCCTGTTCGAGTATTACAAAGGCCCCTCATCGAGTACAACAAAGGCCCCTGATCGAGTATAACAAACTCCCCTGATCGAGTATAACAAAGTCCCCTGATCGTGTATAACAAAGTCCCCTGATCGAGTATAATAAATTCCCCGGATCGAGTATAACAAAGTCCCTTCATCAAGTATAACAAAGTCCCCTGATCGAGTATAACAATGTCCCCTGATCGAGTATATCAAAGGCCCCTGATCGAGTACAACAAAGTCCCCTGATCGAGTATTTCAAAGCCCCCTCATCGAGTATAACAAAGTCCCCTGATCGAGTATAACAAATTCTCAGGATCGAGTACAACAAAGTCCTCTGATCGAGTATAACAAAGTCCACTAATTGAGTGTAACAAATTCCCCTGATCGAGTATAACAAAGCCCCGTGATCAAGAATAACAAAGTCCCCTGATCGAGTAAAACAAAGTCCTTTTTCGAAACAACAAAAAGCCCTGATGATGATCAGTACAACAGGCCTAATCCCAGGTACAACAAAGGCCCTGATCCCGGAGTATAACAAAGGGAACCTGATCAAAGGTACAACGAGGCCCCTGATCCGAGTATAACAAAGTCCCCTGATGCGAGTATAACAAAGGCCTGTATCGAGTATAATCAAAAGGCCTGATCGGCGAGAATTACAACAAAGGCCCCTGACCCGAGAGTACAACAAAAGGCCCTGATCCGGGGTTTAACAAGGACCTGATCGAGTATAACAAAGGCCCCTGATCGACTATAACAAAGGCCCCTGATCGAGTACAACAAAGGCCCCTCATCGAGTATAACAAAGTCCCCTGATCGAGTATAACAAAGATCACAAATCGAGTATCACAAAGTCCACTAATCGAGTATAACAAAGTTCCCTAATCGAGTATAACATATCCACTGATCGAGCATAACAAAGCCCCCTCATCGGGTATAGCAAAGCCCCCTCATCGAGTATAACACAGGCCCCTGAACGAGTATAACAAAGGACCCTAATCGAGTATAACAAAGGCCCCTGATCGAGTAAAACAAAGGCCCCTGATCGAGAATAACAAAGTCCCCTAATCGAGTATGACAAAGTCCACTGATCGAGTATATCAAAGTCCCCTGATCGAGTATAACAAAGCCCCCTCATCGAGTATAACAAAGCCCCCTGATCGAGCATTTCAAAGCCCCCTCATC
>NW_024733639.1:0-45148 GCF_018991925.1 Homarus americanus | reverse complement strand
GAGGAGGAGGTGTAGGGGTGAGGAGGTGGGGTGAGGAGGAGGAGTAGAGGAGGTGTAGGGTGAGAGTGTAAGGGGAGGAGGGGTGTAGGGGAGGAGGAGGTGTAGGGTGAGAATTGGGTGTAAGGTGAGGAGGGGGGTAGGGGTGAGGAGGAGGTGTAGGGGTGAGAATGGGTAGGTGAGGAGGTGTAGGTGAGGAGGAGGTGTAGGGTGAGAATTGGGTGTGGGAGAGGAGGGGGTGTAGGGGTGAGGAGAAGGTGAAGGAGGAGGAGGTGTAGGGGTGAGAATTGGGTGTAGGGGTGAGGATGGGGGGTGTAGGGTGAGGAGGAGAGGTGTAGGGGTGAGGAGGAGGTGTAGGGTGAGGGAGGGGGGTAGGTGAGAATTGGGTGTAGGGTGAGAGGAGGTGTTGGGTGAGAATTGGGTGTAGGGGTGAGGGAGGGGGTGTAGGGGTGAGGATGGGGTGCAGGGGTGAGGAGGAGGTGTAGGGTGAGGAGGAGGTAGAGAGGAGGAGAAGGTGTAGGGTGAGGAGGGGGTGTAGAGAGGAGGTGAGGTTGAGGAGGAGGTGTAGGGGTGAGGAGGAGGTAGGGTGAGGAGGAGGTGTAGAGTGAGGGAGAAGGTGTAGGGGTGAGGAGGGGGGGGGAAAAGAGGAGGTGTAGGTGAGGGAGGTGGTGTAGGGGTGAGGGATGGGGTGTAGGGGTGAGGAGGAGGTGTAGGGGTGAGGAGGAGGTGTAGGGGTGAGAATTGGGTGTAGGGAGTGAGGAGGAGGTGTAGGGGTGAGGAGGGGGGTGGAGGGGTGAGAGGAGGTGTAGGTGAGGGGAGGAGGTGTAGGGGTGAGGAGGGAGGTGTAGGGTGAGAGGGGGTGTAGGGGTGAGAGGAGGTGTAGGGTGAGGAGGAGGTGTAGGGTGAGAGTTGGGTGGAGGTGAGGAGGTGTAGGGGTGAGGAGGGGAGGTAGGGGTGAGAATTGGGTGGAAGAGGGAGGGGTGTAGGTGAGGGGAGGAGGTGTGGGTGAGAATTGGTGTAAGGTGAGGAGGGGTGTAGGGTGAGGAGAAGGTGTAGGGTGAGGAGGAGGTGTAGGGGAAAATTGGGGTGTAGGGGTGAGGATGTGGGTGAAGGGTGAGGGAGGGAGAGTGTAGGTGAGGAGGATGTGAAGAGGAGGGGTGAAGAGGAGGAGGTGTTGGGGTGAGAATGGGTGTAGGGGTGAGGAGGGGGGTGTAGGGGTGAGGATGGGGTGGGGTGAGGAGGGGGTGGGGGTGAGGAGAGGGGTGAGGGGTGAGGAGGAGGTGTAGGTGAGGAGGAGGTAGAGTGAGGAGAAGGTGTAGGGTGAGGAGGAGGTGTAGGGTGAGGATGGGGTGCAGGGTGAGGAGGTGTAGGGGTGAGGAGGAGGTGTAGAGTGAGGAGAAGGTGTAGGTGAGGAGGGGGTGTGTAGGTGAGGAGGCAGGTTGAGGAGGAGGTGTGTAGGTGAGGAGGGGTGTAGGGTGAGGAGGAGGTGTAGAGTGAGGAGAAGGTGTAGGTGAGAGGGGTGTAGGGTGAGGAGGGGGTGTAGGGTGAGGAGGAGTGTAGGGTGAGAATGGGTGAAGGTGAGGAGGGGATGAGGAGGAGAAGGTGTAGGGTGAGGATGGGGTGCAGGGTGAGGAGGAGGTGTAGGATGAGGAGGAGGTGTGAGAGTGAGGAGGAGGTGAAGTGAGGAGGAGGTGTAGGATGAGGAGGTGGAGGTGTAGAGTGAGGAGGAGGTGTAGTGAGTGAGGAGGTGAGGAGGGGTGTAGGTGAGGAGGAGGTGTAGAGTGAGGAGGAGGTGAGGAGGAGGTGTAGTGAGATATGGGGTGCAGGGTGAGGAGGAGGTGTAGGATGAGGAGGAGGTGTAGAGTGAGGAGGAGGTGTAGGTGAGGAGGAGGTGTAGGAGGAGGGTGTAGGTGAGGAGGAGGTGTAGGGGTGAGAATTGGGTGTAAGGTGAGGAGGGATGTAGGGTGAGGAGAAGGTGTAGGTGAGGAGGAGGGTGAAAATTGGGTGTGGAGGAGGATGGTGTATGGAAAGAGGGGTGTAGGGTGAGGATGGGGTAGGTGTGAGGAGGAGGAGGTGTGGATGAGGAGGAGGTGTAGAGGAGGAGGAGGTGTAGGGTGAGGAGGAGGTGTAGGGTGAGGAGGGGGTGAGGGTGAGGAGGAGGTGTAGGGTGAGATGGGTGTAAGAGGAGGAGGTGTTGGGTGAGAATTGGGTGTAGGGTGAGGAGGGGGTGTATGGTGAGGAGGGGGTGTAGGTGAGGATGGTGCAGGGGTGAGGAGAAGGTGTAGGGTGAGGAGGAGGTGTAGGGGTGAAAATTGGGAGGGTGAGGATGGGGTGTGTGTAGGTGAGGAGGAGAAGGTGTAGGTGAGGAGGAGGTGTAGGGTGAGAATTGGGTGTAGGTGAGGAGGAGGTGTAGGGTGAGAATGGTGTAGGTGAGGTGAGGGGTGTATGGTGCGGAGGGGGTGTAGAGGAGGATGGGGTGCAGGGTGAGGGGAGGTGTAGGGGTGAGGAGAGGAGGTGTAGAGTGAGGAGAAGGTGTAGGGGTGAGGGGAGGGGTGTAGGGGTGAGGAGGTGCAGGTTGAGGAGGAGGTGTAGGGGTGAGGAGGGGGTGTAGGTGAGGAGGAGGTGTAGGGTGAGGAGGAGGTGTAGAGTGAGGAGAAGGTGTAGGTGGGGAGGAGGGGTGTAGGGGTGAGGATGGGGTGAGGTGAGAGAAGGTGTAGGGATGAGGAGGAGGTGTAGAGTGAGGAGGAGGTGTAGGGTGAGGAGGAGGTGTAGGTGAGGGGAGGAGGTGTAGGGTGAGGAGGGTGTAGGTGAGGATGGGGTGCAGGTGAGGATGGGGTGTAGGTGAGGAGGAGGTGTAGGGTGAGCAGGTGGTGATGGTGGGGCAGTATT
The DNA here is from genome assembly GCF_018991925.1 of Homarus americanus. Lineage (NCBI taxonomy): Eukaryota > Metazoa > Arthropoda > Malacostraca > Decapoda > Nephropidae > Homarus > Homarus americanus. The sequence continues at coordinate 42,262 of NW_024733639.1, read as the reverse complement.
ATGGTGAGGGAAGAGGTAAGGTGTGCATAAGAAGGATTATGGATATATGAACGTACAGTTGGGGACAAAATTCACCTGAACACCTGGCACTACTTCCGGGTATCTATTGACACTACTTTCTCCACAGCCCATGTCGGACCCACAGCATGGAAGAAACACTCATGAATACAAAGACAATAATGAGAAAATGGGTTTAAACTCTACTCCCTCACCTAATGATCCTCAAGTAGTTAAGTTCTATACAGTTTGGGGCAGACGCATGTTGTCTGGGTTTTAAGGAGTAAACTGTAGTATTTATCCTCTCTGTTCTTTCTTTCTTCCTTCTTTCCTTCCTTTCTTCCTTCCCTTCCTTCCCTTCCTTCATTCATTCCATCTGTCTGTCCATTCTTCATTCATTCTTTCTTCCTTCTTCCTTCCTTCCTTCTGCCTGTCAGTCTGTCCATCCATTCTTCCCTTCCCTTTCCTCCTCCTCCTTCCTTCCTTCCTTCCTTCCTTCCTTCCCAGGTACAGTAGTCACGCCGCTCACAAGGCTGGCAGCTGACTCCTACTATACAAGGTGAAGAAGATTTTGAGTCCTGGTGCTGGGAGGAGCTTCTTGAGGCCACTTATAGTTGTCGTTATAATATTTTTAGAGAAATTATTACTTTCACTCCACCTGGCTTTGATGTATCCATGTTCCACTCATCTAAATCATTCATTAGTTAATTTATATAGTTTATTCCGCCCAGACTGTGCATCAAGATTTTTGAATAAATTATACGAAAAAAAAAATAGACTAATGAAAGTGTAGAGTTTACAAGACTTATCTAGGATCCTCAGTCCAAATCTCACTTTCTTAACACAAATCTCAACACACATATATATTATAAATTCACATACCAGTAATTTATACAGAAATAAATAAAAAAACAACAAACTCAAATTTCAGACTACATGTACTTTTTCATTTTCTTGATTTTGATAACTATCCTTACCATCCTTCACCTCCCTACGTTCATTGTCGACTGACGCCTCACTAAATATATATTCATCCCAAATAATTTAATTGATTATTACATTAGGAAGATTCTGTCATCACCTTTGTTATATTCGCCAATATCTAAAAACAAATTACCTTATACATTTTTGGACAACATATATACGAGGAAAATAATTACACTGAGTTAAATGTTATTCCTTGGTAAATTAGTTTAAAGTTAATATTCACTTATACAACAATTTACTACATAAAGCCTCTGTCATTTCGTAAGTGACAGTCATAATTGATTTAGTTACCATGAGTTGGAATGTGTCAATAAATCCATTTGCTCCTGTTGGTCCCCATTCGAGCAAATCATTGAAGCGGTGAAGCGAAAACCGAGCCAGTGTTAAACCGTTCACATGTGATCCCTTAATGTGTCAATATTCTGCCGTGAATTGTTCCCAGCTTCCACACTACTTTCTACTGTTTATCAGTACAGTACTATAGTTTGTTGAGAGTACCAGCTGACTAGTTCCTCCACACACACACACCCATAATGCGTGTGTGTGTGTGTGTTCTATTGATAGTATTACAACTGCCACTAAATGCTACTACTACTACTACTACTACTACTACTACTACTACTACTACTACTACTACTACTACTACTACTAATAATAATAATAATAATAATAAATAATAAATAATAATAATAATAATAATAATAATAATATAATAATAATAATAATAATAACGGTACTACAACTAACCACTGCTAGTACCATAAATACCACTACAATACAACCATTACAACCACTTCAACTATAACAACTACATCATCATTAACAACTACAACAACCGCTACGCAACTCACCAGCAGGCAAACAACACAACAAACTTCACCAAGGAGGTTCATTATCCAAATTAATTTTCATTATCGTGTTCCCTAATTAACGATGTATGTTAACGAGGAGGTTTGCCCAGAGAGTTATTTGATATCTGAGAGAGAGAGAGAGAAAGAGAGAGAGAGAGAGGGAGAGAGAGAGAGAGAGAGAGAGAGAGAGAGAGATTATGAATATTGTAATGTATATATTGTATTTTGTCCCAATCCGTTAGTTCCGCTACCTGACGTACTGTATACAAACAATTTATTTTCCTGCTGAATGTGTGAGTAATTGTATTCTGATTTTATTATTAAAGATTAATAATTATAGAAAAATGTCTACTAATGAACACATAATACTGGTAAAGATATAGGGCGCCACGTTATTATCAACAATTTTAGTGTGAAATTATGAATATATACTAACACGAGGTTTTCGGTGACCTCTATAATTAACACAGTGGGGAGTTAGAGACTGCGGTACGAACCTGAAATCTTGTTTAACTCCCTTAATCTAACCTAAAAATTTTCTGACGGTAATGTAAAAAAATACAGTTTTAAACATCTACTTCACACGATTGTCAGTTTTTAAAACATTATATCGTTGCCTAACTCATAATCTGGAGAGGTCCAGTCATATGAATTACTAGAGTACTGTATAGCTGGGAAATAAATTGAAAAAAATATATATATTCAGAGTTTGAGAGACACCCGTGTTATTCACTCGTAGATGCCATTTGTGTGCATTATGCAGAAGACCCGACAGCAGCACCCTTATCCACTACCTCCTAAGATGTCCCCACACACAACGCTTCCGTGACGCCTGCTGGACCACCACTCCACGACCCCTGACGGAGACACGATGATCCTCCCAATACTGGCCAGATATTTTGTAAACAATATTGATTATGTGTTAAAGGAATATCCTTCCTTCCTTAGGCTTTTGTAAGCCCCTTTATAATATTTATACTGTATATACTTGTCACACTTGCCAGATGCTTCTGGTGTCATTGTACAGGGGTACCTAGTGACAGCACTAGGATCCCGCTTCCTCTATCAAGGAATAAACAATTGAAATTGAAATTGAATTGATGCCATTTTCTGTGATGGAAGTAAACACAATAACGCGTAATGTTCAAGAGCACACAAACAACACCACAAAACCAAATATATTACAGACGACATTAACCAACATAACCTGAATCCCACAAGCCCAATTTACCATAATATCGTTCAATTACGTTAATATGTGTCGTCTGCTTCAGAAAACACACTGTAATAGTATATGCAAAGCGAATAAGTAAAATCTTTTGAAAACTTGCTCGTTGTAACTTTCAAACATTAACCATTCTTGCGTGGTGTATTGGCCGAGTAACTTCTTTACTGAGTCTTATCGAGTGATCTCAACTAAAATATCTTGCGAAGGACGTGTGACTGTTTAGAATCTATGTGTGACGTAATTAAACTTCAAGATGAGTTAGGGTTAAAGAAAAGAAGCCTAATATGGAACCACAGTCTGTTCAGTAGTGACGTAGTGTGGCCAGGGTGACGAGTGGTATAGCAGTGTGTCAAGATTCAAGTGATATATCCTAAACAACTATATTATGAGTGTTATCTTACTAGGAGCAGCAATTTACACACACAGAAGGTAAGCGATTGTTATTCATTAACTTAATAAGCTAACATGACTTAATCTAGTTAATTATATTTTCGTGACAAAACAAAACATGGTATTATCTAGTTAAATGTAAGGTAATCGTTCACTGTCTCACCGAAAACTAACTTAATCATTTAGGCCCAAGTTAACTCTTAATTGTATGGCCAATATTGTTGTATTTTGTAAGGTAATTCAGCAGTCATGATCAAATGTTACTTAGGTAATATCTAATCCAAGTTTGTGAGTTGTTGTATTGCTAAGAACCATCATAGTTGCCCACTTTAAGCAAGCAATATTGTTGGTAATTTTATCGATTAAAATACTCTAAAATATTTTTTTTCGACGGAAACGCTGTAGAAGATGAGTGTCTTCCAATTAATTATCTAAATTACTGATTCCAAAACTTAAAACCTAAAATTCGCTACATGCCCAAAACGATAATTTTACCCAAATAAATCAGTACTTTAAGGCAGTGCTATTCAACCTGGGTGGACGAGATTTTGTTAGGGGTGGACGGCAGTCGTGGAGGGGTGGACGAGATTTTGTTAGGGGTGGACGGCAGTCGTGGAGGGGTGGACGAGATTTCAAAGGATGACGTCACCCATAATATTTGAAGCGCCAATCAATTATAATTTTGTTTTAATTTTGCCACGTACAGCGACTAGTTTACTGTGCACCACATACTCATCCTGTGAGCGGTAGCACAAAGGGTCTCTATAACTATCCCTCGTGTTCAGGATATTATGGCATTGAATGTTACAGAGGATTTGAAGTAAATTCTTTGTTTAGTTTTGTATATAGAGGGTAACTTATTCACACTGCGTGAGTACAGGAGTGTGAGGCAATGCATCTGGCCGCACACTTTTGGAAACTTTTGTGATCTTAAATAACGATGAATAGTTTATTATTATTAAAATTCTACCTTTGGATTGTTTAATATTTATCCTGCCGGTGATACAGACGAAAATAGATCCACCAATCACAATCACCTTTACATACAGTCCTACTTTACCGAGTGTTGCCAGGTAAAACTAAACCCAGGGTGGGGGGTCTCTGGGTCTTTGGCTGACTGTACATGGTTCAGGACGGTTTGCATTTCACGATATAAATAGCATGTTAAATCGGAAATCCTAGAAGGTTGTTTATAAAGTCCCTTGATATTTTCCTTGGCATGTGTGGTGCTGGACTACTGTAACTCGTTATGTTCGACCTTGGCATGTTATTTACAGTTCTTCCCACAGTGTAAGTTATACCGAACATGACGAACAATACAGAAATGTGTAGAAAATAATGAAGTACAGACTAATGTTTCGGATATGCAACTTCCTTAAGAGGCTATTGCTGCCTTACACATCAAGGTACTTTGTAAACATCCGATTACCTTCTTCGCCTCACACAGACACGGAACCAGAGAGGCATATCTCGGTTAGTATTTAGAATTGCCAACACGTACTGTACTTATATATTGAGTCTTATATAGGGAGAAAGGGAAAAAAAAATATTCTATCACGTTTGTCGGAAATTTATTTTTCGAGTATTTTAACCGATAAAATTACCAACAATATTACTTGTTCAAAGTGAGCAGGAGTTTCATAACTTGTAAAAATTTTAAGAATCACTTAAGAATTTATGGATCCTTCCTCATCTGAACACCGGAAACATCATATACTAAAAACCGAAAGCAACACCATCACATACTAAACACCGAAAACATAAATAAGGCAAATTTTATAGTTTTAGGATTTTTAAAGGTTAGGAAATGTTAGGTCTGGTTTTCAAAAGTTTATTTAGTGTATTTTATTATTTTACCCCACATTTCCCTCTACTTTAAAGCCTTTTCCAACTTGAACCAGGAATAATTTGGGTAGTCTTATCGGTTAAAGTACTCGAAAAATATATTTCCGACGGAAATGCTATAGAATAAATTATTTATATTATTTTTTTTATCTTTCTCCTTATATAAGACTCAATATATAAGTACAGTAGGTGTTGGCAACTTCTAAATATTTACCCATATCTCTCTTAACTTTTAGTTGTTAATGACTAATATATGTAATAACTTATCAATGCACTTAAAGACCTAAATTGTTGCAGAGCAACGTCAACATTTTTACGCCGAGTTTTGTAGACTTTACATAAAGAAAAAAATCAATTCCTATAATATACAGTATATCTCACAACCATCAATATCATCATCATCATCATGGAAATATGGAAACGGAAATTATGGATGTTGTTTGAGGTGTTAAATCCTATCCAATTGTAGATATTGGCTACGTTCATGTTTCATATATTTACGTGGATTTCGTTGTACGGTACATATAGTGACTGGTCGTTACACACTAAAATTTATAGTACTAAAAAAAAATAACTGTACTGTGAATTTGAAACCTTACTGACGAACGTTGTTTAATTATACTACAATATTTGTTTAGTTAGGCGAAGTTAGATTACTAGGTTACGTTTTTTTGTTTTTATTTATGCTTTTTTTAGATATTGTTTCAAGTAATTTATTTGCTTTTATTAATATATTTACTTCTATCACTGTCCCGGTTTCGGGGAGTTAAGCCTAAATTTTGTATATGTTAAAAAAAATGATATTTTAAACCTGTATGGCTGGCGGTCAGTAGTTATTTCTTGTCGACCGAAACATCAACACCGTCACAAAAGACCAGGAATACAAGTGGGTGTCAGCGGCCTGACGACCCGTGGGGGACAGTGCGGCGTCAACACGTTGAATATGGGAGCTTTTGGTCCACAAGGAGGTGTGGCCGGCACTGCTCTCAGCCGGCATTATTTCCCCAACTGTCAAAGTTTGGGCAACTTAGCGCGAACTAACGCCGTCAGAACAGGGTTGGCACGGTTTAATGAAATGGTTTAAAAGTGATTTAAAACGAGATTTAAATCAGCAATTTTTGACACATCAAAGGCGTCATAAATAACAAATGCGTATTTTAATGAAACAAAATTTTCAACTCCAACCTTCCTAATAATTCAGTTACTGTGAGCCATAATTCGGGATAAACTTATAAAATATATGAAGATACTGTAAACTGTTGTCCTGTTTGTATTTCTATATATTCGCTAAATCAGTGAAACATTATAGTATTGTTTTTTATGAAGCTGGGCAGTGAACTAATAACTGTACTCTACAGGTATATGAGGAAAATATTGTTGAAAAATTAATTAAGAATATATTAAGAATTAAGAAAAATTGGCACATTTAATACTGGCGTCTTGCTTTATAAACAAATATCAAGAGTATCAGCAACTGGTTTATTTGTTATTCTTTTATTTATTTTAGGTTGAAAAAATAATGAAGAAATAAGAGGCAGCGAGATAAGGACAGGTATATAGACAGGTAAGACGAGGTAACATAGAATTAATAGACAGGCAGAAGATAGATAGAGACGGTGGTGTTGTCGTCGGGGTAATAATTGCTTCACAAATTGAGTTTTACCCGCCCATACATGACCCACCGTCCCCCCACTACCACCATCCCCCCTCCCTCCCTCCCTCCCTTGGTGAGTGAGGGAGATAGACCAACTATTACCATATTTATTAAAACTTAAGTGAGGTTCCTTATTCATTATGCCGTGTACATCACTAGAAAGCAACCTTTGTGTGTGTGGGTGGGTGGATTGGTGGGTGTGTGTATGTTAATGTGTGTGTGGAGGTGGTGTGTGTATGTGAGAGAGTGATGTGTGTGTGTGTGTGTTCATGTGTGCGTATGTGAATCTGATTTTTATTTTGCCGCGGACAGCACCTAGTTTATTGTGCACCCCATACTCATCCTGAGAGAGGGAAGCGCAACAAGGATTACAAAGTGGTGATCACAAAGGGTGTTCATGAGACCCCAATGGTCAGGATAATATATAATGGAAGCCCCTCGAAATCGAGGATGGCCGGCCCAAGGGCCTCCTAGGCGTGAATTTGTTTAAGGTGTAGAAGCTGTCGCTAACACAACAACCACACCCTAAGTTAACGAGCTGCATGACACAGTGTCAAGGAATAGTCCGAGAAGACTGGACAGCTCGCCAACTGCACTGGTCAACCATTACCACGGAACACGATCCGCAAATCGATTAACATCCAGGTTCCCAATTACTGCTGGGTAGACAGAGGCAAAAGCCGTAAAGAAACTTGCCCATAGTTTCACCCAGCCCGAGGATCGAACACGGACCGCTCGCTTGCGAGACGAGGATGCTGACCATTACACCACAGGTCGCCCGGGTATTGTGGCGTTGAGTGTTAGATTATTTCCAGTACAGTGTTTGTTTGGTTCGGTACCTTGAAGTTTACTTTGCTACTGGATGTGAAATGTGAATACAGCTTTAGTATATCAGCTATCTGCCATTAGAGATAAAGTGCTGTGCCACAGTGTGCTTTGACCTGTCCCTAAACTGTTTTGTTTTGTTTTTGTTTTTCAGTCTAAAACGTAGTGTTGGAGTGTATGGCCACACACTTTACATTAAGTTTTGTTTACATCTGCCTGAGGGGCATACTGCCAGAGGTACTTATATCCTAACTTTAGTCTAGTGGTTACAACTTCTTGTAGTCTAGTGATCTTGTTACTTGTTCCATATTTTACTTGATACATCTCATCATCGTATACAGTGGATAGGCTAGTGTCTGTTTGCACTTGTCTGCTTACATCAGATTAATCAACAGGTTTTTAAGGTTCTGTTTGACAGTCCTAGATGGTATTCAACATTATCATTGTTGGGCACAAATTTAACTAAAGCATCAACCTTATCATGTTCACAGAGGCCTGTGTGAGAGGGGATCCACGGCATCTTCATCCTGATACCCCAGTCAACAAGACACACACTGTATGTTTGTGTCTGGCTTCAGAGACAAGCGGGTGACAATCTGAGTTGAGGATAAAGAATCAGTGATGATGAGACTGTCAGTGACAGTGTCTTCAACAAGTTTCAGGGCTGTGAGTATGGCAAATAGTTCAGTTTGTAGAGTGGATGTCCAATTATTAATTCTAACTTCTTTCTCTATTACATTACCGTTAGGCTGAGTCGCAATGACAGCACTTCCAGCCCTCCCACAGACAGTGATAAGAGAGCCGTCAGTGTAGATGGTCTGTGTGATGTTATTTTCAATCTGCAGGTTATGCATGTGTTCAAGAGCTCTCACTTTGGCAGTGTGTTGGAGATAAGGATTATGTGCAGTCAGTCGTTTAGGCGGATACGTGAGTGTTGTGATGTCGAAGGGAACTGTCCGCCAGGGTGGCAGGATGCGCTGCTGTGTCTCAGCTTTGTACAGGTGGTCTAGTCCAAACATCCTCATATGTTTAGCTGTAGTTTGGATCCACTTAGATTCACCAGTTTCATAACTCATATGTTCTAGCAGTTTTATGGAAACAATGTTATCAGGATCACCACGCAAAAGCCTCAGGGCTATCATGAGGTTGACTTCAATTATTCTATTTCTGACACTGGGTATACCTAGTTCTTTCCTCATATTAAATACTTCAGTGCTCGTGGGACAGCCTAGGGTAATTCTAAGGGTTGTACCCCGCTACACCTTTAAGGGGTTTTAACCTGCCAGTACATTGGCTGATTAGCTGTTGTATGGCAGGTGAGGTCCAGGTGATAGGGACACCGAGATATTTAAAAGAAGAGACATAGTCAATTGAGTTGTTACACATCTTAAGCTTTAATGGCCCGCGTTTGCGGTTACCAGCTTCTTTGTTGACTACTTTAGTTTTCTCAGTAGAGATGATGAGCCCAAGGTTCTCACAGGCTGACTGCACATGGTTCAGGGTTGAGTTATAGCTAATAGTCATATTGAAGAGGTTTCTGGGATTAACTTTAATAATGCATTCATTTGAACAAGGTGGGACTAAGTACTCCAACTTGGGAAGTGTCAAGTTGCTTCTCTTTGGTTTTACTGATGTAATCTTAAGATAGTGCAGTAGGCCTTCTGTTGGTGAGGTAACCTATCCAGTGTAAAAACCAACCTCCTATAACCATTTTGTTTAGTGGGAGAATGAGTGAGTGGGATAATGAGTGAGTGAGTAAGAGAGAGTGAGAAAGTGAGTGAGTAAGGGGTAACTCTTACTTCCTCCCGTCGCTAGCAAAATGTGTTAAAAGGGTCCCAAAAGCTTTCGGAATTTTATCAGTAAATCGAATAGCAGGAGCGAGGAAGTAAGGGGTGGCTCTCTGCTCAGGCCTGCCAGTTATTGTATTTGTGGTCGTAATACGTGATGATGTAATGGACGGTAAGGTGCGAGGGGACACAAAGGGGCGTGAAGAGGCAGTGGTTGGCTGAATAGAAAGCGTGAAAATGGGAGTTGGATAGAAGGTGGATGGTTGGACACTAGTTGGATGGACAGAAGCTGGACGAAAACTGGATAGCTGGATGGTTGGACAGAAAGTGGATGGTTGGACAGATGGTGTATAGTTGGAAGGAAGGTTGGAGGTTGAACATAAAGTAGTTGGTTAGACAGAAATTGGATGGTCGGACAAAAGGTGGATGGTTGGACACTAGTTGGATGGACAGAAGGTGGATGGCTGGAGAGATGTGGATGGTTGGGCAGAAAGACTTGTGGATTGATGTTGCTTCGTCATAAGTCTGTCAGTACTTATCAGTTACAAGGAAGAGCAGAGGGGTGAGAGTCTTGTGATCTGCCGTTTTTTTATTTATTATATATATATATATATATATATATATATATATATATATATATATATATATATATATATATATATATATATATATATATATATATATGCAAGTAAATCACTGTAGGTGCGCGTGATCTAGGTATATGCTGTACTAAGCAGAGGTTTGCTTTTAAAGGAAGGTGGCTATAACCTACATCATACGCCCGCCAGTATTGACCAGTATACGTTGAGCTGGATTAACGAGGGAGATGCCTGATCACTGCCAGTCCTCCCAAACTATCGTACAGCATTGAGAGGGGATGAGAGTTGAGACTTAGCTCAGCCTCAGCTGCCTCATGCGCTCTCTATCTCAACATGACTACCTCTCTCTCCCTCTCTCTCTCTCTCTCCCTCTCTCTCTCTCTCTCTCTCTCCCTCTCTCTCTCTTTTTAAGGTTCCTCAGTCGTGTATAGAACAATTTTTTGGGGTGCAATCTACCTCCGTTTTCCAATTAATTTTCCTGAATCCAATCTCGGCAGCCGACCAATCTGTTTACGTTCTTGCAAGTGTTTTTGTAACCCTACGGCTGTCTACGTCTAGGTGGCCCACTCAGACTCATTAATACCCATCCCGCACAGGAGAAAATTAATGACGAGAAAAAATAATGACAATTTCTGTCAATACTTTGGAATTTTTTGTGGGGGTCATCTGAAGATTAGCATCCCCAGCTTATTTCACCTTAAGATTAACCTTACAGGGTTAGGTTGGGTTTGGTTAAGTTAAGTTAGATTAGGCGACGTTGATAAGATTACTTTAGGTTAAGTTAGATAGATTGAGTTAGGTTAGATTAGGTTAAGTTGTTTAGGTTTGCATTAGGGTGGTTAGTCTTCAGGTGAAATAGGCTGGGGGGCTAATACTCAGGTGATAAGTTTTCTTTATTTATTTAAGTATTTCTTGTCTACTGTTGTGTTATGTCTGGAGAATTAAACACTGACCGAGACAGCTAGAGATATTGTCAACAACACAGAGACACATTTGTATTTTTAAGGGGTCCGGGGTTAGGGGGTAAGGGGTATATCCGGAGTGAAGGAGATTCAGGGGTTAAGGGGGTCATGTGGGTCAGTGGTCCGTGGGTAAGGAGGTTACTAGGCTCCGGGGTTAAGGGGGTACGAGAGTCTTGGAATCTTTGGGTTCATTGATGAGACATGTGAGGCACAGCAATAGTTCTCACACACACACACTAAAAGAACTTTTGAAATTATTGCCATCATTTTCATTCTCTTAGTACAGTGGCCACCATTTATACCCCCTGAGTACATTGTCATCGTACTCAAGGGAATGGAAAAAAGTGTAAGTAGGTCACATAGGCATGCCTCTCTGTTTGGGTCAATGTGGGTACTGAGCCCTCCGTCTATAAGGGAGTCCCCGGGGGTCACACAACCGACCCTTAGGGCAGCGAGGGAGCACTATATCCACTCGGTCAAGGGATTAAGTCATTATAGTTGTTTCAGTCATAGTACTCACTGTGTTAAGTCATCGGAATCAAGGGGGTTAGTATCTTACAAGTGATCGTGGGCACTTCGTGCCCGGTGGCAAGTCCGGTGGTACAGTTTACCAAAGCGTGAAAGTTTGAACGCTCGTGCTTGGCTAGCGCGCAACCGCGCAACCGCCGGAAGGCTAGCAGCGTACAGCGACATCGTTTTCCAGCGTAAAGAAACCTTTGACATGGGACCAGGTTTGTTCCACTCTACGATTTTTTTTGCAATTTTTCCACCAAGTTTGATGAAAAACGATTGTGCCGTTTCGGCTGCCCAGAACAGACACACACACACAGCTATTCCTATAGTATATGAGATAATCATGGTCGTGGTTGATATAATCATGTTCGTGGTTGTTATAATCTTAGTTGTGGTTGTTATAATCATGATCGTGGTTGATATAATCATGTTCGTGGTTGATATAATCATGTTCGTGGTTGTTATAATCATAGTTGTGGTTGTTATAATCATGGTCGTTGTGATACTTACAGTATTTAATATACTATAAGAAGGAATAGAATAAATGTTAGAATAATTAATTAAATAAATATTCGCCATAAGGAGAGGTTAAAATCATAAAAACAAAATATTATGAATCACCGATGATCAATCCGAGATAAATTACTGTATATTATGAAGAGAAATGACCTTGATTCTGGTTATATTAGTCACCATCTGCTTAAGTCATCATAGTCATCATTTACGTTAATCAGTTTTAGGCCCATCTCACATGACTGACCGACCATCGATGTTCTTTCCGCGCGAGGATGTTGAGTCTTATTATTTATGCTGGTGGATGTAAGACCTCCTACCCTCACTCACGAAGCGATGGTCAATTTGTTGTTATTCTTATTTATAAATGCCTTCTAATCCATCCTGTCTATTGCCATCCCAACTGTCTATTCGTCTGCGTGGTGTTTGAATGTAAGCCCGTCTGTCTATTTGTGCATGTATGAATCTGTCTATTTTTGTCAACCTTCTGTCTGTTTCACTGTCTATATTCACCCTGTGTCCATTGTAGTCATCTTCTCCATGCATTCCTGTTATTATCTTTTTATCTCTTCTCCTTTTCTATGAGCCACAGGAATAAGTATACACTGTAGCTGTAAGGTCGTCTGGTAACCTTGAAACTGCGCATCCAGATGCATGATGAAACTCAGCTCCCCCCCACCTGTTATCTGTAACTATTTTCCTTTTCCCCTTCTTTATTCTTATATTTACTCATCTTCCTTCCTTTACTAATCCAAACAACAGTAAAAAAAAAGTAGGCTAAGAAAAAAAGTGGGGGGAGGAGGAGGGAGCCGTACGTTAACGGCAATCGTGGGCTGGGTGCGCCAAGTCCGTAGACTTGCATCGTTTTCCAGCGTAATAAAATGGTTATGTAATGGCTTCCTAAAGAAACCAAAGAAACCATCGGTTTGGGACCAGGTTTGTTCCACTGTATGAATTTTTTTGCGATTTTTCCACCAAGTTTGTTGAAAAACGATTGTGTCGTTTCGGCTGCCCAGAGCAGACACACACACACACACACACACACGCCTAGTCCTATATTATATTAGATAATCAGATACTCTTATCAGGTCAGTACGTTACCCTGTCATTGATTGGCTGACTCACTCACTCACTGGCCGAGAAAAAAAATACGCTGGTGGAGCTGAGAGTTTTGTACTTGTGTATTTTTCTAAGCGAAAAAAATTGTTACGTCATAGCTTCTACATGAAAAGATCAGACTGTGATGATGATGCGCCTTATGTCACTTAGATGTTTGTGTCTTGTGTGTGTTGGTATGTCTTTTCGTGGATTTTGACTGAGCATCTGTCTGTCTGTCTATCGACCTAAATATTCTAAACACTATAAATATTGTCTTGAATTCATGTTTTAGTGATACTTGGTCGTGTTGTGGAGACGAGAGAACTTTACATTTATGCAGAGTGTGTGACCTTTTGTGACATTTTCTACGGTAACTGGAGCACTGAAAATGTCAAGGTCGCCTTACTACATGTAACTCAATACTGGCCTTCGTTACTCACTCACACACTCACTCACTCACTCACTCACTCACTCACTCACTCACTCACTCACGGAGATAAATTCATTCATATTTGTATTGTTAGTAGAACTTGTCTCAGGGTTGAGCTTCGTTTCCCAGAGGCTATAAACGCCACAGTCTTGAATCCAGTCTAAAATTTACCTTGTTGCTCTCCTTTGTATGTTATGTGGATGACTAATAAATCAACATAAGTCCACCAGTATGATTCAAAGATCCACATGCGTGATTCTAGATCCACATGCCAAGTCCAGAGATCCACATGTATGATTCTAAATCCACAAAAAACATCTTTAATCCGCATGTGCAGGACTCCAGACCACTTTTGCAAGCCACCTATCTATATATATGACTTCAGACCCACACGCCAGGTAACCCAACCCACACGCCAGGTAACCCAACCCACACGCCAGGTAACCCAACCCACACGCCAGGTAACCCAACCCACACGCCAGGTAACCCAACCCACACGCCAGGTAACACAACCCAACCCACACGCCAGGTAACAAGTAACACAACCCACACGCCAGGGTAACACAACCCACCCGCCAGGTAACACAACCCACACGCCAGGTAACACAATCCACCCGCCAGGTAGCACAACCCACACGCCAGGTAACACAACCCACACGCCAGGTAACACAACCCACGCCAGGTAACAACTCACACGTCAGGTAACACAACCCACACCAGGTAACACAACCCACGCGCCAGGTAACACAACCCACACGCCAGGTAACACAACCCACACGCCAAGTAACACAACTCACACGTCAGGTAACACAACCCACACGCCAGGTAACACAACCACACACGCCAGGTAACACAACCCACGCCAGGTAACACAACCCACACGCCACCCAACCCACGCCAGGTAACACAACCCACACGCCAGGTAACACAACCCACACGCTAGGTAACACAACCCACACGCCAGGTAACACAACCCACGCCAGGTACACAACCCCACACGTCAGGTAACACAACCCACACGCCAGGTAACAACTCACACGTCAGGTAACCCAACCCACCCGCCAGGTAACACAACCCACACGCCAGGTAACACAACCCACACCTCCCTGTTGAAGACGACAGCCCACGAGACTGACGCCTGGGGAGCTGCACCTGGACGCGACAAGTATATTGAGATATTACTTTTGTTAATACGGTTTAGGGGCGAGAGTTTTCTCCTCCACGACGGGTGTGTGAGAGCAGCCATATGGCTGTTGTGTGTAAGAAGGGGAGGAAGAGCCATATGGCTGTTGTATGTAGGAAGGAGAGAGAGAGAGCCATATGGCTGTTGTGTTGGTGAAGGAGAGAGAACTTGTGTAGAAGGAGAGGAAGAGCCATATGGCTGTTGTGTGTAAGAAGGAGAGGAGAGAGAGATTGAGCTGTTGTAGTGGAAGGAGAGAGAGAGCCATATGGCTGTTGTATGTAGGAAGGAGAGGAAGATCCATATGGCTGTTGTATGTGGGAAGGAGAGAGAGAGCCAATGGCTGTTTGTGTATGTGGAAGGAGAGGAGAGTTACATGGCTGTTGGGAGGAGAGAGACTACATATGTTGTGTAGGAAGGAGAGAGAGAGCAATATGGCTGTTGTATGTAGGGAAGGAGAGAGAGAGAACCATATGGCTGTTGTATGTAGGAAGGAGAGAAACTATATGTTGTATGTAGGAAGGAGAGGAAGAGCTATATGGCTGTTGTATGTGGAAGGAGGGGAGAGAACATGGCTGCATGTAGGAAGGAGAGGAAAAAACCATATGGCTGTTGTATGGGGAAGGAGAGGAAGAACCATATGGCTGTTGTATGTAGGAAGGAGAGAAAAGAGCCATATGGCTGTTGTATGTGGGAAGAGAGAGAGCCATATGGCTGTTGTATGTGGAAGGAGAGAAGAGCCATATGGCTGTTGTATGTGAAGGAGAGGAAGAGCCATATGGCTGTTGTATGTAGGAAGGAGAGAGAGAGCCTATGGCTGTTGTATGTAGAAGGAGAGGAAGAGCCATGGCTATGTGGTGAGAGAGGAAGAAAGCCATGGCTGTTGTATGTGGGAAGGAGAGAGACATGGCTGTTGTATGTGGGAAGGAGAGAGAGAGCTACATGGCTGTTGTATGTGGGAAGGAGAGAGAGAACCATATGGCTGTTGTATGTAGGAAGAAGGAAAGAAGGTTTCAAGCATGTTGTATGCAGAAAGGAGAGGAAATTTACATGCATGTATGTGGAAGGAGAGGAAGAGTCCATATGGCTGTGGGAAGGAAAGGCAATATAATGGCTGTTGGGAAGGAGAAATATACATGGCTGTTGTATGTGGAAGGAGAGGTAGTATGCATGTTGTATGTGGGAAGGAGAGAGAGAGCCATATGGCTGTTGTATGTGGGAAGGAGAGAGAAGACCATATGGCTGTTGTATGTGGAAGGAGAGGAAGAGCCACATGGCTGTTGTATGTGAAGGAGAGAGAGAGTCAAAGTGGCTGTTGCTGTAGGAAGAGAGAGAGAGCCACATGGCTGTTGTATGTGGAAGGAGAGAGAGAGCCATACATGCATGTGGGAAGGAGAGGAAGAACCATATGGCTGCATGTAGAAGGAGAGAGAGAGAGCCATATGGCTGTTGTATGTAGGAAGGAGAGAAGAGCTATGCGCTGTTGTATGTGGGAAGGAGAGAAGAAACCATATGGCTAGCATGTAGGAAGGAGAGAGAGACATGCATGCTGTATGGGGAAGGAGAGAGAGAGCCATATGGCTGTTGTATGTGGGAAGGAGAGAGAGAGCCATAGGCTGTTGTATGTAGGAAGGAGAGAAGAACTATATGGATGTTGTATGTAGGAAGGAGAGAGAGAGCTACATGGCTGTTGTATGGGGAAGGAGAGAAGAGAGAAACCATATGGTTGTTGGTATGGGGAAGGAGAGGAAGAAACTATGTATGTTGTATGTGGGAAGGAGAGAGAGAAGCCAAGTGGTTGTTGTATGGGAAGGAGAGGAAGAGCAGTTGTATATGGGAAGGAGAGAGAAACTATATGGCTGTTGTATGTGTAGGAAGGGAGAGAGAGGGAAAACCACATGGCTGTTGTATGTAGGGAGGAGAGAGAGACCATATGGCTGTTGTATGTGGGAAGGAGAGAGAGAGCCATACATGCTGTTGTATGGAAGGAGAGGAGAAACTATATGGCTGTTGTATGGGAAGGAGAGGAAGAACTATATGGCTGCTGTATGTAGGAAGGAGAGAGAGAGCCATATGGCTGTTGTATGTGGTGGGGAGGAGAGAGAGCTAAGGCTGTTGTATGTAGGAAGGAGAGGAAGAAATACTGTGTTGTATGTAGGAAGGAGAGAGAGAAGCCATATGGCTGCTGTATGTGGAAGAAGAGAGGATACCATAAGGCATGCAGTGGGAAGGAGAGAGAACCATATGGCTGTATGGAAGGAGAGAGAGAGCTGCATATGGCTGTTGTATGTAGAAAGGAGAGAGAGACAAGGCGCATGTTGTATGTAGGAAGAGAGAAAGAAACCATATGCATGCAAGGAAGGAGAGAGAGCCAAGTGGCTGTTGTCATGTAGGAAGGAGAGAGAGAAACCACATGGCTGTTGTATGTGGGAAGGAGAGGAAGAAACTATGGCTGTTGTATGTAGGAAGGAGAGAGAGCCATATGGCTGTTGTATGTGGGAAGGAGGAAGAAACATATGGCTGTTGTAGGGAAGGAGAGAGAGAGAGCTATACGGCTGTTGTATGTAGGAAGGAGAGAGAGAAACCATATGGCTGCTGTATGTGGGAAGGAGAGGAAATAGTCTCATGGCTGTTGTATGTAGGAAGGGAGAGAGAGACTATGCATGTTGTATGTAGGGAAGGAGAGGAGAGTCATATAGGCTGTTGTATGGGAAGGAGAGGAAGAAAACTATATGGCTGTTGTATGTAGGGAAGGAGAGAGAGAGCAAGGTATTACAGTATGTGGGAAGGAGAGGAAGAAACCATATGGCTGTTGTATGTGGGAAGGGAGAGGAAGTTTACATGGCTGTTGTATATGGGGAAGGAGAGGAAGAACCAAGGCATGTTGTATGTAGGAAGGAGAGGAAGAGTCATATGGCTGTTGTATGTAGAGAGAGGAAGAGCCTAATGGCTGTTGTATGTAGGAAGGAGAGGAAATATTTCATATGGCTGTTGTATGTGGAAGGAGAGAGAATATTTAAGCATGGCTGTTGTATGTAGGAAGGAGAGGAAGATTTACATGGCTGTTGTATGTAGGAAGGAGAGGAAGAGCCATATGACATGCATGGGGGAAGGAGAGGAAGAAACTATATGGCTACTGTATGTGGGAAGGAGAGGAAGACTATTCAAGGAATGTTGTGTAGGAAAGAGGGATATTTCTATGGCTGTTGTATGTAGGAAGGAGATAGAGTTTACATGGCTGTTGTATGTGGAAGCAGAGGAAGAGCCATATGGCTGTTGCATGTAGGAAGGAGAGGAAATATACATGGCTGTTGTGTGAAGGAGAGAAATATTTACATGGTTGTATGGTGAAGGAGAGGAAATATTTCAATGGCTGTTGTATGTGGGAAGGAGAGGAAATATTACATGGTCAGTTGTATGTGGGAAGGAGAGGAAGAGTTACATGCATTTGCATGTGAAGGAGAGGAAATATTTCAATGGCTGTTGTATGTAGGAAGGAGAGGGATATTTACATGGCTGTTGCATGAGTGGAAGGAGAGGAATATTTCACATGTATTGTTGTATGTGGAAGGAGAGAAATATTCACATGGCTGTTGTATGCAGGAAGGAGAGAGGAAATATTTCATGGTAAGCTTGTATGTGTGGGAAGGAGAGGAAATATCATATGGTTGTTGCATGTGAAGGAGGAGAAAGATTCATATGCGTTGTATGTAGGGAAGGAGAGGAAGGAGCTAAGGCTGTTGTATGTAGAAAGAGAGAAGTATTCATATGGCTGTTGGTATAGGAAGGAGAGGAAGAGCCATATGGCTGTTGTATGTGGGAAGGAGAGGAAGAGCCATATGGCTGTTGTATGGTGGAAGGAGAGGAAGAGCCATGGCTGTTGTATGGAGAAAGAGAGGAAGAGTCACATGGCTAGGGTAAGGGGAAGGAGAGAAGAACCATATGCATGTTGTATGTAGGAAGGAGAGGAAGAGACTACATGGCTGTTGTATAGGGAAGGAGAGGAAGATACAATGGCTGTTGTATGTGGGAAGGAGAGAAGAACTACATGGTATGTAGAAGGAGAGGAAGAGCTACATGGCTGTTGTATGTAGGAAGGAGAGGAAGAGCCATATGGCTGTTGTATGTAGGAAGGAGAGAAAGAGCCACATGGTTGTTGTATGTAGAAAGAGAGGAAATATTTACATGGCTGTTGTATGTGGGAAGGGAGAGGAAGAGCCATATGGCTGTTATGGGGAAGGAGAGAAGAACTATATGGCTGTTGTATGTAGGAAGGAGAGGAATATTAATATGGCTGTATGTAGGAAGGAGAGGAAGGAATGGTCATGTTGCATGTAGGAAGGAGAGAAATATTTCACATGGCTGTTGCATGGTGAGAGATGGTTGTACATGTATTGTTGTATGAGGAAGAGGAGGAAATATTTCAAGGCTGTTGTATGTTGGAAGGGAGATGAGAGCCATATGCATAAGTGAAGGAGGAGGAAATATTCACATGGTCTGTTGCATGTGGGAAGGAGAAGGAAGACTCACATGGCTGTTGCATGTAGGAAGGAGAGAAATATTCTCATATGGCTTGCTGTATGTAGGAAGGAGAGGAAGACACATGGCTGCTTGTATGTAGAAGGAGAGGAATATTTCACATGGCTGTTGTATGTGGGGAAGGAGAGAAATATTTCATGCATGGTTGTATGTAGGAAGGAGAGGTAGTATTTCACATGGCTGCTGTATGTAGGAAGGAGAGGAAATATTTCATCTATTGTTGTATGTAGGAAGGAGAAATATTTCATCTATTGCCGGTATGGAGAAGGAGAGAGAGTTTCACATGGCTGTTGCATGTAGGAAGGAGGGGAATATCATGGGTTTTTATTGTTGTATGTAGGAAGAGAGAAAGAAGCCATATGGCTGTTGTATGTAGGAAGGAGAGGAAGAACTATTTGGCTGCTTGTATGTAGGAAGGAGAGGAAGATATTTGGCTGTTGTATGTAGGAAGGAGAGGAAGAGCCATTTGCTGTTGTATGTAGGAAGGAGAGAAGAGCCATATGGCTGTTGTATGTAGGAAGGAGAGGAAGAGCCATTTGGCTGTTGTATGTAGGAAGGGAGAGAGAGAGCCATATGGCTGTTTGGTATGTAGGAAGGAGAGGAAGAAACCATATGGCTGTTGTATGTAGGAAGGAGAGAGGAAGGGTCCATTTGGCTGTTGTATGTAGGAAGGAGAGGAAGAGCTTCATTTGCTGTTGTATGTAGAAGGAGAGGAAGAGTTTACTTGGCTGTTGTATGTAGGGAAGGAGAGGAAGAGCCATATGGCTGTTGTATGTGAAGGAGAGAAAGAAACCATTTGGCTGTTGTATGTAGGAAGGAGAGAGAGAGCCATATGGCTGTTGTATGTAGGAAGGAGAGGAAGAACCATATGGCTGTTGTATGTAGGAAGGAGAGGAAGAAACTTTATGGCTGTTGTATGTAGGAAGGAGAGGAAGAGCTATATGGCTGTTGTATGTAGGAAGGGAGAGGAAGAGCCATATGGCTGTTGTATGTAGGAAGGAGAGGGAAGAGCTATATGGCTGTTGTATGTAGGAAGGAGAGGAAGAAACCATATGGCTGTTGTATGTAGAAGGAGAGGAAGAACTATTTGCTGTTGTATGTAGGGAAGGAGAGAACCATTTGGCTGTTGTATGTAGGGAAGGAGAGGAAGAGCTCATATGGCTGTTGTATGTAGGGAAGGAGAGGAAAGAGTTTCATTTGGCTGCATGTAGAAGGAGAGAGAGAGCCATATGGCTGTTGTATGTAGGAAGGGAGAGAGAGAGCTAAGATGAATGTTGTATGTAGGAAGGAGAGGAAGAGTTATTACTGTTGTATGTAGGAAGGAGAGGAAGAACCATATGGCTGTTGTATGTAGGAAGGAGAGAAGAGCCATATGGTCTGTATGTAGGGAGGGAGAGGAAGAGCCATATGGCTGTTGATGTAGGGAAGGAGAGAAGAACCATGGCTGTTGTATGTAGGAAGGAGAGGAAGAGCCATATGGCTGTTGTATGTAGGAAGGAGAGAGAGAGCCAATGGCTGTTGTATGTAGGAAGGAGAGGAAGAACCATATGGCTGTTGTATGTAGGAAGGAGAGGAAGAGCTATATGGCTGTTGTATGTAGGAAGGAGAGGAAGAGCCATATGGCTGTTGTATGTGGGAAGGAGAGAAGAGCCATATGGCTGTTGTATGTAGGAAGGAGAGGAAGAAACCATATGGCTGCTGTATGTAGGAAGGAGAGGAAGGCCATATGGCTGTTGTATGTGTAGGAAGGAGAGGAAGAGCCATATGGCTGTTGTATGTAGGGAAGGAGAGGAAGAACCATATGGCTGTTGTATGTAGGAAGGAGAGGAAGAGCCATATGGCTGTTGTATGTAGGAAGGAGAGGAAGAGCCATTTGGCTGTTGTATGGTGAAGGAGAGAAGAACCATATGGCTGTTGTATGTAGGAAGGAGAGGAAGAGCCATATGGCTGTTGTATGTAGGAAGGAGAGGAAGAGCCATTTGGCTGTTGTATGTGGAAGGAGAGGAAGAGCCATATGGCTGTTGTATGTGGGGAAGGAGAGGAAGAGCCATATGGCTGTTGTATGTAGAAGGGAGAGGAAGAGCCATATGGCTGTTGTATGTAGGAAGGAGAGGGAGAGCAAATGGCTGTTGTATGTAGGAAGGAGAGAGAGAGCCATATGGCTGTTGTATGTGGGAAGGAGAGAGAGAGCCATATGGCTGTTGTATGTAGGAAGGAGAGGAAGAACCATATGGCTGTTGTATGTGGGAAGGAGGGAAGAGCCTATGGCTGTTGTATGTAGGAAGGAGAGGGAGAGCCAAAGGCTGTTGTATGTAGGGGAAGGAGAGAGAGCCACATGGCTGTTGTATAGAAGGAGAGGAAGAGCCATATGGCTGTTGTATGAGGAAGGAGAGAGGAAGAACCATAAAAGCTGGGTATGTAGGAAGGAGAGGAAGAGCCATATGGCTGTTGTATGTAGAAGGAGAGGAAGAGCCATGGCTGTTGTATGTAGGAAAGAGAGGAGCCATATGGCTGTTGTATGCAGGAAGGAGAGGAAGAACCATATGGCTGTTGTATGTGGGAAGGAGGAAGAGTCATATGGCTGTTGTATGTGGAAGGAGAGAAGAGTTCATATGGCTGTTGTATGTAGGAAGGAGAGGAAATATTTACATGGCTGTTTTATGTAGAAGGAGAGGAAGAGCCTATATGGCTGTTGTATGGTGAAGGAGAGGAAGAGCCATATACGTTGTATGTGGGAAGGAGAGGAAGAGCCATATGGCTGTTGTATGTAGGGAAGGAGAGGAAGACCATATGGCTGTTGTATGTAGGAAGGAGAGGAAGAGCCATATGGCTGTTGTATGTAGGGAAGGAGAGGAAAGAGCCATATGGCTGTTGTATGTGTGAAGGAGAGGAAGAGCCATATGGCTGTTGTATGTGGGAAGGGGAGGAAGAGCCATATGGCTGTTGTATGTGGGAAGGAGAGGAAGTACAATGGCTGTTGTATGTAGGAAGGAGAGGAAGAGCTATATGGCTGTTTTTATGTGAAGGAGAGGAAGAGCCATATGGCTGTTGTATGTAGGAAGGAGAGGGAGAGCACATGGCTGTTGTATGTGGGAAGGAGAGGAATATTTACATGGTATGTAGTAGGAAGGAGAGGAAGAACCATATGGCTGTTGTATGGGAAGGAGGAGGAAGAGTTCATATGGCTGTTGTATGTAGGAAGGAGAGGAAGAGCTTATATGGCTGTTGTATGAGGAAGGAGAGGATATTTCATATGGCTGTTGTATGTGGGAAGGAGAGGGAATATTTCATATGGCTGTTGTATGTAGGAAGGAGGAAGAGCCACATGGCTGTTGTATGTGGGAAGGAGAGGAAATATTTGCTGTATTGTTGTATGCAGGAAGGAGAGGAAGAGCCATATGGCTGTTGTATGTAGGAAGGAGAGGGAGAGCCATATGGCTGTTGTATGTGGAAGGAGAGGAGAGCCATATGGCTGTTGTATGCAGGAAGAGGAGGAAGAGCATGTTGCATGTGGAAGGAGAGGGAGAGTCACATATGTTGTATGCAGGAAGGAGAGGAAGATTTACATGGCTGTTGTATGTAGGAAGGAGAGGGATATTTCATATGCTGTTGTATGTGGGAAGGAGAGGAAGAGCATATGGCTGTTGTATGTGGGAAGGAGAGGGAGAGCCATATGGCTGTTGTATGTAGGAAGGAGAGGAAATATTTCATGGCTGTTGTATGTGGGAAGGAGGAAGAGCCATATGGCTGTTGTATGTAGGAAGGAGAGAGGAAGAGCCATATGGCTGTTGTATGTGGGAAGGAGAGGAAGAGCCATATGGCTGTTGTATGCAGGAAGGAGAGGAAGAGCCATATGGCTGTTGTATGTAGGAAGGAGAGGGAGAGCCATATGGCTGTTGTATGTGGAAGGAGAGGAAGAGCTCTATTGCTGTATGTGGGAAGGAGAGGAGAGCCATATGGCTGTTGTATGTAGGAAGGAGAGGGAGAGCCATATGGCTGTTGTATGTAGGAAGGAGAGAGAGAGCCATATGGCTGTTGTATGTAGGAAGGAGAGGGAGAGCTATATGGCTGTTGTATGTGGGAAGGGCAGGAAGAGCCATATGGCTGTTGTATGTAGGAAGGAGAGGGAGAGCCATATGGCTGTTGTATGTGGGAAGGGCAGGAAGAGCCATATGGCTCATAGCCATAGGAAAATATGATATAATATGGCTGTTATAGTAAGGCGACCAACAGTCATATGGCTGTTGACATGGGAAAAGGGGAGAGAGGGAAGGAGTCACACAGAAAAGGGCGAGGAAAGGATTGGTGGATATTGGAGACTGGAAAGGCGACAAGACGTGTTAGCTGACGAGATGAAAGAAGAGCACCTCAATGGCTTCATGTGGTGAGAGAGAGAGAGAGAGAGAGAGAGAGAGAGAGAGATCTAAGGGTGTGGTTAAAGGGTAGGGGTGGGGTTGAAGCTAGGCTGGGGAGGAGCAGGACAGAGGACCAGATTAGGGCTTGCTGGGGAGGTTTGAACTTGAGGTGATGGGAGAGGCTGGAGAAGTATATTGAAGCAAGGGGGAACGGTTGAGTTTGAGGCTATGTGCTGGATTTTGGTTGAAACCTGAAGCAAGAGGCGGAGCTTTGGTTGAACTTGAAACAAGGGGAAGGGCTATGTTTGGATCTTGAAGTAAGGGACGGAGATTTAGTTGAAATTTGAAGTAAGGGGCGGGGCCATGGTCCGACCTTAAAGTAAGGGGCGGGGCTTTTGTTGGAACCTGAAGCAAGGGGTGGGGCTGTGGGTGGAACCTGCAGCAGGGGGCGGGGCCTGGGGTGGAGTTATGACCAGGGTGGGGAGGAGGGTCTAAAGTAAGGGATGAATCCAAGAAAGACCTTGAGATAAATGGTGGGCCTGGTGGAGCTATAGGAAGGGGCTGGGTTAGGGGTGGAGTCTTAGGAAGGGCGGGGTTGGGGTGGGGCTCCAGGAAGGGGCGGGGTTGGGGGTGGAGTTGGGGGGAGTTCACATCTTAGAAGGGTGGCTGGGGTGGAGTTCACATCAAGGGTGGGGTTGGAGCTTAGTTAAGGGGTGGAGCTCAGTCTAAGGAACAGGGGTGGGGGAGGAGCCTCAGATAAGGAGAGAGGCTGGGATAGGATCTTTAGAAAACTGGTGAGACTTGGGGCGGATGTTGGAGCTAGGGGCGGGGCTGTGGGCGGAGCAAAGGGCAGGCTTGGGGGTGGAGCTTAATGTGAGGGGTGGGGCTTAAGGTGGAATTTGAGGTTGGGGCGGTACTAGAAGCAAGGGATAATAGGGGTGGAGTTTAAGGTAAGGGTTGGTGATTGAGTTTGGATAAGGGTTAGGGCTTGTGGTGAAATTTAAGTGAGGGTCAGGGCTTGAGGTGGAACTAGAGGTAAAGAGCGAGGCGTTGGGCGAAGCTGGGGTGGGGCTTGAGGTTGGTAGGAGGAACGAGGGGCGGGGCAGGCCAGAAGAGCACTAGTGACGTTGGCTCATTCAGTGTGGCGTCAGCCTCGGATCGGGCAGGTTGGAGCGTGGGTCCCTTCCGCCAGGTCTCTTCTCCCACGTGCTTTACCCACACTCCCTCTCACTTGACCCTCTGCCACGTGTTTCCTCACTCTCTTTCTCTTTATCTCTCACACTCTCCCTAGTTCTTTCTCAATCTCCCTAACAGATTTTTACTCCTCCTCTCTACCACAGAATTCAACTAGAAACACCTAGATTTACACTATGAAGCTAGTATTACGCCTACCGCTACATTCTAGTGGTTATCTAGAGACACGTCGAAACATACATAAACTAGCGCAAGTCCTTCACCTAGATACAGCCAATAGCTAGTATTACTATTTCTACACGTAGACGCTAGTTTTAATCTTGAATTGCCTTTTCATAAACAGAAACATATCTTGGATCTAGAAACACCTAGATAAACCCAATACTAGTTTTACCCCCGTGTAATGTCAATCTAGAAGCAGTTTGTAACACCCCAGGAACATATACTGCATCTAGATCCAATTACTAGTGTTACCTTGAAACATTTTGTAACACTCAGGAACTTGTGTTGACGGAGGAACACCAATCTTGGACCAGATTTCTAGTGTTGAATAACTGGAAACACAGCTTACTCGCTGGTGTTATAATGAAGTGTCGGTGCTTATCTAGAACCTCACAGAACTAGAACTAGCGTCAGACACGTTCTACTGCTGATAAAAAATTATCCTCGATTTATGTACTAGTGATTATCTAGAAATATTTTCCTTAACTAGAGAGAACTAATGTTGATCTAGAACCACCGTGAGACGCTATCTAGTGTTGCTCAGAACCATCGTCAGAAAGTTGTAGTGCGTGTTTCTAAATAGTTCTAGTGCTAATGTAGAAATGTTATCCGATCTAAAGGCAATTTTTTGAGTAATCTAGAATTACCATGTTAAGTTCTAGTGACGTTTAAGAACCATCGTAACCCAAATTCTCGTGGTAACATAGAAAAACCTCTCAGCCCAGTTCTTATGGTAATGCAGAACTGTCGTGAACCAGTTTCTAGTACTGATCTAGAACCCTCAACATTGTTCTATTTATTCTTTCTGTCGGTATTCAATATATCATCCTCACCCAAGTTCTAGTGCTGACCTAGAACTATTGTCAGAGTACTAGAACCGGCCTAGAAGTATTGTTAGAGCACTAGAACGAGTCTACCATCAGTAGCTCTTGGAAATATGTAATTATCGCTGATGGGAAATAAATTGATGTCACTAAATCTTAGGTAAATGTTCTAGAAATAGGATTAAAGAACATGATAACAGAAGAACAAAGTTTAAGAACATGAGAGTAGGAGAACAACACTGTCAGAGAACTCAAGGCAGGAAAAGTATAGGGATAAAAATGCGATAATCAAAGAAGAACAATTTTGAAGATTTCCAAATAACAGCAGAACAAATTTGAACATGAACTCAAGATAACAATAGAACAGAGAGAGCAAAGTTTTAGGGTAACGAAGAACAAGAACAAATGACGTGAGGAAATTATAAGATTGTCATAAGAACAAAACAGAGAGAGATAACAGGAAGGGTGGAAGAAAAGAACAAACAGAAGAATAACACGCCCGGAGAACAGAAGAAACAAAAGAGTAGAACAATAGTGAAGGAGGAGAGAAGAACACCAAGAAACCCGCTGAAGAACACGAATTGCAGGGTGAAAAGGAGAAGTGAAGAACGAAGGAGAACTTAAAATCATAAAGAACAGAACCCGAGGAGAATGAGAGTGAACATGAAAAACAAATTATAACTCAGAGGAACTAAAGAACAGACGCAAAGAAGAAAGGAATAGGGAAAGAACAAATAGAACAACTAAAAAAGAAACTGAAGAACAGAACGAGTACAAAAAGGGAGATGAAGAACAGGAGGTGAGGTGGAGAACACAGATGAACAGAGGGAGAAAGAGAGAAGTCACCCATTTTTACTTCTATAGGTAAGTGGAAGTCTTCTGCATTACCTATATACTATCACTCAGAGAGAGAGAGAGAGAGAGAGAGAGAGAGAGAGAGAGAGAGAGAGAGAGAGGCAGAGAGGGAGAGAGATAGAGACTAACAGACAGACAGGCAGAGAGAGGGAGAGAGAGACTAACAGACAGACAGGCAGAGAGAGGGAGAGAGAGACTAACAGACAGACAGGCAGAGAGAGGGAGAGAGAGAAACAGACACACAGACAAACGGGCGGGAGAGAGAGAGAGACTAACAGACAGACAGACAGGCAGCAGAGAGAGAAAAGAGACCAGATGACAGGCAGGGAGAGAGAGAGAAATTAGCAGACAGACAGACAGGCAACGAGAGAGAGAGAGAGAGAGAGAGAGAGAGAGAGAGAGAGAGAGAGACACTAACAGACAGACAGGCAGGGAGAGAGAGAGAGAGACTAACAGACAGACAGGCAGGGAGAGAGAGAGAGAGACTAGCAGACAGACAGACAGGCGGTGAGAGAGAGAGATACTAACAGACAGACAGACAGGCAACGAGAGAGACAGACAGGCAGAGAGACAGACAGACAGAGATAGATAGGCAGAGAGAGACAGACCTGACAGACAGAAAGAGAAGGGGAGTTAAAATGGAACAAGATAGGAAAATGGTGGAGAGGAAAGAAGGAAGTGCTTAAAGAAAACGGGTGGAGGGGGGCACTCATCCAGCGACCTGTACAATGGTGTGATCAGCAAAGTCTTCTCCAGTGAAAAAAAAACCTGATTTTTTTTTATTCACGCGATGATGACCGAAAAGTTTGGGAAATTTAGATCAGAATCGATTTTTTTTTTCAGATATTTTCGTAATAGTTCAAAGAGTTCGTTCGGAAGTTCAGAGCACGAATACACAGACTGAACGATAATCATGAAACGAATGTGTATATTTGCTGGGATTTTGTCTGATGTGATTATAGTTATTGGGATTTTGTCCGATGATATTTTGTTTACTGGGATTTTCTCGGTTGGAATTGTCTCCGATAGGATTTATTCTGATTTTTTTTTTTGTCCAGTGGAATTTTTCTTCAGGTGAGATATTTATTATGTTGAGATTCTGTCCAGTAGGATTTTGTTAGACGGAAATATATCATGTGATTTTGTCCATCAGAAAATTAGCTCATTCAGATTTTGCCCGACTGAATTTATTCCAGTAGCATTTTTTTCCGACGGGGGATTTTGTCAATGCATTCCTTGACTATCATCTTACCATGCTGTCTCGATCATTGACCCCAGAATATGACAGAATATCAAAGGTCATCCATCTCCCTAGAGCGTTGACCTCACGTCTCATAACCTCATTACCTGGGGAGTGAGAAAATTGGGTCCTTTTTCACTCTAAATGGCTCGTCAAATTCAATTTCTAAATATATTATCGAGTGTCACTTTGTAGACGTGTGTGTGTGTGTGTGTGTGTGTGTGTGTGTGTAGACTCAGAGGGGGGGGGAGAAGGACGGGGGGGAGAGGTGGAGTGAAGGAGAAGGAAATAGAGGAAGGGAGATGGAGATAGGGGAGGAAGAGGAACAGAAAGAGAGAGGTGAGTGGGAGGGAAAAGAGTGAAAAGGACTGAAGGAAGGAGAGAGAGAGAGAGAGAGAGAGAGAGAGAGAGAGAGAGAGAGAGAGAGAGAGAGAGAGATTACAGCACTGCTCTCATTAAGACTTCAAGTACCAGGCCGAATATCGAACCCAGGGTCTCAGGAACGGGATGAAGACCGTGTCCACTGTCACGACTACTAACCCCCCACAACCATCACTTCCTCTCTCTCATAACTGGAATGGAGGTTTATTTCTGTGAGGGGGACTCCAACGAGGGTTCCTACAATCGCGAGACTGGATCAGAAATTTCATCTCCACAACAAACAAACCCTTAAACTGAAGTGGAATCCTCTCAAACTGAAGTAGAGCCCTCTCAAGTTGAAACGGAGCCCTCTCAAGATGAAGCAGAGCCCTCTCAAGCTGAAACAGACCCCTCTCAAGCTGAAACAGATCCCTCTCAAGCTGAAGCAGAGCCCTCTCAAGCTGAAGCAGAGCCCTCTCAAGCTGAAGCGGAACCCTCTCAAGCTGAAGCAGAACCCTCTCAAGCTGAAACGGAACCTTCTCAAGCTGAAGTGGATGGAGTTGCAGGGATTCACATTCAGTACCACCATGAGGGGATCGAACCAGTGTCCCTCCATAAACGAAAAATCTAAAGCTGGACCACTTTACCAGGGTGAGCCCTTGTATTCATCAAGCTGGGTAAGGGAAAAGCTGACATTCGGTGCAGATGTGAGGGATCGAACCATGATCCTCGTAACGCGTGTCCAAAACCGAGACCACTTTACCAGAGCGCCACCTGGCTCTTACCATCGTCAGGAGTGGATGGGGTGAGAGAGATCCACTTGAGCCAACACACACACACCACACACACACACACACACACACACACACACACACACACACACACACATACAGGCCAGGTCGACAAATGGAGGGAGCGAAATTGTGTAATTGGAACTGTCTCAAATTACAACAAGCCTATTTTATTCTCCCGGACCCTGGGTGTGTGAAGACCTAAGTGGAGAGAGAGAGAGAGAGAGAGAGAGAGAGAGAGAGAGAGAGAGAGGGAGAGAGAGAGATTGTTATTCTTACCGGAGTTTAAATTGTCTTTTTATGTGAGGGAGGAGCGAAATTTTATTTACTGACCCGATTTCTCTCTAGTAAACACGTAAACACGAGAGAGAGAGAGAGAGAGGCTACTGCCCTCATCACCACCACCCTCACCACCACCTTCACCACCACCATCACCACCACTGCTACCATCCTCACCCCCCTTTACTCACCATCATCACCACCACCACCCTCACCACTACCACCTTCACCACTATCCTTACCACCGTCACCATCACCACCACCCTCACCGCCACCACTACCACCATCACCACCATCCTTACCACCACCACCACCACCATCACTATCACCACCACCACTCGTGCGCTGTATCCAATTCTTTATTTATTTTCCCCGTGAGAAATATTTCCTGTTGAGAACCAAAAATAAACCCACATTTATACCTGGGCAGAAACTGGTTATTTAGAGTCATGGTTGAAACACCTGTTGAAAATGTAGAAGATATTTTGGATCCCCAGTCGAGTCGCTGCGCCCTTTTTATAAACAAATTTTTCTCTTGTAAACGTTTGTGTGTTTTGTAGGTTTTTTATTTTATTTTATTTTTATTTATTTTATTTTCTATATATTTTATTTTTTTACACCGCGGAAGAGAGACGGGGGGGGGATATTTTTCACACTTCTTAACCAACCCAGCCGACAGTTAGGAAGCTTATACAATTCTTCATCTTGTTTGTTGTATCTGTCTATTCATCCGTTGTGGTTTCTTCATGTTAAGTTTTTTTGGGTAGGTTAAGCCCCCCCAGTTCCTGCCTCTCCTGACTGATTGACAGTGATTTTCCCTGACATTTTTATTTATACCAATGTTGTTTTTGTTTTGTTTTGTTTCAACCCTCCCCCCCCCTACCCCCATGCAGGCTCCATTCATGGTGTTCGCTTGACACTGGTTTCCTCCCGGCCGACACAGATTCTTCCCTGAACGTGGGTGAAAAATGGTTTTATGTGATAGAGATGGGGAACTGAATTAAATGCAGCAGCCTATTTAAAAACTCCTTGTGGTTTTTTTCTCGGCCGAGCAATTTTTACACATTTCTCTTGTAAGACATCAGGATTTCTTGTTCCCTAAATTTTGACACTAATCACAAGGTTAAGTTGGGCTGGGATTCTTAGATTAAGGAAATAATTTGTTAATATTCAGGACTCCAATGGGTATAAACCTTCATTACCTTCTTTGGACGTCCTTAGTGGAATCGACTTATTGTTTACCATTGTTTGTATTCCTGTATTGTCTACATCAACCAATAGGGACCAGTGAGAGGAGTTTAGTGACCATCTATCTGTCTGCCTGTTTTATTATCTATACTGTACTTTATACTTTATCTTCGCCTGTTAGTCGCTTGGGCGGTCGGTCACGCTGTTGGCAAGTACTGGACATGTACTGGATACTGAATATATCTGTACCTGTGTCTGGTCTTGTAAGAGCTCACACTCGGTGCCGTCACAACACTGGCAGGTTGTTCTAAGAGTCCACAACTCACTCTTCAAAAAAGTTTTCCCTGACAATTTTCTGAACTTGTAGCTTCTTCAACCTGAGGCTGTGACCTCTAGTGGAGCGGGCGTCTGCCAGATCCAGGTGAGAGCACTCGACTGAGTAAAGGCGTGTGAGGTGTTTATGGAATTTTTTCTGTCACCCCCTCATCCACCTATAGTATAAGCTGTCCAACTCCAGGTGTTCTAATCTCTCTGGGTACTTGAGGTGCCGGAGTGCAGGCACCAGTCTGGTGGCCCTCCTTTGGACATTTTCAATCACCTGACAGTCTCTAGCATACCTCGGGGACCAGACGGTACCCCAGGTAGAGAAGCACCTCACAGCTGAAGAGCGTTATGAGGGACAGGCTGTCTAGGTATCTGAACGACCTTCTTATAAGTCCTACTAGCTTCACACACACACACACACACACACACACACACCTCGTTAATGACCTTGTAAATCACTTAAACGTCACTGATGTCTTTATTAATAACCCAAATATAACTTGTATTATAACACCTCACTCCCCCTTGTGACTCTACTAATTGACAACCTATATCGCGTTGAGGATATAGGCCTATGTGGATGTTTATAGGCCTATCTGATGTGCTAAGTTTATAGACCTAAGTGGAATGTTTATAAGCCTTAGTGGTGTGTTCAAGTGATAGGTCTATGTGGTGTGGTCAAGTTATAGGCCAATGTGGTCAAGTTATAGGCTGATGTGGTCAAGTTATAGGCCTATGTGGAGTGTTGTGGTTATAGGCCTGTGTGGTGTGTCCAAGCTCTAGATCTATGTGTATGGAGCTATAGGCCTATAGTAAGTTCGATGAACTGTGTTATTTATACCGAGTGTGTGATAACCTTTGTAAGCTGGCAATATACATTATAATTTATGCCTCTCTCTCTCTCTCTCTCTCTCTCTCTCTCTCTCTCTACTGTTTTCTTGTTACGCCTGTCTGTCTGTCTGTCTGTCTATCTCTCCCCGTCAACAAACTACCCCTCCCCACTCACCTGTTCCACACCTTATATAATAATCAAAGTTCACCCCAAATTGATCTACCTGGTGACCTTTGCAGCCATTGGAGCCACACCCAAAATTCTTCCTTCTTATTTGGGTCTTCAAGATCTCTCTGATGAACCTTTTGTCGAGATGTTAAGAGGATTCGAACCCCTGATCTTGGGTTGGAGAATTGTTGTAAGATTTTAAAAGGGATTGACATGACGTGTGTGAGAGAGAGAGAGAGAGAGATATCACACAGTACAAGGGCAGTTAAAGGTATCATTAACTATTAAATAACACCACATAAGATGCCAGGACTCAGTTATCCCCAGATCTAAACCCGTCACCTAACATAACCTAACCTAACCTAACCTAACCTAACCTAACCTAACCTAACCTAACCTAACCTGACCTAACCTATTCAACCCCTGACCTAACCTAAACAAACCCTGGACATCAGTAGGGGTCCGGACTACCTGGTCGGGCTGGGGTCTATCAGAACTGGGGCCCAATTAACCAACCACCATACATCATCCTTCTCTCGACTACCTTAGCCGGGGTCGGTGTCTCAGAGGACCCTAAGGATAAATTATTTGTTTCCTCTTAAGTGGTAGAGTCTTAGCGTTATTTCGACACCATGTTCTCAACCCTCCCCTCCCCTCCCTAATCCCCCCCTCCCCCCTCCTTCCCCCTCCTTCAGTCTCTATGTGTCGTAAATTAGTGTGCGTCTTAACATCTTTTAAGAGTTGTGGTCAAATGTATGTGTTTAAGAGTATGTCTGGTTTGATTATTGTCTATGTCTTTGTCGGTCTGTTTTAATGTAGTGAGACAACACATCTCAATACAGAAGTCTTCGCACACACACACCAACACTACCGCTCCCTGTTACGGCTAACTTCATTTACATTTTATAATTAAAATTTAATCTTCTTCTTGGTTTAATCTAGATTTTAGCGCGCGGTTTGTGACTCAGCTCTACGACTCTACTTTTTTTTTATTCGGACAAGGATTTTTTTATGGTATAGAAAAAAACAACAACGATTTATCATGGGAATTTTTGAGGAGAGTAAAGAGGAGCTGTGATGTTGTTTGTGTAGTGGTGATAGACAGACACACGCACGCACCTCCCCTTACACGCACCCTCCGCACATGCACGCACCCTCCACCCAACAACAACCACCCAACCACACCCACACACCTCCACCCCCACACACACACGCACTCCCCCGTCAAGGAGAGACTGTAAACGAGGTCTGTGAACAAGATTAGTGTTTTTATTTCGTCTTTTTCAACAAACAGAATTTGAGGTAAGGTGTAGTGACTGAGGCGGGCGCTCTCTTGTACTGACTGAAGGTGTATTGAGCAATGTCAAACTGATGGAGGTTATACGCGACTGGGGGAGATGCTGTGAGGGAGACAGGGAGAGGGATATGGTGAATAAGGGAAACTATATTATGCATCCCTGTTAATGTGTCATGCTGAAAATATTTTGGTGTACCGCCGGCAAGGCCGTGGGCTTGTAACACTCGTCTTGCCCGCGGTGCCCACCTGTTCTCTGTGGATGTCGGTTATACTACAATAACCCGTTACAGTGCATCCTTCTTTCCTCACACAGCCAAACTGTGGACTGTTCTTCTGCCTTCTTCTGTGTTTCCATACTCATACAATGTCTCGCTTTAAAAAGCTGGTTTTCCGGCATCTTTGTGGTGTAGATTAATATAACCTTTTTCTTTTATATTTTTAGTTTCTTTTTACTCAAATTTTTTCGCCCCCAGGCCCCGTTGTGGGTCGATGACCTGTGCCCGGGTGGGCTATTCCCGCAAAAAATAATGTAATGTAATGTTTGTAATTTTCCACCAAAAGGTGAAGGCTGAAGCGTGGCGAGATAGTTTGAAGTTACTAGTACACACAAGACGTTATATACAGTACGTCTTTTGTTTATATTTATGAGGCTGACATTACTGGCGCCTACAGATGTAGACCAGAAGTCATTGTTTGTTTGTTTGTTTGTTTAAAATTTTGGGGGTGTATAGATGATAGCACACACACACACACACACACACACACACACACACACACACACCTACCTTATTTTTTAAGTTTTAGGTTAATTAAGTTATCGTATTAACATGATATAGTACATTACTGAAGTCTCTAAGTTTATTTAAGTTTAAAGTTTATATAGTTTTAAATGAGTGAGTTTACTTGAATGTTTATAGATGTGGTTATAATTTCACTTAAATTTATACAAGTTCATGTTAGTTTATATAGATTTCAGAAAGTTTACATAAGTTGGGAAAAGTTTATTTGAATTTATATCGGTATAAATTTATATAAGGTTTAATGTAAGTTTATTGTACTTAATATATAATTAATTCAAGTAAGTGTATATAAAAATTCAATTTAATATATTTTAATTTATATATGAATGTTTATGTTAGCACACCTGGAAGTGAGTTCAAATTTACGTGTATATAAAATAACACCTATATATATGAACACAAATGACTTTAGAAGATCTATAAATAAGTTAGTCAGTTTATAGTTTGTCTTGGATGGTATATAAACTAATGAAAATATTTACACTGTATATATAAATTAATACGTAAATATATATAGATTTAGTTAAGTGTATTTCCACGCCTATATAAACCATACAAATATCTCAGTTCTCTAAATGGTTTATCGAAAAAGGTTTATGGAGGGTGAGGGGTCAGGTGAGGGTCAGGGTGAGGGGTCAGGGTGAGGTATATAGTGAGAGGGTTGTATACCTGTTTGTGGTTAACGATATCAAAGCCTAACAGAGGGGATCAAAGCCCCTGTCTCATGTGCCTTCCCTCTATATTGACTACACACACTTTGTTATTCGACCAAACATAGGGAAGGGTTGTGGCCTGTTTGTGTTGTGTTGCGTGTAGGTGTATGTGTGTATTTTGTATGTAAAAGGTGGTTTGGGGATGGTGTGTGTGTAGGTATGTGTGGGGAGGGTGTAGGGGGTGTGGAAATGGGGGTTGTTGATGTGTGTGTATGTAATAACAATAACAATTAACGCTGTATTGAAAAAAGTATAACAGCCCTAAGACTGAACATATACACCGGTCAGGAATAACGTTCAGTATTACAAACAGTGACACGGGGAAGTGGATCCTTTAACAAAAGCTTTCATTACAATAAAAAGAACAGGAACATGAAGTGAACATACGAATTGTTTACAGTGGATGGCAGGGGCTGGTCTCTCGCCCTTCTGTGTGAGGTCACTTAGTTCCCACGCTGAGGTGTTGAAATACAAACACGTGGTGCAGTTACATGAAGGACCTCCGTGGTAATTGTATATGTAGGGAGAGGGGGGGTGTAATAGGCTTGTATAGTAGTTTGTGTAATAGCAGCACACACACACACACACACACACACTGGTTACTGTACACACGACAATCACTAATATATCATTTTCAAAAGTCAGTTCATCCATCAACACGAAAAAAAACATATATATATATATATATATATATATATATATATATATATATATATATATATATATATATATATATATATATATATATATATATATATATATATATATATATATGCTGATAACAAAAGGAAGAAGAAAACACGAAGTTCCCAGCGCTGTGTAATTCACATCTTCAGGGTGAGTACAGACTAAAGAGAAGTACAAAACAAGGTGTATATATACAGGGTGAGACCAGGTCCACAATGGTCAGGTATAGATCACGCACACCTACAGTGATATTTACATATATATATATATATATATATATATATATATATATATATATATATATATATATATATATATATATATATATATATATATATATATCTACAGCATGTGGCTGATGTTTGTCCGCATCTGTATGGATCCACAAAGTCACATATATATCCCAACCCAACCCAGCACAGTATAATGATCAACTGTGGGAAAAACGCGAAAAAAAATATGTAAATTGTGTGTTATTAAACCGATTTTTTTTTGGGTGGGGACGATTATCAATTCCTCGCTAGTGCTTGTAAAAAGTATAATAATTATCATGTTAAAGTAATTATAATTAAAACAATGAGAAAGGCCGTAAGTTTTGAGGTATATCTAATGAATTGACAACTCGCTAACGACCTGCAGCTATCAGAGGATGATTAAGCTGTGTGGAGGATAGCACAAGCCTTCGTTACGTGTCCTACACACTCCAACGATCACCAAGTCAAGAGGGATGGACGGCACCAATAGGTCACTTTAGTCTGGTGAGCCGGGAGTTGTTGTACAGTACACCATGGGATATGTAAACAACAGAACGTTATTATCGTCGTAGTAATGACAAGTTGTCGCTTTAGAAGTAACCCTTGTAAATCACACACACACACACACACACACACACACACACACACAGGAAATAGACGATACAATCAACTCCCACACTCATCACTCCTGTCAATAGACGAGCGATGATTGGCCGAGCTCACAGGTAAGCCAGCCAATTAGCAGCTGCGACGCACTTGATCAACTGATTCATCGTTTATACGTATATATATAGATTATATATTTAATTACTGTTACTGATACCGCTATTATTACTAATACTTTAACAACTATCGCTACTACCACCATTGGTACTAGAAACACTACCAATACTATCACCACTAGTACCAGAACCATCACTTACACCACAATCGTCTACCACTATTGTTGCTGCTACCACCACCACCTCCACCACCACCATCACCACTATTGTTAATAATAATGGTCGCCCCTCGTGTAACGACGATGGCCGGCCCAAGGGTTACCTAGGCGTGAATTTGTTTAAGGTGTAGAAGCTGTCGCCGACACAACAATCACACCCTGAGTTAACGAGCTGCATGACCCAGTGTCAAGGAATAGTCCGGGAAGACCGGACAACTCACTAACTGCACTACTAACCATTATCCTACAATACGATCCGCAAATTGATTAACATCCAAGTTCCCAAATACTGCTCTCACTGCCACTACCACCACTACCACCATACACCATAACGCCACTGCCACTACCACCACTACCATCACTACCATCATCACCACTACCATCATCACCACTACCACCACTACCACCACTACCACCACCACCACCACCAACACCACACTGCCACTACCACCACTACCACCACACACCACACTACCACCACCACCACCACTTACCACACCACTGCCACTACCACCACCACCATCGCTACCATCATCACCACTACCATCACTACCATCATCACCACTACCACCACTACCATCATCACCCACTACCACCACTACCATCACTACCACCACCACCACTCACCACCACCACCATCACCACCACTACCACCACTACCACCACTACCACCACTACCATCATCACTACTCACCACTACCACCACTACCACCATTAACACCACTGTCACTACTCCCACCACCACCTTCTTTAATCATATTGACTTTGAGGAATTAGTTCATCCTTATTGTTCATTATGAACCGTAAGTGGCTGTACACCCGAGAGATCTGCTGGTTCCCCCACCACCTCCCTATTACCACTACCCCACTCTCACTACCACTACCACCACCACCCTTAATACCACTCCCCACCTCTACTACTACTTCCCACCACCACCACCACCTCCCCCACCACACCTTCCTCAATACCACTACCCCTTACCTCACTACTACCTCTACCACACCACCACCACCACCACCTCCTACACCACTACCCCTCCACCTCACTCCCACCACCACCACCACCACCACCCTACCACCACCTCCAATACCACTACCCCACCTCTACTACTACCTCTACCACCACCACCACCACCAACCCTACCACCACCCTCAACACCACTCCCCCTCACTCACTACTACCTCTACCACCACCAATCACCCCACCACTACCTCCTCAATACCACTCCCACCACCACCAACTCTCACCACCCACCCTTCCCACACCACCACCCTCACCTCTACTACTACCTCTATCATCACTCCCCTCACCAATTCACTACCCCTACCACCACCTCACTTAATACCACTACTCGTTTCTACCACCACCACTACCACCAGATTTTGAGTTAATTACCCCAGATTTTGAATATATTATTGTAGATTACGTATAAATCATACCAGATTAGTTATTAGTATTAATAGTGATCCGAGATGTTACATAGAACATCTCACAATTTACAAGACCAATCCATGATTTGAAGACCAGCCATGATTTACAGACCAGCCATGATTTACAGAGACCAGCCATGATTTACAGAGACCAGCCATGATTTACAGACACCAGCCATGATTTACAGAGACCAGCCATGATTTACAGTAATGATACACCGAGTTCATGTTAACCACAACAGATTCTTATACCAATTATCACAGGTTTGTGCATTAATTTTCCAAGATTTTCGCATCAATTACCCCCGATTTTTGCATCAATTACCCCTGATTTTTCGCTAATTACCCCGATTTTATCAATTACTGATTTTCGCATCAATTTCCCCGATTTTCATCAGTACCCCCGATTTTGCATCAATTACTGATTTTGCATAAATTACGATTTTCGCATCAATTTCCCCGATTTTCGCATCAATTTCCCCAATTTTCGCATCAATTACCCCCAATTTTGCATTAATTAACGTTTTGCATCAATTACCCCAGTTGCATCACTCCCCCGATTTTCGCATCAATTTAATTTTTCGCAACAATTACCCCGAATTTTGCATCAATTATCCCTAAGTTAGATAAATCGGTTTATTAACTGCCTTAGTGAGTTATAATTACGTCTTGAAGAGTCTGAGGATGCTGTTAAAAAAGCGCTTTGATTTACATAGATTTACATAGAGATGAGGTGAGAGATAAAGGTTGTAATTGCTGTCACGGTCCTTGATAATGTCTGTGTGGGAGGGGGTCAGCCTGAGTGGGGGTGGTGCAGCTCTGAGGTGTGGGGGGTGGTGCAGCTCTGAGGTGTGGGGTGTGGTAGCCTGAGGTGGGGGTGTGTGGTGCAGCTCTGAGGTGTGGGGGTGTGTGGTGCAGCCTGACGGGTGTGTGGTGCAGCCTGGGGTGTGGGGTGTGTGGTGCAGCCCTGAGTGTGGGGGGTGTGTGGTGCAGCTCTGAGGTGTGGGGTGGGCAGCTCTGTGGGTGTGTGGTGCATCCTGGTGTGGGGGTGTGTGGGTGCAGCCTGAGGTGTGGTGTGTGGTGCAGCTCTGGGTGGGGTGTGTGGATGCGCTCTGAGGTGTGGGGTGTGTGGTGCTGGTGTGGGGTGTGTGGCTGAGGTGTGGGGGGTGTGGTGCAGCTCTGAGGTCTGGGGGTGTGTGGGCAGCTCGGGTGTGGGGTGTGGTGCAGCTCGAGGTGTGGGGTGTGTGGTGCAGCTCTGAGGTGTGGGGTGTGTGCAGTCTGAGGTGGGGGGTGTGTGGTGCAGCTCTGAGGTGTGAGTGTGGTGCAGCTCTGAGGGTGTGGGGGTGTGTGGTGCAGTTCTGAGTGTGGGGGTGTGGTGCAGCTCCTGAGGTGTGAGGTGTGTGGTGCAGCCTGAGGTGTGGGGTGTGGGTGCAGCTCTGAGGTCTGGGAGGTTGTGCAGCCCTGAGGTGTGGGGGTGTGTGGTGCAGCTCTGGGGTGTGGGGTGTGTGGTGCAGCCTGAGGTCTGGGGGTGTGTGGTGCAGCCTGAGGTTTGGGGGTGTGGTGCAGCTCTGAGGTTTGGGGTGTGTGGTGCAGCTCTGAGGTGTGGGGGTGTGTGGGTGCAGCTCTGGGGTGTGGGGTGTGTGTGCAGCCTGAGGTGTGGGGTGTGTGTGCAGCCTGAGGTCTGGGGGTGTGTGGTGCAGCTCTGAGGTGTGGGGGTGTGTGGTGCAGCTCTGAGGTGTGGGGGGTGTGTGGTGCAGCCTGAGGGTGTGGGGGTGTGTGGCTCTGGGGGTGGGGGTGTGTGGTGCAGCCTGAGGTGTGGGGGTGTGTGGTGCAGCTCTGAGGTGTGGGGTGTGTGGGTGCAGCTCTGAGGTGGTGTGTGGTACAGCTCTGAGGTGTGGGGTGTGTGGTGCAGCTCTGAGGTGTGGGGGTGTGTGTGGTTCTGAGAGGTGTGGGGGTGTGTGGTGCAGCTCTGAGGTGTGGGGTGTGGTGCAGCTCCTGAGGTGGGGGGTGTGTGGTACAGCTCTCAGGTGTGGGGTGTGGACAGCCTGAGGTGTGGGGGTGGTGCAGCTCTGAGGTCTGGTGGTGTGGTGCAGTTCTGAGGGCCTGAGGGTGTGTGGTGCAGCTCTGAGGTGTGGGGTGTGTGGTGCAGCTCTGAGGTCTGGTGGTGTGGTGCAGCTCTGAGGTGTGGGGGTGTGTGGTGCAGCTCTGAGGTCTGGGGTGTGTGGTCAGCTCTGAGGTGTGGGTGTGTGGTACAGCTCTGGGGTGTGGGGTGTGTGGTGCAGCTCTGAGGTCTGGGGGTGTGGTGCAGCTCTGGTGTGGGGGTGTGTGGTGCAGCTCTGAGGTGTGGGGGTGTGGTGGTTCTGAGGTGTGAGGTGTGTGGTTGCAGCTCTGGGGTGTGGGGGTGTGTGGTGCAGCTCTGAGGTCTGGGGGTGTGTGGTGCAGTTCTGAGGTGTGGGGTGTGTGGTGCAGCTCTGAGGTGTGGGGTGTGAGGTGGCTCTGAGGTCTGGGGGTGTGTGGTGCAGCTCTGAGGTGTGGGGTGTGGTGCAGCCTGAGGGGTGTGGGGGGTGTGTGGTGCAGCCTGAGGGTTGGGGGTGTGGTGCAGTCTGGGGTGTGGGGTGTGGTGCAGCTCTGAGGTGTGGGGGTGTGTGTGCAGCTCTGAGGTGTGGGGGTGTGGTGCAGCCTGAGGTCTGGGGGTGTGGTGCAGCCTGAGGTGTGGGGTGTGTGGTGCAGCTCTGAGGTGTGGTGTGTGTGGTCAGCCTGAGGTGTGGGGGTGTGTTGGCTCTGAGGTGTGGGGTGTGTGGTGCAGCTCTGAGGTGTGGGGTGTGTGGTGCAGCTCTGAGGTGTGGGGGTGTGTGGTGCAGCTCTGGGGTGTGTGGGGTGTGTGGTGCAGCTCTGAGTGTGGGGGTGTGTGGTGCAGCTGGTGTGGGGGTGTGGTGCAGCTCTGAGGTGTGGGGGTGTGGTGCAGCTCTGAGGGTCTTGGGGGTGTGTGGTGCAGCTCTGAGGGTGTGGGGTGTGTGGTGCAACTCTGAGGGGTGTGGGGGTGTGTGGAGGCTCTGGGGGTGTGGGGGTGTGTGGTGCAGCTCTGAGGTGCCAGAGTGTTGGTGCAGCTCACATGGTCTGGGTGTGTGGTGCAGCTCACAGGGGTGTGTGTGGGGTGTGCAGCTCTGAGGTGTGGGGTGTGTGGTGCAGCTCTGGGGTGCACCAAAAACACCCTGGGGGTGTGTGGGTGCAGCTCTGAGGTGTGGAGGTGTGTGGTGCAGCTCTGGGGTCTGGGGGGTGTGGTGCAGCTCTGAGGTCTGGGTGCTGTGGTGCAGCTCTGAGGTCTGGGGTGTGTGTGGTGCAGCTCTGAGGTCTGGGGGTGTGTGGTGCAACTCCTGAGGTGTGAGGTGTGTGGTGCAGCTCTGGGGTCTGGGGTGTGTGGTGCAGCTCTGGGGTCTGGGGGTGTGTGGTGCAGCTCTGGGGTGTGGGGTGTGTGGTGCAGCTCGAGGTCTGGGGTGTGTGGTGCAGCTCTGAGGGTCTGGGGGTGTGGTGCAGCTCTGGTCAGGGGTGTGTGGTGCAGCTCTGAGGGTGTGTGGGGTGTGTGGTGCAGCTCTGAGGTGTGGGGTGTGTGGTGCAGCTCTACAGGGGTGTCCCACGGGGTGTGTGGTACAGCTCTGGGGTGTGGGGTGTGGTGCAGCTCTGAGGGTGTGGGGGTGTGTGCAGCCCTGAAATACACCAGGGGTGTGTGGTGGCTCTGAGGGTCTGGGGTGTGTGGTGCAGCTCTGAGGTGTGGGGGTGTGCAGCTCTACAGGGTGTGGGGGGGTGGTGCAGCTCTGGGGTGTGGGGTGTGGTGCAGCTCTAGGTGTGGGGTTGTGGTTGCAGCTCTGAGGTCTGGGGTGTGGTGCAGCTCTGGGGTGTGGGGGTGTGTGGTGCAGCTCTGAGGTGTGGGGTGTGGTGCAGCTCTGGGGTCCAGGGGTGTGTGGTGCAGCTCTACAGGGTGTGGGGGTGTGTGGTGCAGCTCTGAAGGGTGTGAGGGGTGTGGTGCAGCTCAGGGTGTGGGGTGTGGTCACTCTGAGGTGTGCCAGGGTGTGGTGCAGCTCTGAGTGTGGGGTGTGTGGTGCAGCTCTAGAA
>NW_024733638.1:0-17965 GCF_018991925.1 Homarus americanus | reverse complement strand
AGATGTTAATGTTGTGGAAAAATGTATTATGAAATATTTCAACTATGAAGACGAATCCGTTTTTAATTTTGTTTATTGTAGTTTATCTTGTGTTGTCTGTGTGTTGAGGACAATGTGTAGAAAATTGATCTGTAAATTTGTATGGCTTACACATCAGTAGGGTAGAGAAACAAGACACATATTTTATTATATTTTATTTATGTGTTTTACATATATAGACCTCACCCTCACCGCTCCTCTGTGATGATGAGCTTGGTTTGAGGCAATTTTTTAGCCTTAAGCACCTGTGAGTATGACATCACAGGCCCATTTTCGGGTTTGGTTTGGGGTCCTTTCACGGCCTGAACCACCTTAGGCTTCTCTTGTGGTGTAGTTATGGGAGAGGGGTTTTCTGACACCGAACAGCGATTTCCACGTTTCCGGGGAATCCTCTGGGGCTTTGGTGCGAGTTGGGGTCCTTTTACGGCCTGAACCACCTGAGGCTTCTCTTGTGTTGTGGTTTGAGGCTGTACTTTATCCTTAAGCACCTGTGAGTATGACATCACAGGTCCATTTTCGGGTTTGGTTTGGGGTCCTTTCACGGCCTGAACCACCTTAGGCTTCTCTTGTGGTGTAGTTATGGGAGCGGGGTTTTCTGACACCGAACAGCGATTTCCACGTTTCCGGGGAATCCTCTGGGGCTTTGGTGCGAGTTGGGGTCCTTTTACGGCCTGAACCACCTGAGGCTTCTCTTGTGGTGTAGTTATGGGAGCGGGGTTTTCTGACACCGAACAGCGGTTTCCACGTTTCCGGGGAATCCTCTGGGGCTTTGGTGCGAGTTGGGGTCCTTTTATGGCCTCAACCACCTTAGGTTCCTCTTGTGTTGTGGTTTGAGGCTGTACTTTATCCGTAACCAAGTGTGAGTATGACATCACAGGACCATTTTGTGGCTTGGGTTGGGGTTGTTTTGTAACCTGTGGTGGTTTGTTTCGCTCTTTCTCGTCAAGATCAACTAACTCGAGCCATGAGAGGCTCGAGTTAGCATAAGCGACAACGTCCAAAACTTCTGTATAAGTCATATTGCTAAAGTAATTTTTGTTTTATAAAAACTGTTATAACGAAGTACAATACAGACTTTGCTCATCGAGCTTCAGGACATCATGAAAAAATATCGAGGTAAACACGATTTTGTGACATAAAACCAAATAATGTAGGTTGGAACAGTGTAGTGTAGTGTAGAGGAGTAGTGCCGTGGTGAAGATACAGTATATAGTGATAGTAACGAACATAGAGTTTATAGTAACAGTCGTGAGGTACAGTATATAGTGATAGTAACGAACATAGAGCTTATAGTAACAGTAGTGAACATTGTGTATAGTAACAGTAGTGAACATTGTGTATAGTAACAGTAGTGAACATTGTGTACAGTAACAGTAGTGAAAATTGTGTATAGTAACAGTAGTGAACATTGTGTATTGTAACAGTAGTGAACATTGTGTATAGTAACAGTCGTGAACATTGTGTATAGTAACAGTAGTGAACATTGTGTATAATATCAGTAGTGAAGATTGTGTACAGTAACAGTAGTGAACATTGTGTATAGTAACAGTAGTGAACATTGTGCATAGTAACAGTAGTGAAGATTGTGTACAGTAACAGTAGTGAACATTGTGTATAGTAACAGTAGTGAACATTGTGCATAGTAACAGTAGTGAACATTGTGCATAGTAACAGTAGTGAACATTGTGTATAATATCAGTAGTGAAGATTGTGTACAGTAACAGTAGTGAACATTGTGTATAGTAACAGTAGTGAACATTGTGTATAGTAACAGTAGTGAACATTGTGCATAGTAACAGTAGTGAACATTGTATATAGCAACAGTAGTGAACCTTGTGTATAGTAACAGTAGTGAACATTGTGTATAGTAACAGTAGTGAACATTGTGTATAGTAACAGTAGTGAACATTGTATATAGTAACAGTAGTGAACATTGTGTATAGTAACAGAAGTGAACATTGTGTATAGTAACAGTAGTGAACATTGTGTATAGTAACAGAAGTGAACATTGTGTATAGTAACAGTAGTGAACATTGTGTATAGTAACAGTAGTGAACATTGAGTATAGTAACAGTAGTGAACATTGTGTATAGTAACAGTAGTGAACATTGTATATAGTAACAGAAGAACATTGTATGGTAACAGTAGTGAACATTGTATATAGTAGCAAACAGTAGTGGTACCAGTGCAGTAGTAACAGAGAACATTGTATATAGTAACAGTAGTGAACATTGTATATATCAACAGTAGTGAACATTGTGTATAGTAACAGTAGTGAACATTGTGCATAGTAACAGTAGTGAACATTGTGTATAGTAACAGTAGTGAACATTGTGTATAGTAACAGTAGTGAACATTGTATATAGCAACAGTAGTGAACATTGTGTATAGTAACAGTAGTGAACATTGTGTATAGTAACAGTAGTGAACATTGTATATTGTAACAGTAGTGAACATTGTGTATAGTAACAGTAGTGAACATTGTGTTTAGTAACAGTAGTGAACATTGTGCATAGTAACAGTAGTGAACATTGTGTATAGTAACAGTAGTGAACATTGTGCATAGTAACAGTAGTGAATATTGTGCATAGTAACAGTAGTGAACATTGT
This sequence comes from Homarus americanus, assembly GCF_018991925.1. NCBI lineage: Eukaryota > Metazoa > Arthropoda > Malacostraca > Decapoda > Nephropidae > Homarus > Homarus americanus. Next base: position 15,316 of record NW_024733638.1, on the reverse strand, counting down.
GCATAGTAACAGTAGTGAACATTGTGTATAATAACAGTAGTGAAGATTGTATAGTAAATGAAAGAACATTGTGTATAGTAACAGTAGTGAACATTGTGTATAGTAACAGTAGTGAACATTGTGTATAGTAACAGTAGTGAACATTGTATATTGTAACAGTAGTGAACAATTTATATAGTAACAGTTGTGAACATTGTGTATAGTAACAGTAGTGAACATTGTGCATAGTAACAGTAGTGAACATTGTGTATAGTAACAGTAGTGAACATTGTGTATAGTAACAGTAGTGAACATTGTATATAGTAACAGTAGTGAACATTGTATATAGTAACAGTAGTGAACATTGTATATAGTAACAGTAGTGAACATTGTGTAGAGTAACAGTAGTGAACATTGTGTATAGTAACAGTAGTGAACATTGTATATAGTAACAGTAGTGAACATTGTATATAGTAACAGTAGTGAACATTGTATATATCAACAGTAGTGAACATTGTGTAGAGTAACAGTAGTGAACATTGTGTTTAGTAACAGTAGTGAACATTGTATATAGTAACAGTAGTGAACATTGTATATAGTAACAGTAGTGAACATTGTATATATCAACAGTAGTGAACATTGTGTAGAGTAACAGTAGTGAACATTGTGTATAGTAACAGTAGTGAACATTGTGTATAGCAACAGTAGTGAACATTGTGCATAGTAACAGTAGTGAACATTGTATATAGTAACAGTAGTGAACATTGTATATATCAACAGTAGTGAACATTGTGTAGAGTAACAGTAGTGAACATTGTGTTTAGTAACAGAAGTGAACATTGTGTAGAGTAACAGTAGTGAACATTGTGTATAGTAACAGTAGTGAACATTGTGTATAGTAACAGTAGTGAACATTGTATATAGCAACAGTAGGTCAAGATTGATTATGATACAGATTGTGTTCCTTGTTAAACCGAGAAACTAGATCTCACACAAGTTTTAGAGAGGTTAGGTTAGGTTAGGTCAAGTTAGGTATATCCTGGCATATTCTGCTAATATTTTCTAGATACAAATTGTATGTATTATATATTTGTAAATCAGCAAATAAATAAATAAATAAATACAAAGTGATATTTGGTAACATTCTGATATCTTCTTACTACCACCATGCTATGTGTACTATTCCAGATGATACTAAATGTTACATAATACTTCCTTGAGATAAATGTACAGTATATATCAGGTGCCTACAAGAGAGCTCGGGCTCTCAACTGGCTCAGCCATGTTAATATTGTTAATATTATCCACTCTGTATCTGTATTTTTTTGTGGCTAAATAAACTGTTTTTTTATCAATATTCCAATTATAAAATAAAGTCAACCAGGGAGCAGACAAGACACAACATACACTGAACAATATGTATCCAAGCATTCGTCCACATCTGGTTAGTTAGTCTTTGGAGACCCTCAGCATCAGAGAATAGAAAGGGGTGACTAACAAGCTGCTTTCGACTAGCTGAAGCCCTGAATATATACCGTCAAACCCCATTCTCTATCATACAGACCCGAGCAGTAAATTCATCCCGACAACCAACGCTTCAGTGGACAGAATAGGAACCGTTCCCATGAAAGGGAAGCTATAAGGTCAAAGGAGGTTGAAAAAACCGTGCCACAGTCGACCACGAGCTGCGAGCAATAGCCAGAATCATTAAAAGGTCCTATCAATATAAATGTATGAACTCGGTTTTCTGCTCCAAACCGACCAACTTCTCGTCATGTATTACCAAGCGATATATAGTCAGCAGCAAAAGTTCGTCCCAGTCAAGCAGCAGGATTTGAGGCAGGTGATCTGGTAACATTGTGTGGGAGGTTGGCTAGGAATACATGTGTTGTATATAACATTAATAGAGGCATTGTACTAAATGTGGGAAAATAATGCTTGTGAGAAAGATATGACATTGCATGACAATAAATGTGTCATTTAAGCGTGGAAGACACTCATTGACATCCGCGGAACGGCTAATGATATACAGTACAGTACGGTACGTTTGGCTTCCCTGTTAGGAATCATCCTTCACAATGTGATACTTTTCTCTCACATTATTTTCCCAAATTTTACACGTTGCTGTTATATAAATAATACACAAAAAAATTATTCTCATCTAATATCCGATGATAAGTCCTTGATAACAAACCAATTAAAACATATCTGTCAGTCTTCCCCATACAGTATTTACTTTTCGCCTGCCTCATATCACGCAGGTTAGTTGGGACATACTTCTGCTGTAGACTGAACCTGTTCAGGTTCACAATAAGGTACAGGTCCGTTCAGAAGTTCGTTTTACAACCGGGGCGAAGGGAGGTATAGCCTGTCAGGTCACTACACCGACCCTCCCACCAACACACAGAGTGGAAGTGACAACGGAACAGTTTGATTCGAACACAGACTCATCAGAAAGAGATGGGAAGAATATCGGCCAAGGTTACTCCTGATGGATGATGATGTGTAACATAATGCTTACGAGTATCCAATGCCGTTGATGAGAGTGATCACTTCAAAAAGTTTTCCGGCATTTTCGTGGTGTAGAATAACATAGTCTTTTTCTCCTGTAATTTTTATTTTACACTCCCCCCCCCCTCGTTGTGGATCGATGACTTGTGCCCGGGTGGGCAATTCCCCGCACACAAAAACAAACAAACAAAAAAACAATTGCATTGAGTAGAGTCCTCATCAGTGACCCGAGTATTGCAGCCCCACTCTGTTACATGATCATCTGTTAACCGGAGTGTCAGTGTTTGTCATCGGGTCATTATACTTGACCAGTGTCAAGTGGTGAAAATTTGTCAGCTAACTGCAGTTTTTATAATCCGATTATATTTATTGTTGTATTAATAATAAGTGATTAACGACACTGTGTCAATCCTCATGTACTGTAATTGGCGTCATTATATATATATATATACTGTATATATATATATATATATATATATATATATATATATATATATATATATATATATATATATATATATATATATATATATATATATATATATATATATATATATATCATTATTAGTAGTAGTAGTAGTAGTATTTTCGTATACTTTTGAGATTTTATTTTCCGTTGTTGTATCTTTGTATCTGCGATTCTGCATATCATGCCAGGTGATTTTTTTTTGTTTGTTTTGTTTTAAATATCTTTATTAGAATAAATATTTTCGAATCAAATTTATCATCAATTGCTGAATTTAGGTGGATCTCTCGACTTTGTAAACATAGGGTTAGACAATTATATGAAGTGTATAGGTCAGTTAGAAGCAGAGATATTAGAAAACATGTAATTAAGGGCAACCATTTTGAAAATTTAATATGACGGCGAAACACATATCTGCGCAAATGGCAACATTGCTTTTCAATTTGTTTGTTATAAGGTTTCCAAAGTTTTTTAGGTCTGCTAATCCCCAAAATTTCCGCCGATTTCTTAAATGTTAACAAAGTGAACCTGACTATCCCACTAATGACCTAAACATTCACCAGTGAAATATTTGAATTAGAATAAGACACAAAGACAGTCCATTACTGGGGATGGAGAGGCCTCATCTGTTGACTATAAAAATAGCGTCAGCTGATCTGTGACTTCACATTCAACCTCTCTTTAGGCCAGAGTAAATTTACAAGAAGTTATTGCATAATAAAGATTGCTCACAAGAATGATTCTCAAGCGCCGCCTCCTCGCAGTAAGCGCGGGAAATTGTTCATTTTACAGCCAGTCTCTAATTTATCTAAATAAAAGATGGGCACCGCAAAGTTAGTCAGACTTAAAGCGAGTAACAGAAGAACGCCCTCCCTTCCCTGCCTCTATCCCAGACATTTGTTCCTCCCCTTTCTCACGTATCTCCCTCCCTCTCAGTCCTTCTCTCTCTCTCTCTCTCTGCTCCTAGTATTTTATCTATTTTTCTCATCTTCCCCTTTTTATCTTCCAAGTCCTGCGTTTCACCCCACATCCAACTTCTCCCATCTACTACCGTCCCCTCCTCTCCCCTGCCCTCCTCTACCCCATCCTTCCCAGCACTGCCTCCTGTTCACACCCCTCATATGCCCCCCTCCCCCTTCCCAGCACAGTCTCTTGCTCACCCTCCTCTTCCCATATTGTCACCATCACACACCATATTGTCACCATCACACACCATATTGTCACCAACACACACCATATTGTCACCATCACACACCATATTGTCACCATCACACACCATATTGTCACCATCACACACCATATTGTCACCATCACACACCATATTGTCACCATCAACCAACTTGCTCGTTACCATCACATCAAATTTCCAAAGTCTGCTTCCCTTCACCTAGACCTCCCTTGCTTGTTCCCTTCACCTAGGCCTCACCTGTTCCCCTCACCTAGACCTCCCCTGTCTGTTCCCCTTCACTTAGAACTCCCCTGTCTGTTTTCCTTCACCTAGACCTCCCCTGCCCAGCCGCAACAGCAGGTGACTCCCCCAGCGGACCGGCCTCAGCCTGGGATGCGGGAGAGGCCATGAATAATGCACCTCCATACCACTGTTTGTTGACACTGGTATAACAAGGAATAACACAGTGACAGCATTTTCCACTCGCGTATTGTTCCACGGAAAACTAGAGGCGACTCCATATAGTCACCATGTCCGTAGTATTCCAGCTTACGGTGGTGTGAGCAGGTAAACAATGCATTAGTACAATCATACTATTTATATACTGATTATTTGTTGAATTAGAAACGCAGCTCAGGCTCAGAAGCTTATAAGTAAAGGAGTAAACTTTGGCCCTCCTCCAACCTGGCCAACACATTAGTATCACCAATACCATTACATAGGGTAAGTATTTTAAAATTCAGTGCGGGGCGGATTACTGTGTCGTCCCTCACCCAACCTGAGATTAAAGGAGATGTGCACCAGGAACTAACACTCCCTGCGTCTTGCACTTTTCCCCGTCTATATATATAAAACTGAGGCAATTGACTATCCTAGGGGTAAGCTTATAGGAAGCACGGACAAACAGCAACATATTTATTTGGTAACGTCTCGACATTATCTCTTGTCATCGTAAGACCGAAAACATGAAATAAAATACAGTAACATCAATATTAAAAACTTAATATGATAATTAAATTCATTTCATCATTGGATACATTAAGTGAGTTTTAAAAAGAAAAATATCACTGAATTGCTTATATTTACTACATTTAACATTACGAGGCATAAAACACAGTTAGAAACAAAGTAAAGCCATGATCCGGGTCACAGAGAGCAGTCTGACCTCACGTACACAAGTCCAGCCAGTACTGGGCTCCCACGTCTCCTCTACGTCTGCCAATGTTTAACTGCCTAACTATTAATTCATCATAATAAAACGTTTTTTAAGCTGTTTTAATATAGACAGCTTCAGTCTCCCAGTATATCTTAAGCACCACTCCGTGTTTTTTGCTGTGTGTGTGTGTGTGTGTGTGTGTGTGTGTGTGTGTGTGTGTGTGTGTGTGTGTGTGTGTGTGTGTGTGTGTGTGTGTATATGTGTGTGTGGATCACCTCTAGTAGTAATTATAAACACAATGTTGTTTAATTTGTTCCTCTCCCCTTTTGCCAAACTTCACCTCAACTTGGAGTTCTCATGTTAATACTTAAACATGTTTTTATTTCAAATAATTATATTGTTATACATAACCAGAGACAATACTTTATAAGGCGTGACAAAACAGAGCAGTGAAGTAGTTTAGACTGAGAAGTGAACGGGTACCAACAGATGAAAAGAAAGTGGGAATTGAGGAAACTTGGGTGTGTATTTACGTGCTAAGGAGTCACTGTGTGTAGCAGCCAGAGACTGACTTTAATGTACAAGAAACCTGAAGTATCTATTAAACAGAGAGAGAGAGAGAGTTGCTTCCTCATTGCAGTTCTTCACTAATTCATATTACTTTCGCTGTTATCACATTTAATGGTGAAATATGACAGTTATTACTCAAGCCCTGTGATGGTAAACTCCCCGCTTCTCTCTTCTGTAGCTGAGTCCGATGATATCTACTTGCAGACTTTTCCTAAAATATTTATTGACTATTTTCGTGTATGTAAGTATGTGACGTTTCTCTCTCATTTCACCGCCGCTCATGTGTGCTCAAGGAAAGCCTTTTCAGATCACACCTTCATTTCTCCTCTTATTCAGAATTCTCTAAAAGGAATATTCCTTCTGCGTGGAATAGCATAGAAAATTTTTATTATCATTTCAAAAGAGATTTTCCATGTTAGTAGGATCAATGTCTCGAGAGACATCTCTCGAATACCAAAATACTTCTCTTCGCCGCAACGGAAACTCTGTAGAGAATGTGATCAGATTGTAAGTGTAGTTAAAGTATGGTGTGGTAAAACGGATCCTTGAGAATATTTATCAACATTGTTATATCTCTTCATTTTTCTATAACATAACCGAGAATACAAGTTGTCCTCAGTGAAACACAATCTCGTCTGGTTTGGATATCATTACTTCTTTCAGCGTTCACTGAAGAGGAAACATTAATATAAAAAAATCCGTTTTCCATCAAACGCGCGTGCACCAGCCTCCAGAGCGGCGTGCACCAGCCTCCAGAGCGGCGTGCACCAGCCTCCAGAGCGGCGTGCACCAGCCTCCAGAGCGGCGTGCACCAACCTCCAGAGCGGCGTGCACCAGCCTCCAGAGCGGCGTGCACCAGCCTCCAGGGCGGCGTGCACCAGCCTCCAGAGCAGCGTGTACAGTGATATGATAAAATATTTCTTCAGGAAAAAGACATAACTCAGGCTTTATCAGTTTAACTCATTTAGGATATGATTGGTGTGTTATTTTAAATGGCCCTATTGTACACTAATATATTCAATAGGACTAATGGTTAATACTTAGGGTTGTGATATGTTAAGCACCCATGACACACATCCTTGGACTCTCCTACTCTCACCACAGTTTTAACTTTGCTTCCTGTTATCTCACACATCTTGACCCATACAATATAATGACTGCATTAATCACAAATCTTCATTGCTTCCCACAATGTCTCTTGCTCCACTGTATCATATAATTTCTTCATATTCAGAACTGTGGCTTATGTTTCTTATCATTTGTTTTTCTCTAAGGACCTTTACTAAAAATAATTATCTATACCACCAGTACCTCCCCTAAATCCTTCCTGTTTCTCAATGACAACCTTACCACACACTCGGGTATACTTGGAGGACTCATGTGGTACTTGTCTTGTTCATCACGGCATCTCACTTATATTAGGGTAGATGTGTTTTAATGTTTCAACCCTTATACAGTGTAACCTCTACTTAATGGACTATATAGAGATGAAATTCTTTTATATCGAGGGTCTATTAGATGTGAAACCTCCATCTAACGGATTATATGGAGAGAAAAGTCCGTTATATGGAGGTTTCACTGTACCATTAACGGTCTTCTCTATGCATGAATTGCTTACTGGTGTCTTTATGTCCTCCTTGGTATGTTTCCTCCCGTTCATGTAATTTCATTCCCTCTGCCATTTGTCTTCCCTTAAATAAACATTTTTGCCTCTTTATCCATCATTAAGTATCGTTAAATCTTCATAATGTTCAAATATTCCTCTTCTCCCTACTTGTTGTCTTTCCTGTTTCTGCCGTTTATTCTCTCTCTCTCTCTCTCTCTGTACCTTTTATTCTAATGTTAACCCTTCCCCTTTCTCTTCATTTTCTTTTGTTGTTTAATCGTACACATATTTATTTATTTTTTACAATATCTCGGTTTAATTTTCTTTCTAATTCCTCACCCTTTCCTCCCCTTAAAAATGTTGCATCGTTTTCTTCGTCCCTTTAATCGCATCTATGTGTTTCAGTTTTCCTTCTACCGTTTTCTTCATTTTTCTGTTTCTCTCTTCCTTGCCACTACTTTCCCCTTCTTTTATTGACATGGTCTTTATCCTTTCTGTTTACCTTTTAATTTTTAGTTTGTTTTTATTATCTTTCTTTTCTTGTACGACTTCATCTTAACGCCACCATTTTTTTTATATATATATACTTTCCTATATATTCATTCATTCCAATTTTTATCTTTTATGCTCGTTGCCCTCCACAATAATATCTGCCTTATTCACATTCCCTACATTCTATTCATACAAGTTGGGGATTTTGACTTCGTATCATAATATCGTTACACCTTCAGTCTCTCTTCCTTTATAATAAGTATATAACCTTTCTAGACAACACCATCCACTGAGTTTATTCTTCATCTTACATTACTCATCTTTCCTTAGTTATATAAAAGATAAACAGGATAAAAATTCCTCGCCATCTCTCCCAGTTATAATCATCTCGTAAAGCCACACCACAATAACTTCACACCTCGTCAAATAGATTGGTTCAAGAGTCTAGTTTTAGAAGGAAAGAACCACTGGTTGTAGCCACATTAATACTCAAGTTTAGGCTCAGATAACAACACTCAGTGGTTTTTTCCTGTTAAAGCAGAAAAAGTTCAGTGATGGCCTGTTTTCATTAGGTGAAGCACCGCGAATGGCTCCAGAGAATAACATCGTGGGCCCACTTGCCGCTGTTGTGGTGAATATTACATTTTTTTTAATTAATAGTCGATTTTCTTTGTACTTCAGACAATGAATTTTACATTTGAGTGGTAGACTATTGGTAAGTTCCTGAGTTTGTGGAGGAATATAGGGTGGTGACAAACAGATAAACGACTGTCTCATTTACTTAATGGACGGCTGTATAGCGCCAACCACAACTAGGGTAGAAGAAGAACCCCAGAACTCATCCTTTACGCAGGTGTGTGTGTGTGTGTGTGCGTGTGTGTGTGTAATCACTACTCTGTATTAATCTGTTACTGCGTCATTTATTTATTATTAGTTATGTGTAAGGACAGATTATAATGTAGTGGATGTAGTGTAGATACTACTATGGGCACGGTATATAAGCTGCCCCTCAAAAACAAACAAGGCATAAAAAGACGTAAACCCAGGTCACGTTTTCGAGGTCTTCCACAAACTCAAGGGCTGTAGACCTATAGAACCGTCCACCAGATAACTATAAGAAAAATGAGGGGATCCTACACAGGCCATTGACTTACTTCCCCCCGTCCTGGCCACCTCTAGCTGTAGTGGTCGTTAGGTAAATCAGGTAATTAACTCTACGTATATATAATCATTAAAAGGTTCGAGGGACTAATTAGTAAGTTCTTATGAAACTCTTATGAATGGATATTGAATTAACGATGTCCGATCATTTAGGCAAATTTGAAGTGTTATAACTCACTACACTATATTTAGCCACTAAGTTACATCTGTGTTACAATGTCAGAGTACTCGCCTTGCAAGCTTGTGGCCCCGGGTTCGATGACCAGAAAGATTGTTGTGTTGTCGCAGCTTCCTCACCGTAAGCAAATTAACTCCTAGTTGGTCTTAGTGCCGACCACCCTTGAACATGAGGCAACCGTTATACTTGTTGACATTTTCACTTTTAGTAGATCATAAACATTTACTCCAATAAATTTAGTTGGAGGTAAAGTAGCGTCATTAAAGTAAAACATAATAAAAAAACCGACGAAATCTGTAGGAGTTTGGTGAACTATGTGGGTGTTGGTACCTGACTGCAATATATCAAATATATCGTGTCCATATCTCACTCTAATCTGGCGCAATTACCCCCAGTTTTTTATAGAAATACCAACATCTCACTGCTCAGTAAACACATAAATCGGGATTCACGACCATGATTACTTGTTGAGTGGGGACGCGATGGAAATATGGTGGGATGATCCTGGCAAGGCGAGCTGAGGCCTTTCCTCCCTAGACGGCTTGGTCCGTTCCCTCGCCCCAGGCCACACACACACACTTTTCCTCCCTCGTGCGCCTTATCATCACCCTCTCTTCACTTAGACGGAAGAAAAGTAATAAAAAAAGCATAAAAAAAATCGCCTAATCTATAAATGAGAGGAAAAAAATTATTTCAAACTCGTCATATATAATTTTTCTGTAATATAAACGAATGATAAATTCTCCTATAGATTGTTCACTTATAAATATCTTTATCTTTAGTGAAGCTTTGGGAAATCGTTTTAGAATGCATCGAGGCTGAAGGAATGACTGAAAAAATGTGTGGCTAGCAGCGACGACGGAAAATGACAGGTTAAATGGCCTGACGAGCCACTGGAGCATTATCGGGTGGGCGAGGGGGGGTGTATGGACGACTGGAGCATTGTTGGGGTAGAGGATGTAGGGAGCACTGGAGCATTTTTAAGGATGGGTGTTGTAGAGACCACTGGAGCATTATTGGGGGCGGGGAGCAGTAGGGAACACTGGAGCATTGTTGGGGTAGAGGCTGTAGGGACCACTGGAGCATTGTTGGGGGCGAGGAGCTGTAGGGACCACTGGAACATTGCTTGGATGGCGGGATGTTTGGAATACTAAAGGAAATTGATGTTACTTTTGGTCATCTACTCGTGCAGCAGCTGGTCACATTTTAGTGTTGACCTTATCCTGTCCTGAGTATTCCCGGCGTGGCTGACCTTGACCTATGTTGATATGTTTCTCTGACCTTCTTGCCGCCGTTCAGGTTTGTTTTGTTTTTCTATTGCAATCTTGTTTCATTTTTAGCTTGAGATGAAACCTATTCGTTTCTTCTATTAATATGTGTTATTCCCATTATGTGTCTACCTATATTCGTCAGTGGCCAAATCACTCAAGTAAATATGGGTTGACTCATACATCGCGGGTGTATAACGAAATTCTGAACGGACCTGTACATGGAAAACGCCCTGGTTAAACTTTAACACGCCGTCTGAATTACAACTAAGGTGTTCATGCTCACTAATTATCACATTTGTCCATATTAACGTCACCACAGTGCAATATGACTCACTTGACACAAAGCCATAACAGCATTAATTACACAGCAGTTTGGTGTCGGCTTGTATAGTAATGAGCTGTACAGTATACATACATGTATAGTCAATAAAAAAATTATCGCGCCCTTGGGGTCCGTTGGAGCTGGGGAGGAACAAATACCTTGGCCACTCATGTAGGGTCCGCATGGCCGGGTTCTCTAAACATTTCTTCTTGTGTTCCAGGAGGAAAATTTCGGCAAGCACCGCGATAATTTTTGTGTTGACTGTACACACATATTTTCTTGACAGTTAGCTGATGGTTGTTTCTTAAATTAAAAGTCGCGTAATTCCAATAGTTTCTTTATATTTGGTTTGGACAGTAGGGTCCTGGATTACTGGGCCCAAGACACAGTCTGATGAAAATATAAAAAGTTATCCATGAGCCGCCATTTGAAGGCTGGAATCTAATCTGAGAGATTGAAGAAAATAGGTATAATCCGTCCTTATGGGTTTTGACTCCGTGAACTTGATCTTTAACCAAACTTGACCCAACACACGCAACCTCCAAAGGATAGCTATCATGAACCTAAGCTGCAAAGATAAAGGCAATATTTTAAAGATGATCCTCTAAAATAATATTTTGGGTTCAATGAATCGATGAATAAAAACTGTATCTTAACTCCATATATATATATATATATATATATATATATATATATATATATATATATATATATATATATATATATATATATATATATATATATATATATATATATATATATGAATTCATATATACAAGGGAATTCATTACGATACAATAGTACAGTAATGTAAACTGGGAAACAGTTCATAATAATAAAAGATGATCACTTTATGAAAATATGAATATTTCTGGGATAATTGTAGGCATTAACCTTATGAAGTACTGTACCTACAAGATATTATTGTTGTTGCTTTTGTGTGTGTGAGAGATGGGGGGGGGGGAGTAGAAGGCGCTTCAAAGTGCTGGTCACCTGATTTTCTCCTATTAAGACTTTCCTGGGCTGACACAGTTGCCTCTCAAATAAATTATTATGCTAATGCAAATTATAGATCTATTGTTTATATATTTTTAACTCACACCAAAATGATGAAAAACGTGGTTGACACAATTCACAATATTATCAACTTTCCTTCAAATTACACATTTAACTTTCTGCTTAACGTGTAACAATAATCAGCAAGTCTCATTTTGCCTCAAGTCACAAACGAAAAAAACACTCAATTGTGAAAAACTGAACCACCAGACACAATAAAGAGACAGGTTATTGCGCACTTCCATTAAGAATTTCGCCTTAAAGAACATTTGATTATAATCATACCCCCAGTAACTCCCAGTACGAGAATTATAAAAATAAATAAATAAAACTCTACTGCAACGTGTAAGTAAAGGCGCTAATCGTATCTTTCCTTACAAAGATTCGTAGATAGCCAGGTTACAGCCGTTCATGGCGGGTAATACCTGGTTGAGAGTGTCATTATACCAGCAGAATAGGTAAAGCGTTTTTAAACTATATTAAGATGTGCGTCTTATTCGTGTATTGACTGACGCTGCCAGGACAAGCGTGTTACAATGCTGCTCTTGTGGTCCAGTATCGTCTGGTTGAGGTTGTCTGACCAGTTCACGTTAGAGAGTAATAAAATGCAGTTGTAAGAAAATAAATAATGAAGTTTAGTCGTAATAAAATCAATTAAATGTAATGAATAAATATCTTCATTGTAGGTGAAGGGGTGTCATCCCACTTGGACGAGCGTCTGTTTTATGTCATTTTTTATCCCTTTCAGTTACATGATCAGGTTACGTTACGTTACGTTAAATAATATAAACCAGACGATCGTCCAAGTGGATGTATCGGTGAAGGTACTAGAGGTGAAAAGGGTGAATGTGAGAATTATCGTTTTGAAGCTGCTGGTACTCGAGAGATGGTGACTGTTATATCCTCAAACGCCCCAAAGGTTGAACTAAGAGAGAAAGAGAATGACAAGTTCTGGGATGTGTTGCTGTATTAAGTATAAGACCTTGGTGATAAGGGAAATGTAGTACTGGGCAGTGACCTAAACCGTCATGTCGGTGAACACATACTGTAGAGGATTATGAAGGTGTGCATGGGGGAGTGTGGAAAAAATACTTGAGTTATGCACTGAATATGGTTGTATGCAACATGTTTAAGAAATAGAGGAACAGGCTTATAAGTCAGGTGGCACTAGAATTCAGATTGACGATAAACGTGTCAAGAAACCAGGCAGGGAGGTTGTGAGGAGTGTAGAGGTGATAGCAGGGGATGGATGTGCCTGCAGTAGTACTGAAGGTGCAGCATTTGTCTCGTAAGCCCATAACCGTAAAATAACGTTTAATAAGGATTGGGAGAAAAAAATGATTTGCGCAAAATAAATATGGCCAAAGCTTTGTTTATATCCCTGACAGAATAAATGTGCTGGGGACTTCATAGGAAAAGGTTTGTATGGACTTCCAATAGTGGACACTTTATAGGTTAAGGTAAAACATTCACACGGGAAGGTGTCAATACTTTCGTGTTAGCCCGACTGCATGGCAGACAAGCGCCAGTGCCGGAAAGACGCTGTTGTCGCCCCTCCCGCACTAGATGTAGCCCTTCATACATGCAACAACTGTGGACGACCCTGTCGATCCCGTATCGGCCTCTCGAGTCACTTCAGAGCTCACCAACGAAGGTGTGTGTGTGTGTGTGTGTGTGTGTGTGTGTGTGTGTGTGTGTGTGTGTGTGTGTTACCCTTTCTAAGAATGTGAGGAAATTTGTGAATGAAGATTTACTCTCCATGGAACCGTGTTGTAATGCGTTGATGTGACTGTGCTGTCAGGTGTTGGATAATGGCTCACTCAAGATTTTCTCAAGAAATTTGTGGCTACGTGATGTTCAGCTGATTGGACTAAAGCTTTCTGCCGCACTCTTTCTGCTTCTCTTGAAAATCGGGGTGACGTTGGATGATTTCTAGTCTCTGATCACATTCTTTTGATCCAGGGATTATCTGAACAATAGCTTTTGTACAGTGAATATCGCTGCCATCTCGTGGTGTGATCTGTCAACTCTGGGAACACAGCAGCCGGAGTGATTATATAAGGTGTTTAAATCGATACAGACAATCCTATTAGCAGCTGATACTTAGATTGTAGACAATATATGTATGAACTGATATAGTATTCTAGTTAATAGTTCCTGCCGCCCACCGATCATTAGACAAGTACGATGATACGTGCATATTACCACACACACACACACACACACACACACAATCTTGTTAACAAAAATATCTCACATGAACTTCAAGAACAGATTTATGGATTCTATATAATGGAGTGTTTGTATGCAAATGGAAGATAATAATTGCTGTATAAATATCTGAGTTCGGACTCTTTTTCTACCATCAACAATTCAGATAAACATTTATAACTCACATTATCATCTCCTCCACGTTAAGCATTATTATAGTGTGCTGCTATTGATGGTGAGTTACAAGTTGTCATGTTTTGTTGACTTAGGGGAAGAATCTACCTTCCTTATTCTGTATATGGAAGCGTTCATCGGTTTTTCTGATATTCGTCGGTGGTGTAGAGGGCAGACAGGTGGCTGTACAACTCTGTGGTCGGTGGTACAGCAATATCGTTCTTCCCTATCAGTACTGAGTCCCAGGTTCGATCCTGGGTCAAAAGTGAATAGTGTTGTTTAGTGTGACACAACCGAAAGTCACAGGTTTTCTCCAGTTGCATTGATTTCCCCGTGTACTGCTAACACAGGACCCAAGGGGGTGTCCCTCCCTGAGGTGAGGTAGGAAGGTGATTGGTGAGGTAGGAGAGTAGCGAGGTAGAAGAGAGTGGTGAGGTAGGTGTGTGGTGAGGTAGGTGTGTGGTGAGGTGGGAGGATTGGTGGAGTAGGAGAGTGGTGAAGTCGGGGGACAAAGACTGGGATGTGGATAGAGAAGGATGGGAAACAGGAAATAGGATAGTGATAGGGATGGGAACGGAGTTGGGGAACCATGGAGACTGTTGTCCTGGTAACCGACTCGTTATATTCTTGTAGATGTTTTCACCTTGAATAAGTCATCTCACAGGGGCTTGATGCATCCTCCTCCCCTTGCTAATCTGGAGACGTGGAGTTAGCGACCTTTCCTTCTTGTATTCAGTAACTACAAAAAAGGAAATCATAATGTGAGTAGATAAAATAATAAGAATAAAGAGAGAAAATAATTGATACTATGATGAATGAAAAAACTCATACATTCAGGGGTTTTTTTATGTGTGAAACAAAGTAGAGCGAGTTGACGACAGGTGCAGGGAGTAGAGGTAAGATCTTGTGAGGGAGTGAAGAGTCCATGGCTTGTGACGACCTGACAAAATGTATACCGAAAAGTTTAGTGTGACAGATAGGGTGTTACTGATGGG
>NW_024733637.1:5000-52727 GCF_018991925.1 Homarus americanus | reverse complement strand
ATACATACACAAGTAAATCACTGTACAGTAGGTGCGATCTAGGTATATGCTGTGGTTAATATATATATATATATATATATATATATATATATATATATATATATATATATATGTATGTATGTATGTATGTATGTATGTATATATATATATGTATGTATGTATATGTATGTATATATATATATGTATATATATATATGATATATATATATGTATGTATATATATATATGTATGTATGTATATATATATATATATATTATATATATATAATATATAATATATATATATATATATATTATATATATATATATAATATATATATATATATATATATATATATATATATATATATATATATATATATATATATATATATATATATATATATATATATATATATATATATATATATATATATATATATATATATATATATATATATATATGTGTGTGTGTGTGTGTTTTAAAACATTTCATAATTCTAGGGGTGTATTCCTGAGACATGCATATGAAAAACTACCTACAGTATTTTAAATACGGGTGTAGCTAATAGTTTACCCTTCCACTGACATTGAGTGAGGGTTGTAAATAAAAGAGTTTCTTTTCTGTGCTTGTTGTGATGTCTTTCAGTTGCGGGTCTCCACTTCCACTTACGATATGATGAAAGCTCAGTTGGGAAGTGCCACATTGGCAGTGCCATTGTGAGGCAGGAGAGCCACCGCCACCCCACCCACTCACCAGGCTGAGATAAACTGGGTGACAACCCAACCACGTGGGGTGGAGGGAGAGGGAGGATCGTACCCGCACCCCAGAAGTTTAACCTACAGCTGCCGCCGTCTCGCTAAGAAAACAAATGTCTTGGGTCATCGTTTATCTTAGACCCTGAATCCCACTGTGGGGAACATGTCCTAGCCTCTATTTGAGCCAAAATTGGCTGTCACAGTACTTATGCCCACTGTTTATTTTTTTCAAGAAGGATTAAATAAAGATTAGCCTCCCAACGTATTTTGCCTGATGATTAAACACCTTAACGTTACCCGAGGGTTAGGTTAAGTTAGATTAGTTTGGGTTGTATTAGGTTACGGGTAGGGTGATTAATCTAATGATATAAGCCGGGCTAATCATCTGGTGATGCATCAAGAATACTCTTAAGTTGGTAAGTCATAAAGTAACGAGAAGAATGATTTTGCAATATTTCAGATGAAAAAATATGAGGACGTGATGATGACGGGTGAAGATTTTAAGCGGTGTTTACATATCAGAGGTTCGGTATTAATGGTTGGTCACAGGCTGCCTGTGACGGCATGACGTGTGTATTTCCTTCTCTTGAGTGGTTCACTCCGACGAGTCCCCGATAGAGGAACACGTAGATGCAAATAACTGGATATTGTTGAATGTCACACGCATAAATACAAGTCCCAGGAGAGAGAGAACGGTCACATTATGCTGTTCATGCTCCAAGGTAAGGTGTTCTAGTTACCTTGCTCGCGTCTTTACAAAGTTTAGCTGACACTGTAAGGAATGGCGTCCTGCTCTCCCAACATGCTAGAAGTGGCAGTGAAAGTATTGTGTGCGGCTGTGACAGTTTGTTACTGTTGTCAGGTATTGTTGTTAGTCTTCCCACATCTTGTTGAAGCTGAGTTAGAGGGATTGTGAGCAAAGGGCGTACGTGTGTTTGTGGGGTGTCTGGCCACTATTATTAAGGATAATGAAAATTAAATGTTAAACAATAAGAAACAGATACAACAAAGATTACCAACGAATGCGCTTCTCTCTCTCAAAAATTAATGAACATGAAAAATATTAATGGATGTGTGTCGCATTTTCGTTAGATAAATACGAGTAAAACTCACCTGATGGGTCGGAATATTAACTTCATCGAGTCATGGCAGATTAATCATTGTAATATTGTTGACGTGGACTTTACATTTAAATGTTCAGATGTTTAATTGACGAACGTGATAAATTATTTAGTTAATACTGAAACTATATTGTTGCTTAGAAACAAACGCATGAAAACAACAAATTCTCAAATAGTATATTGTTGCTATAGAAACAAACGCCTGGAAGTGAAAAAAATCTTGAGTGTATTTTGTTACCATAGAGACTAGCAGATGTGAAATAATGTCGATTGCATATTGCTGCGACGGTAACGAGTGCCTGAGAAATTAAAACACATTATTGAGTAATTGAATTTGTTGTTGTTGTCATAAAAACGTTCCAGAATCCACAATTAGCTACGGTACTTAATTGCATGGTGGTCGCGACGCCGGGTAGCCAAGGGTGGCAAATAGGAAAAAAAGTTTGCTGGGTCTGGTACAGAAACTTGGAGGTGGTGACCGGCCGCATAATCTTTGTGCCCGCCAGGAAATTTTGTTAGACTGTTGTAGATCAGGGATGGGAGGAGAGGAAAAGGAGAGACTAGTAAAACAAAATGGTGAGAGAGAGAGAGAGAGGATAAGGAGCGAAAGAGAATAAAGAGAGCTAGAGGAGAGGAGGGGTGGGTAAGAAACTAGCGATAGAAAACCAGAAATAAGGAAGGCGCCTGGAGACTGATTTTACCCGGCAGGAAATTAAATGATCTATCTTGCTCCTCCTGGCGGATTCTTGGGATGCAGCCTGCCATCTCCCTTCCCTGTTCCCTTGACTCCTTTCCTGTGCCTCATCTCCTCTTCCCCGTCTCCTCTCCGTTTCCTCGTCTCTCCTTTTCTCCATCACTGCTCCTCTCCACCCATCTCTCCCGAATCCAGAACTTCCGTCTGAAGATCAACCTCGTAAGACGACGCATTTCGTTCAATATGTACACACACATCTTCGATAGTGCGGTTGAGCCTCTGCACCCCCCCACACACACACACACTGTCACTTTCAGTTTGTGTGACGCTCTTATTACAGACTTGATATAGTGAGTCACACGTGTCAATTTCACCCCCATTACCACACGGGGTCTTGGTTTTGTTGTCATTTTACATGATGCAAAGCTCACTCATAACTTACTTGTGTCCTTGTATCGCGGTGTGTGACGTAGATCATGTAGGACAAAGGAGAGAGAGAAAGAGAGGTGTCTGTTTCCAGCGGTCGGTACAAGGGTCCACTGTGTCAGTCAGGTGGCCTTGTATAATATCAAATGTCCAGAATTTATAAATAATCATGATTTCTTATAATTAAATGTTTTTTTCAAGGGAATGAAATACTGTGCTAGTTTTTCCCTTCAAAGGACCTGCCCGACACAGAAAATTGTTGAAAGTTATTTTTTATCAATATGAGAACGACAGGTCGTGAAATGGAGTCTTGTTTGTGTTCCGGGGACCCAATACTTCATTCTGTCAGTATATGAGCGAGGGTTTCCGATTACTGTGTATCAAACCAGGTACAGTGTTCCTTTCTCCACAACTTTGTCATTGTTTTTCTCTTTGTCACAGACACGAGGTTTTTTTTCCGTTGGTTATAATTATGGTAATATATTTATATCACAGCCTGTTCAGAACCTAAGAGGCTTACGATCTTGTGTCTTTGTTACGTTTACTTGATACACTATTTCAATGTATGAGTATATTCAAGGTGCCTGTCGGTTAAGTCTTAAGAATACCGCAGCCTTCCTTGCGCTATTTAATTTGTGTTAGATTAATTAAAAATAAAATACTGTAGTAAAGGCTGACCAAGACTAGATACAAATATTATTATAAAAATAACCGTCTCCCCAGTGGCATACTGAAATCAAAACAAAGCAGGAACCATCGCCTAATATATATATATATATATATATATATATATATATATATATATATATATATATATATATATATATATATATATATATATATATATATATATATATATATATATAATTTTTGGGGGCTTTCGTCCGGCAAATTGTCAATAATTCAGATTAGACTTCGCAAATTTCCCAGAGCAGAACTCTAGTTTGTATTGTTGTCTACCACGTAGCCCTTGTTTTTGTGTACAGTATATCGTGCAGTAAGTTCTCCCCTCACCATATAGTGTATAATTATAGTCTGCATGCCGCCACTCCTGTCGAGAGTACCACATTGCACATTCTTGTCACTCGCTCATCTGTCATCTGGTTATTTTTGGTGTATGTATAAAGATGAAAACAATACCTAGCGACTGTGATTAACCGTTATACTGTATGTTTGCCTCGCATGCGTTTGTTTGCAAGCACCTGTCGTGTTTGTGTGTACGCGCTAGATCAAGGGTGGCCTCCGTATGTTTTAGCCTGTCTTGTCCGCCTCCTGTCTGTCTAGTAATTGTATCTGTCGCTTTTAGTAAATGGTTCCAATTGGTCTTTTCCTCGCCACGTGGGGAACAGTCAAGTTTTTCTGTGGACTGTTGATGTGTTCTTGCTGTTTCTTATACTGCCCACTGTCACGTGAGCTGCTAATACTGTGTTATAGTCTCTTATTTTAGTGTGAAATAACAGTCCTTCCATTCCTTTACCTCAAAAATGGATTTTACTGAGTTACATCTTATCATCTCGTGTCTTTGAAGCATTCAATCACCGCGTTTCATATCCATAAATAGTTCGTTTCACCAACCTTGTCAAGTGTTGCTATGTCACCATAGGAAACAATGAACTTGTTGTCATAAAATGACGCGAGATGCTTCAATGCTAGACTGGGGTGTTCATTCGCTTGTTTGAACATAAATCATCTCACCTGCGAGATGCAAGATGTTAGTTACGGTGCGGCGCTGGCCTAACATGGTTTGTATCGTGTGTGTGTGTGGGGGTTACAGTTGTGTGTGTGTGTATGGTTTACAATATACCGTGAAGAATAATGTAAAAGGGAGGTTACAGATCAAATGGGCCCAAGTCCTATAAATCCCAACCCAATCATATAGGATTTGGGGCCAGCATTTCCTGCCTTGTAGTTAGAGGCGGGTGTGGCACAGATGAAGCCAGCATTTATAATGTGGCTGGCACACGTGTGCGTGATGGCACCTCCATCATACCCACAAACTTCCTCAGCGTGATTTACTCCTCCCAGGCCAAACCGGAACCTCTACGTCATGTTTGGCCTCTTCCTCTTGTCCCGCCGTTTGCTTTGTTTAAGACGTGTTGGCTAACCCCGTTTTGCTTGTTTTATATTGCCTTATCTCTATTGTCTTGCTCAGCCTCTATTCTTTTCTTCCACAGTTTTCCAGCTTCTTCTAAGAGTTTTTCCCATTGTTTTACCCGCAGCGTCTTTTTTATACCACCACACTCCACATACACTATACACGGAGTATGTTCATTTGTAAAGGCTTTTTGTGTCCTTTCTGCCCGAGACTTTGTTAAGGATAAACAAAAATAATAAATTAAGTTTTCAGTGTATAGTGTCTTTGGGTTACCTAATTAAATTTTCACCTGAGGGATGAGGGCGGTATTTTTCGTATCTTTTTCGCCAGGTGCTTCTTGACGATGACTCGATAGTTCATTCTGATGTTGCTCTCCACGGTGACACAAACGTTTGTTAGTGTATGTAGGGGGGCTTGTTCTTTACGGTGACACAAACATTTGTCAGTGGGTAGAAGGTGCTGTCCTCAGGTGAGTATTGTAGTTTTCTAATGCTGAAGGGTGATGATTAGACAATTGTGCTTTGGGTGATGGTGGAACAGGATGAAGTGATTTGGTTGTTCAGGGCTAGACTAATAGAGGCACTTGATAGTTGCTGTTGGCCGTGGATTACTGTTGTTAGCTGCAGCTGTGTGTGTGTGGGTGTGTTGTGGTTTGATAAAGAAGGGCATTTTGACTAGGTGTGGCTGGATTAGTGGGTTGCCGATGGGTGAGGTGGGTTAGTGGTACGACGTGTTAGTGGTGGCGAGTGAGGTGGGTTGGTGGCGAGGCGAGGTGGTGGGTTTATGATGATTTAGGTGGGTTGATAGTGGTGAAGGCAATGTGCGTGGTCATTTTACCCGAGAATGAGTGAGTGGGAGAAGGGAGGAGGAGCCGGGCTAAAACATTCAGTAAAATATATCATTGGGAAGTCTGGTGGTATTTTACGTTGGCACCTTGTTAAGGTTTATTTGGCCCAACATCCACATGACATTTACCAGGAGGCAGGATCAAGTCGCCTTGTGAATTACATGCCGGAAAGATTCTCCTGAAAGCGGTGAAAAATGTCTTACAAATTTTCACTTTTATGGTATACTTGAATTGCATCTTGGCTTGTGGTTTTTTAGTAGCTATTTGGGATCACAGGAGTTCTCCACGTGGCCCAGCATATTCACCCCCTACAGACTCACACCCAAACACTAATTTAGATGAGGTTAGGTTAGTTTACGTTACGGTGGTGGGATCTGTAGGTGAAGTAAACTGGGTGGAGATTCGTTCTTCAGAGATCCGGTATTTGGTCTTGGGATCTGAGTTGGTAAGAAATAAATTAGGATGAACCGTTGAGGCTTCTGAAGTTCCTCTGTGGCTGCGTGCAGTGTGTGTGAGGGAGAGAGAGAGGAAGTCACTAAATATCCACGACTCAGAGAGTGGAGTTTGGGGGTGGTTTTGTCTTAGTGACCATTGATAGTTTTTTCTCAAATATATATTAGATTTTACTTTTTCTCCTATTGCTTCACCTAATTTTTTTATTATTATTATTTTGCCCATTTGGCACCAAACCAGTTTAAAGGGGTTAAAAATAAATTCACTATATTTAAAAGAAAAAACAAATGTAGTAATGAAGGGGATACTGTAGCTACTGTACAAGATTGTATGTGTGCTAAAAGGAGCTATGACAAAATATATACCAAGTGGTGCGTGAATCACAAGTGATTAGCAATTCTGGTTCATTTCAAGCCAGGGCGGGCAGCAGGCAACTGGGTCCAAATCAAGCTGGCACATCGATCGTGAGTTGTCCCACACCACCTCGGTCAACGCTCCTGGGGTTCTGTTGGTCCTTTACTTGGGTTTACCTGCATTAAGTTTACCTGGCGACCGTTTGCCATTTCTCCTCTTTTAGGTCGAGCAGAGACCAACTTTCTCGGTGGGCAGCTGTTGCAGTTACCGGCCCTTGTACCCCGTGTGTTTATGTTGGCCAGGGTCATCATCAGGTGACTCCGCCGAGGTCATCAACAGGTAGCCAAGGTCGTCAGTCACATGAATTTAGTGTGTTTTAATGTAAATATGTCCCTGTGGTAAGTATAAACAATATAAATTTACTTTTATATTTGCATTTGGTTCCTTTTAGCATATGCTTTCTATGTTTCTTTATCATGGTGTTTGTGCACTGGAAATATGTATCTCCGTTCGACGTAGATATCTGAACTGCTGAAACAACGCCACGCTTAGGACAAAATAATTCACAGTCCGAGATACTTTCTCTCCAGCAGACACGTGCAAAGCCACCAGCTTATTCAGAAAAATCTTGGAAAGTTAAGATACTAAGTTTGTGGACTACTACTGTACCGTAGTATTAGCAGCCGAGGTTAAAGAAACAGTTACCTGGAAGCTTTGTCTAGTCACCAGAAAACCTTGTTCCTTATCCCGTCGAGTTGTTGGGTAAAAAAATCTGGGGTAGTCTTACCTAACTTCCTGTCTTTTATATTAGTCGAATAAAATGGACATGAATTAGGAGATCCGCTAAAACATTAATTTTTGCTTTTATCCTTTCCGTAAATTTGATTTTCAAATCCATTAATTTACCTTATATCATAAGGTAAAAAAAATTATAATCTCCTAACACATTCTCTTATTATAGTTGTATTATATGTTATCTTGTTACTCATCTGCCTTCAACTAAGAACCTTAAATTTCTCCGAATATATTACCGTGACTTGTGGAGGTCTGTTTGATGTCTATTTTTCCCTCAGGCAGAAGACAAACACAGATGGACGATATGAATCATCGGGGGTTTATTTTGATAAGCGCCGGGTGTAAGTTCAGAAGAAGGCATAAAGCCAATAGAGATAACTCACCTGACATGTTTATCATCCCGCTTTTCGTTTGATTTAGTCAGGTCCATCATGAGCAATACATTTCACGTTTGAATCTTGGACGCCGTCTACGACGGTTAACTTTAATTATGTTATAGGTAAGATTAAAGTTGAACATAGGAATCAGCACATTATAACCGTATCTCAGGATAAACCCGTTGGTTAGTAACAAATTGGAGGTATTTTACCTGTTGTGGTTCCGTGGGAACGCCTGGTGTATTGCGGTCCCGGAGTAAACTGCCAGGTCAGCAGCTCGCTCTCGTCAGTCTCGTACAGTTTCTGGTGCACGGTCAACTGGCTGGATCAGTCCCACTCGCGAAGTCGCTCCATTTTCCATCCCAGAATATGGAGCGCTATGAATTTTCTTAATTCAGTAAGAATTGAATCCGGCCGAGATGGGGGTGTCTTTATACAAGGATATCCGGGTGGGCGTTTCCAACCCAGTCCTTCACTCACTATTATTTCGTCACTGCTGATTCACAATGCCAACAGCAAACTCATAACATAATTTACGACCCTGTCATTTGAGTTTGTTCTATTTAATGTCTTGAGCGACCAAAAGACACGAGTCATTCAGGAGTGCCGCGAGGTATCAGATGCTGTAGTGAATGTTAAAGCGTTTCTAACTTTAGGTAGCCTGTTTGATCGATGTTGTACTTGCTTTATGAAGACCCGTGAAGACAGAAGCGTGTCTCTTGGGGAAGATCAATATCGTGTGGAGAACTTAAATAGATGTAGTGGTTGGCTCTTGGCCTGGATGGCGGGAGGTTCTTCCCAGTTTATGGCTAGTTGACACTTATCAGCTCAGTTGTAGGGAGATTATAGCCTTTACTGAAGATCATGCAGTGTTAGGATAGCTAGCCTCTAGTTAGCGTAAAGTGGCAGAGAACCGCTGTACTCTTAGTCAGGCTATGATGGTTCAGTATGGTTAGACAAACAACGGTTGTGGCGTGTTTGTTGTACAGAAAGTCGGTGACTTGTATGGTGTTTTAAGGAATGGTGAGCACGCAGTGACTGGTAAACCAGCTCGGGGTCTTAATAACCGGTCACTACCACTGGGACTGGTGGAGCTTGACCGGTTACTATGAATGGAACTGGTGGAGAATCAACCGGTTACTGCTACTGGAACTGGTGGAGGATCAACCGGTTACTGCTACTGGAACTGGTGGAGGCTTGATCAACCGGTTACTACTACTGTAACTGGTGGAGGGCTTGATCAACCGGTCACTACTACTGGAACTGGTGGAGGGCTTGATCAACCGGTACTACTACTGGAACTGGTGGAGGCTTGATCAACCGGTCACTACTACTGGAACTGATGGAGGATCAACCGGTTACTACTAGAACTGGTGGAGGGCGATCAACCGGTCACTACTACTGGAACTGGTGGAGGCTTGATCAACCGGTCACTACTACTGGAACTGGTGGAGGGGCCGGTCACTACTACTGGAACTGGTGGCACTATAAATATAATCTTCGTTTCATTAAGTAATATTATTCGACCACCAGTAAGGCATATGCTGCACAACCATTATATATGCAGGTACAACATGAGTGTCTTTACCTTCATCTGGGAGTATGTTAGTTTAGTATTTCATTCACTGACGTCATGCGTCTTGTACCATATCAGTTGGATCGTTACTTGACGTTGTGTGACTAGAGGACCGTGGTATGCTCAAGGTGTTGGAGTTGAGCACAAGTCGACTCTTCCGCCACCTTGTTTGACAGTTGCCTCTTTGTAGCTACTTTCCCTCGAACATTTCTCCCTGTTATCTCTTCCTTGCGTCTTCGTATATATTTTTTACATCCCGTCTCCTTATCTTTCCCCGTCGGCCCACATCCTTGAAGTAAGGAAAACAGGACGAAAGTTTGTCCCAAACAGTGTTTCTCGTCGTTGTTTCTCGTCGCTTTCTCAATGTGACGGGTCACGAAGTAGTTTGACTTCATTGTTATCGTCCATTTGCCTATCTTTCACTGGGCACAACCGGAGGCGTTGATAAGCACCTCAACCGCCACCACTACCACCGTCACCCTCGCTACCACCACTTAATAACAAAGAATGAGGAAACTGCGGCGGGCCAGGTAGCCCAGACCTGACACCCCTATCTTTCAACTCCCTACGAGTTCGAGTTAATGATGGTGTTTGGCTTGTTCTAACAAAGCTGTTTCCAAATAATTGTCGACTTAATCCCCGCCTAAAACTGAATTTGTCTAATTTACCTTGCCTTTGTCTTTTAAGAATGCAAATTCAGTTTTCATTGGTCTCTTTACTCAAGGTTCTGATTAACTTTGTCACCACTACTAATGTCACCGCCTTCACCATTACCATGACGAACACCACTACCACGTCCTGTCACTCGCTCCCACAGTACCCAGTCACCATTATCAGGCATCCTCATCACCGACACCGTATCTTTAAGACCGACACCACCATGACATCATCATCGTCGTCGTGATTCAGCACCAACATTCATTTCCCTGGGATTGAACTATTTACTGATAACCAATATTTATTTTATCTTACCATTGTGGAACTGAACAGATAACAAGAAAAACTCATCATCTGGTATAGATCTCGTTTTTTTTCAGTGACTTGTCGAATAAGTAGGGCGGTCAGTGGTGTCTGTAAGTTAATTGTACAGGATGAGAGGAAGATTTATGCGTTTAAATTTACTCTGACAACCCTAAGAGTATATTTTAGGTCACCTCTTGGCATGTAAATTTGTTTGTGGTTATAGTTTAACTCGTGCACGGAGACTTGAAGTACAGCAGTCCTGTATATATGAATTGTTCACGTCATATTTCCCGCCTCTGTTGACGGTCGTTTAATATTTCATTGTGATTCTGTTCTTTAAAAATTTTTGTTTTGCATAATGTAGTATTACTGGTATGTAATTTGTCTTAGTATGCCTTATTGTAGGTAAAATAAGTATACAGGGTGAGCATAAAATCTTTCCTGATTACAATTTATTACACACAACATATGCTAGGTACCAACATACAGTTTTTGCAGCCATGAAAAAAATCTATGATTTCGTCTACACAATGCTACAACATTCATGTTTCTATCTAGAATGGTCTTCGAGATATGATTTTTCATAATCAAGGAAAGACTTTATGCTCACCCTGTATATTAAATGCATCTTCGAAAGCGTGAATTTGCTACCAGAGTTTAACAGTTAATTCATGTATAATACTTCTGATAAACTTCCTGCGTGCTTATGTTTGAAATAATGATTGTATGTATCTTTATATAATTTAGCTAAATATCTTTCTTGTCAGAAACGATCATCCCAACGATTATGAATAAACTCATTTAGAAATACATCATTACTTCAGGACAAGGACAGATTTGCAACAGTCAATCATCTGTAAATTTTGAGGAGGGGCGGGGCTCTTTGCTGAGAAAAAACGCAGTATAGTTACGCTAATATTTGTGTGGGTTCACAAATATTTTACACACTGTAAAATATTAACCTTTTAATAAATTGAAAGCAACACAATGAATCCTTATATTTGTGAAACGATATCATTAAAATTGTGTATTTGAGCTGAATATATTTAATTTCGTGATTTATATCAATCAGTGATGGCAACATTCATTAGCATCTATTTATTTCGACGCATGAAGAGCTGTATGTCTTTCCTCGACGTCGTTGTCGTTGTCAAATGTTGAACTTATAGCAGTGTTGAGAAAATCTGCACTGGGACTTGCAGAGAACCATCAGCCAGATCAATACAGGACTAGTTTGATGAAAATGGCCCAGCAATCAATGTACTCATTGATGATAAACGTGATGCTTTAACTGAGTGGCAGAACAACTCTCAGTCTCAGACCAAGCTGATACCTTCTGCAAGAAGAAGTGACGAGGAGACTTCGCACTCTAAAATAACTGGCATAAAATAAAGCATTGTGAAGAAGAACTTTAAGATGCACGAATTTTTCAATTCCATTAAAACAGTTTATGGGCCAATCATACACCGCTCATCTGATGGTAACTTCATACTTAAAACGATGAAGGCATCCTTCAACGCTGGAAGCACTTTTATCCACTGCTCACCGAAACACCGATGTGGATGCCCGACTACCCAGAGGTCCCTCAGCATCGAAACCCCCTCGGCTATCCATGGATGAGGTAGCTACTGCCATCAAACAGATGAAAAATAACAAAGCCTCAGGACCTGATGGAATCTCAGCCGAGGTGTATAAAGCAGGAGGACCACCAGCCGTCCTCTTGGAGAACACATGGAAAGGAGAATAATCCTAAAGACGCTTCCAGTGTCAATATTTATTAGAGCAAGAGACCGGTCAGACTGTGGCAACTACCGCTGGATCTCGCTGCTGTCAGTACCTGGCAAGATTATTGCCCGAGCTCCTTAACAGACTTCTTCTTGAGGTGGAAAACTTCCAGAATCTCAATGTGGCTTTAGACCATCACGTGGTACCACTGACATGATCTTTGCTGCCCGTCAGATACAGGAAAAGTGCAGAGAACTGCGTTGTGACCTGTACATGTCCTTCATCGACCTAACCAAGGCTAACTTGGTCAACAGGGAAGCTGGTGGACCCTCAGCCTTGGCTGCCCCAAATTCATCGCCATTGTGAGGCAACTCCGCGATGGCATGGCGCAGTGTCCTGCACAACAACCCAGTCAGTTCTTCCCCATCCAAACAGGGGTTACAAGGGTGTGTACTGGCACCTCTCTCTTTCCGTTTTCTTGGCTGCTTCCTTACTCGTGAACATCCAGTACCGGGTAAAGGGGTCTTTTCAACATAAGACGACTCGGCAAGAAAAAGTGTCGGCAGCTTTCATTACTGAACTTACGACCTCACCCTTATTGCTCACACTGAACACGACCTACAGGAGATCCTGAACACCTATGCAGATGTGTATGCACACTTCGGCCTTGAGGTGAATGTACAGTCTCGTTCAAGATTCTTCGAACATTGCTGGAAGCTGGCAACTCAAGGCCGTTTGTTTACTGTAGTACGTAGTAAAAATTATAATAAATGTAAAGTGGTTGGTTACTTCGTTTCCCGTCGCTTAATTTAATAGTTGGGCTTTGTTGTTTCGTATTATATTTTACTGCGTACTATAGTAAACAAACGACGCAGGCTGTAGCAGTGTTCGAAGAATCAACGAGACTGTACGTAAGACTCAGATTCTCTTTCAACCTGCCTGGTTCAAACACCTCCACCATCCATCCAGCTTAACGGTACTACGCTCTCTAACGTTACCCACTTTCAGTATCTCGGCTCCTACCTGTACAGACATCAATGAAGAGATTCATCATTAGATCGCATCTCAAGCCTTTGGCAGACTCCGAACGTGTCTTCAGCTGTAGGGAGCTGAAATTATCTACAAAGCTGCACGTATATCGAGCAGTAGTCCTTCCCACCCTGCTATATGATAGTGAGACATGGGTTACATAAAGGAGGCATCTCAAGGCACTTGGAAACTTTCACCGACGTAGTCTACGTTCCATCTTCCGTGTTCGATGGAAAAACAAATGCCAGTATTCTTGCTGACACCAACTGTAGGAACATCGAGGCTACCATTATCCATGAGCAACTACGCTGGACCGGCCATGTTACCCGCATGGACAGTGACTGCCAAAGCAGCTACTTTACAGTCACCCTAACGAATAGTAAACGTAATGCCGGCTGGCAATTGAAAATGTATAAGGATGTGAACGACGCTGCGGATCCCCATATCTGCCTCTTTAGTCACCTCAAAACTTTAACCTAGGTGACATCCCTAATAACTCATTATTGTATCATAGCTGGATGATCGTCATACTCTATTCAGTGACAGCAAAGTAGTAGTAGTAGTGAACTTAGTGTTATATGATGGATGTTATGGAATAGGAACCCCAATTTACTTCATCTGATGATTTAACACCTAATGCTTACCTCAAAGAACCCTTCATTTTCTGTTAGGATGTTTATTCAACAGATAAGAGATAGTGCTTCACAGTCCTGTACCATTCACCCTTTACCTAGTTTAATTTGTTTATCGTCTCTGCCTGAAGAACTAAAGGTGATAGGTTGATCTTGTTAAGCTTGAATCTCTCTTGTGTGTATCAAGTGAGCTATAGAGTCTGGATTCTTTGGTGCGAACGATTAGCATCTGAAATTGCGTCATTAGTCTTGGAAAATTCTAGTGTCGTTTTCAGGAAACATATATTTTGTTTATAGTTGATACCCTTGTGTACTGTTGTTGTTCTGTCGCTTCGGGGAGAAGTACGTTGCAGTAGTGCGCATCCTTGCCTTAACTGCAACAAATGTGCTCCATCGGCCTCCATAGCCACATAAGGTGGCATTAACGCTGCTGGCGTAAACCCTCATCACTCATTTACATAAAGCAGCGTTGGCATAGACTACGAGGGGCTGCATGTGTGTGTGTCAGACTTACTAAATGTTGTAATTGGAATATGTAGCAGTGGATTAAATTAAATAAAGTGATACAACAGTAACAGTAAGTTCTGTGAAAGAATCAGTGTTATCAGTCATAGTTGTCCAGAGTTATGGCCTCCTGGATTTGCTAGTTGCTGGAGACTTTTCCGTAACTCTAATTTTACATTTACTCTGTTTATAGGACTCTTTATTTATCATATATTCATTCGGGTAATGAATTTAATTCTAGTATTCAACCATGTTAGCTAATTCGTTTTTGGGAGGCAGTGCTCGACTCTTGGCCGCTTGTCTCGGTCGCGTTTTCTCGAGGGCTTCCGTCATTTTGAGCAAGCGGCACGTCTCAGTGTTTGAAGCGCGGCACCACTGTACAATCAGCTGGTGGCAGCAAGAATTCGTTCTATCTTGGCCGTGCTGGCTTGGTTAGGTTAGGTTATTATTTGTTTGTCTTAGTATCTATTACGTTAGGATATGCAATATTAAGCCAAGCATGAATGATCGTCTCTTATTCTCTATTTCTTACGGAGAGTACAGTGGTGCCGCACTTCAAACACTGCGACGGTGCCGCTTGTTCAAAGTGACGGAAGCCCTCAGGATAAAATCACGCGTCCCGGCCAGTAATTATTACTGTGGCACAAGTTCACACTGCACGAGTGACGTATGTTTTGAAAGTTGCACCAGTTACGATGTACATTATTTACCTGCAGTGAAAAATAACTAAATGGTTGTTAAGCATTGTTTGACAGCCAATAGGTTCCTGTGACACATGAACATATAAGTAAGATTTAGTGTGTCCATCATCTTGTTGAAAAAATTATACGTCATTAATTTTGAGTTCGTTAAATAGTATGACTATTCCTTGTGGAGTTAGCGAATGAGGTAACAGATAAAAAAAAGGTGTTAGGGTGGTGTGCCATTTAGTAAAAAAAGTTTATGACTTGTCAGAATGGCACTCGTGTTGTCAGTCGTCATTTCTATCCCTAGGCTAGCTGCATCCCGCTCTGTAATATTTTAATTTTGTGTTGCTGTTTAGCGTGTTGGTGATAATCTATGAGTTTTGTTATTTTTTATTGTGTTGGTGATAGTCTATTTGAGTGTTGTTGGTGATAGTCTGTGAGTTTTAGTGGTGATAGTCTGTTGTGTTTTATTGTGTTGGTATTTTAATGTGTTGGTGTTTTATTGTATTGATGATAGGCTGTTGGTGTTTTATTGTGTTGTTGGTGATTGTTATTAGATGTACCTTACCCTATTGAACTACACTAAGTCATTCAGACAGTATTAATTTCCTCAGTAGTATCAGTTTTTCTTGATGTTATCTCATATAAGTCGCAAGTTGTAAAAAGTTTTTTCTTGTTCGCTTTGTATATATACCAGAAATCCTACTTAGAGAACTGAAATTGGATGTTATATGCACTCGTCCTCCAGACAAGTTCTCTATAAGATTTAATGTAAAGAGCCGGGGTAGGGCACATAAAGAAATTGAAATGTGGAACTTTTTCAAAGGTTATTTAAGAGTAGTGTTTCAGGTGTATTGGCAACTTATAAAAGCGTTGTTGAGTGTTTGTGTCGTGAGCAGTGTTATCGTGGACCTTATCTGCCGTGTTTGTTCGCATTGTTTGCTTGTCGGCTGTGGTGACTGACTCATGCCTGGGGTAGGAGGACAGATGGGGGCGTGTTTTGCTGCCCTGCGTCCTTCGCTATAGGTTAAAGTTTTAGCTTCTGTTATATATTGTTGCCGTTATTACATATCCGGGTGCCTAATAAACGTGTCACCATCGCCACTACTAATGGTTATAATAGCTGGTTTTGTTTGGGTATAGTACTTGGTTAATTGTCACACTCAACCCTAACATGGGTATTCATCGTAACTCTTAATAAACGTTTTAATATGCGGACGACATTTAAGAGATTTGGTAGATTATTAGCTTCCTCATCAGTCACACGTGCTGAAACTATGTAGCCTTCATTTGTGTTAATGCTCAATCAAGTTTATTTTGAAGAGAGTTGTGTACGATTGATCTTATCCAATTTTCAGTGATCATCTGTGTAACTGGTATTGGTAATAGTCAACTACTAGAGTCCGTTCGCCTCTCCCTGAACCAAACCCCGAACCCCGAGATAGAATCGTGAACCCGAAGCAGTAGACTGATTGATATATTATTCTGTCCATAAATGCTTCGGATTCATGAGTCTGAATCTGGGTTCGTGGTTCAGGGAGAGGCGAACGGACTTCAGTAGTAGTCCACAGAATACAGTATACTAGACTAGTTTATCTTGGGTCATGATATTTCTCCAGATGCCAAGGATGTGCGGTACTATTATAGTCAGGAGCTCTGTGTCCCCGGAAAATTAAACCAGAGGATTAATCATTGTAGGGATTACTGCAGGATATATCTGGGCGTCTACGTCATCCCCTCGCACGTGGTAAACAGCCGTGTTATGGGTCAGTGTGGGTACAGTACCATACAGTCCGTCCGTTCTTCTATATGTGTTGCCTGCAGTAATCGATTTCGTTTTCAGATATGATTGGTTCGACTTGGTGCCGGGTGTAACCTTTAGCTGTGATTTTTTTAACTGTGATTTTAAAGTATTTTATTTTAATTCTGGTTTTTAAACTGATTAAACTTCTCCTTTTATTTATATTATATAGTTTTAACATGATTTATATACGCCAGAGGTCACTAGTGTAGGATCCGTGCGGCTGTCTACTATACTTTAGTCCTGGGTGTATACTGTACATATCTCCTTGCAGTCCACTTGTCGACAAATTAATGCATTCAAGTTGTTTATCTACAAATTAAAGGTCTTATCAAATAACTAATGAATTCCAGTGGCTTGCCAGTGATGAAATTAATTTATGTTATGGGCAACGAGCTGACAAGCCTCGAATTGTACCTTTGCTGTGTCCCTTGCTGCCGACACTACTGTGTAAGCTTTAGCGAATCATTGAGTTTATCGTCCAGTGTTATACGTACTTAATTTGTCGTTTCCAGAACACACAGCCCATGAATATTAATCGTTCTCTGTTTCCTGCTCTCAGCGTGTTTATGTAGAGCGTGCGTGTTTATCCACGTTGAATCTTTACACAAAACACGATAATATCCATAAATCCATATCTGTAGCAGGTGGCGGATACAGAATCGTGTCTGTCTGATTTGTTGTTGCGGAGTATCTAATGGGGACTTGTTCATATGATAACATCTGAGTTTAGTATGTGTACCTCCATTTTTTTCTTGTCTACCAAATGATGTCTTGACCAGTCGTGTTTACTGGAGTTTGTCTCATGTACGGGCTCCGAGACCTTTAAAATTTTTGCCGGAATTCTGAGTTGTATTCAATATAAAGTTGTGCTAATTATGCAAATCTGTTGATTAAATTAAATGTTTGGTTGGGGTGGGGGTGGAAGGAGCAGGCGTAACACTGCCGGGAGGCTCACCGTGCCCCCAGGTCTTTTCTTATTACCCTCACTCTCGTATACTGTATGTTAATAGAGTAGACACTTGAATATTGAGAACACGAAGACTTGAGACTTTCAGACGTATCTTCATTCTGTTTATGAAGTTGGTTTATTCAGAATCTTGTTTGGTCCAAGTTTTGCGGAGACGCCTTGGGACAAGCTGAGCCTTCTTATTTTTCGATATGCAGTTTCTCCCTAAACAACGGATTGGCTCAGTGAAATTCTCTCGAGAGACAAGGAGGAAACTGTTAATTAAAAAAAGGCTGCAAAGAATATTGAATTTATATTGCATTTGTTGATAAAGTGAGCAAACTTGAAGATGGATTAAGGTAGTAAGGTTTAGAAATTACTGGAAAGCGCTGCAGCTGGTCCACTAAACGATATTGCGAAGTACATAGTGATAGAGTTGTGATTTGTATTCACCTTGAAAGAAAACATGAGGATGAGGTTGCTTACCAGCGTGTAATGAATATTAATGGTGAGTGACAAGGACATGTTTACCAGGAAGTTTAACTTGGTGTGAAGGGAATACATATAACACGCAAATAGAAGGTGGGAGGGGGGCATAGTAGGTCTGCACTCATCCCCGCCCTCGCTGTGACCGCTCGAATCACCACGACAACTGTACGACCACTTATATCACCTACCATCACTACCTCCACCGCCATCACCACGCTATTCATAATCACAAATTCAGCCACTTTATTTCAAAATCGGTGAGCGGGATGTGTAGATGTGTCACGTTATCTGCTGCTGTCACCTGTTGGTTCTCGACTCGCCCTCAATGACTGTCCGTCTGGAGTGAAGAGTTTCTTGTTGATTTTGATAGAATATTGACAGCGATGAGGAGAGTTTGGAATTAACCCTGTGTTCACCTCATAGCAGTTTAAAATTGTAAACGTTAATATATTATGTATGTGTGTATGTATGTAAATGGGTATATCCGTCAGGCTATTTGCTGATCAGGTTCATTTAAGAGCACTTGATGAAGTGAAGAATGGCTGTAATGTGTGTGTAATATGCAGGTTGTATAAAGATGGTGACCCACAGTACATATTATATTGAAGGTAGGCTGACTGCTGTTTTGTGTCGGTCTTAAGGATTCTCTCAGATGTACCATTGTCTACGGATGGCACGAATATTAGTGAAGGGTTGCGTTGGAAGGTGATGGTGTTATTATTATTATTATTATTATTTTTTATATAATATTTGGTTTAATTTATTGCTGTTATTATCACAATAATATCTTGGAGTCCATAACAAAGTTTCACGTGTCACCATAGTTACAGTAAGCTTGTATGTCGCAGTAGTTGCACAACATTATCCGCCATCATTGTAACACTATGCTTCTTATCGTCTTTGTTGTCTTTGAAGGACTTGTGTTATAATTTGTGGTACATTTTACCGAGAATATGGCAGAGGTCAACACCCCCAAAAAATAGTTGACTCGTGTTTGTAACCCTATCCTTATTGCGACAATGTAACCCTCGGCTTAAGAAACTAAATCCGGCTTGAGTCAGCAGTGCTCTCTGTGAGCTGCCCACGTTATTTTGTTAAACCCGGTTTCTCTGTCAGTCTTGATGAGGATGATGGAGCAGCGGTTCCATACCAATAGGGAGTAGCATCTCTACTGCTGTTCCATATCGGAAAGCACCAACAGTACCGGCACTAGAAACGTGTAGTGATGTTGGTGCACACAGACCAGTAGTAGTGGTTCATACGAGGAATCTTGTGGTGGTGGTTCATACGAGGAATATTGCAGTTGTTGTGGTTCATACGAGGAATCTTGCCATCTCGTAAACGCTATATAGCGGTAAATGTCTCCAGATGGGTGAAAAATATTGGCAGGCGTCACCAGCCATTATCAAACTGACGGCAGATATCATCAAGTATAAGTAGAAACTGAAAACTGATGACAGGTGTTTTCAGGTATTAGATTGACGACAAATTCGTACCACTTATTAGAAAAACTGATTTTAGGTGCCACCTGGTATTAGGGAATTGGTGATATCTTGATCAGTTTATTAGAAGACGCGAGACACGCCATACAGCTGCCGGAAAAACAGGCGGTAAATATGTCCAGGTGTGATGCATGCAGGTGGCAGATGTTGCTGTCACTTAGGAGAGCAGGTGGCAGGTGTGTCGAAGTGCCTGAAGGGATGGCAGGTGTTTGGTAATAAGACGGGGAGTCTTTACCGATGTGAGCAACAAGTGATAAAACAAATGAGACTAACGGCGGCAACAATAAGTTATAAAACCTGGGTCTTTATTTTTAGCATACGCAAGAAGATATACCAATACCGTAACGAAAAATGTTTATATTTTTTTAGTTTAAAAGAAACAATGGGTAAAATAATATACGAGTTTAGCCTAAGTTTTAAACATAACAGGAGATGGAATAGGAGACTAATGTTTTAGCAAAGCAGCAAACAATAAATTGGGAGTCTTTACAAGTATATACAAGACATTAGATGATAAAACGGTTATACTATACTGTAAACAAATGTAAACAAGAGATGATAAAAGAGGAACACTTCACTAATTATAAACAAAACTAGCTATAAAACGGGAGTCTTTAGCTGTGTAAATAGCACAAGGTGATACTATAGTATAGTCTTTAGCGGTAAACAAAGCCACGGGTGATATCAAAGTCTTTAGCGCTGTAAACAAAGCAACAGGTGATAGAACAAAATATTTAGCTGTGTTAACACAACAGGTGACAAAACACACAGTCTTTAGCTGTGTAATGAAAACAACAGGTGACTTCAGCTGGCTCTAACTAGTGACATATCACTAGGCTTAAGACGAGAAACATTTGCAGGTGTGTAAAGAAGTGGTTACTACTGTATTCAGGTGTTTTGTCTGTGTCCAAGGTGATGGTAATGATTGGTGATGATAATGTTTGATGATGATGATGTTTGGTGAGGATGATGGTTATAATGCAGACACTTGATCATCACAGACGTCTTAAAGTAATGATGACTAGATAGATAGAGGTTTATTTAGTAAAAGCGTCCTACGTTTAAAGTAAGTGAATGTGAAGAACCGTTAGTGACTTTTTTTTTGTATTTGCTTGTCACGTTATGGAGGAGAGGGTGTGGTAGTGGTTAATGTGTGGTCGACATGTTTCTTCCGTGGAGGAGGCGTTTGAGTATTGTTGGTATGGTGTCTTAAGTAAAAATTGAGGCAGAGGAAGAAGGTGAGGAGTTGGCAACCCATTAGCAGGTTTTTATTTGTGTTGCTGAGAGGAGGAAGTTCCGGTAGAGGCAACAGGATGTGGTCCGTGTGTCTAATGTTGGCATTGTGGCGCGGTGGATAAGGCTGAATGGGGAGTTGGACAGATTTAGAAGGATGATGCGAATTAGTTTTCGTTTGATTTTTCTCAGTATCTAGCGTGGTGATGCAGTGGTTGTGTGGTGG
This sequence comes from Homarus americanus, assembly GCF_018991925.1. Lineage (NCBI taxonomy): Eukaryota > Metazoa > Arthropoda > Malacostraca > Decapoda > Nephropidae > Homarus > Homarus americanus. The sequence continues at coordinate 31,512 of NW_024733637.1, read as the reverse complement.
GTCACAGGATGGTGGTATCTGTGTACATTGTCTGGGAGGGAGATGTTAGCAGCAGCGTTGTTGTTGTTTATCACTGGGTGTGCTGTCGTAATGGACTGTCGAATCTTGTTTAATTCGTTGGTATCCACCTGACTTGCTGCATTTTGTGCTATTATGTGCTTAGTGAGGCTGCCGAGCTTGACAATGTTCTGTGGCAACAAGCTCCTCTGGGTTAGTCAATCCCATTCTTCCCAGTTTCGGTGGTAATGCAATGACTGACCTTTCTGCTGAGGTTAAATAAGCTGCATGTGGCTCGGTTTACAATCTCCGACAGAGCTTGATTTTTTCTTCACCCACTCGTTTACCTTCCCGTTACATACCCGGGTCTTGAAATCGTTCGTGCCTATTACCGCACCTAGATGTCTTTGGCTGTCCAATTATTTTGACCTCACTTTCGCCGAATACCCTATAGCCCGATCATGGTATTCTGGCTTCACAATGAGGAAGGACTTGCTGGCATTTGGGTGATGCTATCAGGTCCCACCACTTTTGATGTCCTTCACTTTTCCTGCTCCTGTAAGCTCAGCATACTACTACAACTGTTGGCCGGAGAGCTGCTGCCTTTCATTGTAGGCCAAGTTGTCCAAGTCTTTTATTCATAAATATCGGCTCGGCCACCACACACACTGACGCACCCACTGCTTTATTATTATTTTTTTTCATTTAGTAAAGTTACCTCACTTGGCGAATAACTATTTTACTATAAATAAGGCTGTGTTCTTTAGTGAAGGGAAAACACACTGCTCGCTTGTAAGTTGAATGTAAATATACCTTGACTTTGAAAACTTACTATTAGTTATTTACTCCAAAACGGCGAGTACGACACGGAACAGCCACTTCTTTTGAACTTGGTGGAGGTACAGTAGCTGATAATTAACATAAAAACATTTGTGTACTCATTTAGAGGAATCGATATGATAGACAATGTTGGAAAGATTTAGAATGGAGAGTACTGGAAACCCTGAAGTGTTGGTACTGGTGTTGGATATCATCTTTAAACGGAGTACAGTATTGTAAGAGGTGTTCACTCGTAGATGGTGTGTAGAGTTGAAGGTTAGTGATGAGACATGTTGACAGTGTGTGAGTGAACGAGATGACAAGTTTAGAAGATATATATAATATATTCAATAATCGTGATGAAGAGAAGTGCCCAGAAAGCACTTGTGTTTATGACGCGACAGGTAATGCTGTGATGAACACTAAATATAACCATTTTATTACCAGCAAGGTATTTTTGTTGACATATTGTTGGGTGGTCACATGATTTGTGTGTGAACTTATTAAATGAACTCTCACTCTTAATTGTCTTTCAGTTATCGCTCATCTCTTCCCATTTTGGCCTTGTTCATTTTCCCATTTCTTTCGTTGTACTTTAATATATTTTTAACACGTTTTCCTTCTCGGTACCTACAACCGTAAAAGAGGAAAGTTGACTCGTGTCTTAGAAAAGTATTACTGTAATTACTTACTGAATTGATGTCCTATATTAATTGTTACTGTAGGTACTGATGCTATGGTTTCATGAAGTTATTTACTGTATTTTGTGCTGACTGTAGCGTGGACTAGAGTTGTCTTGTTTAATGTGGGTTTACGTGAGCGAGAGCTTATTAGGCAGGTTCCCATAGTGCATGAACACCTTGCGCTTAATTTGATTTTCAGTTAGTGTCACTAGTGGACTCGACTTGCCTTTTTGATGATTTCAGTTCGTTTTCGTTTATATTCTTGCAAACAGTAATTTTATACTACGTGACGAAAGTTCTGTATTGTTTTGACATGTCGGCCACTGAAAATCGCCATTAAAATTAGGGTTTTCAAGTTTAAAGTATAAACTTAAAGATGCGAGAAGCTTTGAACACGTCATCGTTTAACAATGCGGGTGGCGGGATCGAACCGCCTTTTTAGGGACGGGGAGGCGCATATGTTTGCCAGCTGTAATGTGATGTTGACTGGTCGGCCTCGGTGTGGTCCTTATTACGGCATTTAACCCATAACGTCGCTAGATACTTAATCAATTATTAAACCGTATTTAGAAAAAAATTATTAAATACAATATTTTAATTTTATAGACTTTCGATCTATATTAATGCGTCAGAAACTTGGCTGTCTCCGAATTAGGTGGTATACTGAATTCTTCCACTATGAATTTTTAAACTACTTAAAAATCCTCTTAGCTACGTAAAAGACACTTATGTTGAGGAAATAAGATAAGTGAATAACTACTAACCAAAAAGTTAACAAGATGTGATAATTATTGAGCTTCGGATATTTATGTGCCGATTTATTTTTTATTTTATATTTACTTGTAGGAAATTCATAAAAAAGAACTTGTATTAAATATAATTTTTGTGTAAAGAATGAAACGTGATTAATTACTATATCAGCGTGTGCCCTGGGTGACACCGAGTGCTGAATCAAGTTGCTGTGTCCTGTAAATATTTTGTGTGCATTAGCGGCTGTGTCGAGGAAATGTAAAAGTGAGTTCGTAGTGTTTTGTAGTTAATAGATTGGCTGTCCGTCATGTCAGTGGGCTCGGGTGGAAGTGCTGCAAATTTTCATAACTGAGGAGTATTAATGTTATTTACGGTTTACGTAGAGGTGTGTGTGTCATCAGTGGTATCTTCGTAACCGTGGGGTAGTACAGTGTAATTAAGTTTGATTCAACTGTTACATAATGCGGAAGGGTATATAGATCACTTTAGCTCGTGACACAACTCTCAGTACGAAAAAATGGGATAATTGGTTGTGAAAAAATATATTCCACTGTTGCTGCTGTTACACCTACTAAGCTCAACAGGAGAGAGAGAGAAGAGAGAGAGAGAGAGAGCCAATCCGCCCGTGTTGCCGTTTTTAGGCTTGTATGTTTTTATTTTATTATATATTATTTGTTTGTGTTGGAGGAGAGGAAGGATAGTGTAGTGAGCTACTGTATGGTGATGGCCTGCAGCAGCAAGTATCGGACCTTGTTTAATTTTCATCCTATAATTTTGGATGGAGTTAATATATTTCATGCTTGACTTTTCATCACTGAACGTTAACCTTGAATAAATCCGTGTGGCGTTACCCCCAAAAATGGAATACCGAAGTACGACGCTGCCCTCTAAAGGATTAAATGCGTTGGTCACACACACACACACACACACACACACACACACACACACACACACACGAGACAATTTGGTGTAAGAAACTTGATGAAAGACTTTGCCTTTTTTTTATAAATGTTTGATATGACCTTGATTTAGGGTCTGTGCCTATCCTGTGGCACCACACATTTTTGAGGTCATGATAGTAAGGGTGATAATTTTTGTTTCTTGGCAAGTGTCTAAATATTTAAATCAAGATTTCATCAAAGAAAGGTTGACTGATTAATGTCATCCGTAGAAGAATTCTGGAATAGTTTGGTCGTAAAAATGTTCCGAAAATAAATGAGAATCCTTGATAGACGACACGACAGCTTCTGGTGTCAGCCAGTTTTAGGCTGGTGTCCGTTGTCAGGAGGGAGATGCGACGACGGTCTGTTGGGAACCTGCATGGGGAGGCTACACACGTCCCCAGCACTCACATACCAGCCTGGGGTGTGTTATTGCATAATGTTCATCTCACAGCTTTGATGTTATTCCATTACTTGAGCTACATTCAAGGGTATGGCGATTGAGAATTAAATATATCACTTTTACCTGTCATATCTGCGCCTCATAACCCAGTTTTTACTGATGTGTTGACAGTTCATTTTACAGGATTTGGAGATGTTGACGGTAAAGCTCCTGTGGTTTCTAAACCCGTATTTGTTATCAGTGATTGTGTTACGTACAATATTGTACGGTAGACATTCTGAGTTGGAAGTTTGGGCTCTACACCTTGAAATTTATATATGTTAATTTTAACAGATAGTTCACAACTATAAATTTTCTCAAGAAAGTAAGAAGCTTACTACTCAAATTAGAAGTAGCAACAGCGTACTTTAGTGTTGTGTGAGGTGTGACAGTGATTAAATATACACAAATATATATTATATATTTGTGTGTAGGCAGGCAAACAGTTAGCAGAATCCTGGTGGAAGTGGAGGAAGAGCACAAAAATAGATGTGCAAAGTAGGTGTCAGTTTTGCTATCATGCAAGGATTCATTTTTTTCTGAATGGAAATATTCTGAATGTGCAATATAATTACACGACCAGATATACAATCATCGAATACAATACAGGCAAAAACACCTATAATTGGTTTAGCAATTTCTTTGTATATTTTAGGTGTATGCGCGCGCGCACATAGAATACTAACCAGAGCCACTTTTATGATAAATGTTACCGTGAGAGAATTGTGAGGTTATTAGTCCTCTACGTGTGCACATTAAACCTGTGATACCTGTGTTTGTCCGACACACACCTCACGGAGCCCCGTCTGGTGTTTATATATGATGACAGTTTCCTTTGTGTTTTTTATAATTTTGCGTTGTAACTACTCTGTGTGTTTTTCTGACAGATTTTTTATTGTATGTTTTGTTTTAATGGAATTTCATTTATCCTGATTGTTTAGTATTTAACTGTTTGTTTGACTTAGAATCGGTGATTATATAATATGAGTTTTATGTTCTTGGTGTTTCAGGCCATTTAATATTTGTTGTATTAATATTCTCACCGACTGTAATAGTATTTTTTTCTTGTTTTTCAGGTAAGTTTTGCTGGTGGTCAGATCCTTCCCATCAATGATATGATCGACGGAGCAGTTGTGTACTGTGTTCAGGTACTGTAGCTACTGCTGGAAACGCAACACTACTTCGTCGTGGAGCTTTAAGTTAAACAAATAAGGAATTAACAGAAATGGAATATTGTTAATTGTGGCTGCACCTGTGCGTGCGTGCGTGTAGTGGTCTGTAGTTGTATCCACCACATTGTGCCATGACTTCCACCTGGTAGTGAGGTTGTGTTGTTTCTTGGCGAGTCGCTGACTTTTAAGATCCCGAATATTGAGTGACAGAGTCCAGTTCAGTCCAACCTATTCCTATCACGGCTAGTCTCTCAAAAAGAAAAAAGTTGGGTAACTGCTTTGACCTGTCCAACTCATGACCGAGCAGATCAGACTGGGTGTCCGGGATCCTATGGTATTGGCAGTGCATGGGGGTCTGTTAAAAATGCCAGATCCTGACGTTGAAATGTTATGCGATCTGGATGTTGGAAATGTCACGATCTCTGATGTTGGGACTCTTGTAGGGCCTGGTTGTTGGCAGGCCATGGTGGACTTATGTAATGTTGAAATTGTCAAGAGAGCCGCTTGATGTTGGATGTCAGGATTTGGTTGTGTCGCGAAAAAGATTGCTGCCATGATTATAAGTGTGTGTGTGTGTGTGTGTGTGTGTGTGTGTGTGTGTGTGTGTGTGTTTTGAGAGAGGTAGAGAGAACGAGAACGAGAGACAGTGGAGGAAGGGAAGAGAAGTGAGGAGGGGAGGGAGGGAAAAGTGGTGGGGGGGAGAGGCAGGGGAAGGGAAAGAGAGAGGAGGGAGGGAAAGAGAGAGAGGGGAGGGAGGAGAACGTGGTCCTCCCTTAGGGGTAGTGAGACCCCGTGCACACCTCGACACACACTGGCAGGGGCCGCTGTGATCGATACTACCAACCCTCCCCTGCTAAAATCTTGATACCTCCAACCTCCTTACGTTTCCTCATACTCCTCCCATCTATCTCTCCCTTTCTCTCGTGTTATCATTGTTATCTGTCATGCTCTCTTTTCTGTCTCCTCTGTTTTGCCATTAAGTCCCCGCCATATACAGTATATGGAAGGGTCGTGTACAGTAGTTCCACCCATCTCAGTCTGTTTGTCCCCACCACCATAGTTTCGTCACTGAGGAAGGAAGGAACGGACTGATCGTTTTTGTTGTTATGGATTTACATGACAGATTGCCATAATGATTCGATAATCACCATTTTCCACCCATGGTCCCTGAGTTGTTGTCCTCTTCTGATAGGTATGTACGGCACAGCAATCAGGTTTTCGAGCAGGTATTAGACTGTAAGGAAGGATCGAAGAGAAATTTGGAACTATAGAGATCTGCGTATATATTGTACCGACCCAGTGTGATTCTCACCTTATTCCGTCGGTAATGGCCACAGTTACGACCCTGATTGGCGTGAATATTGACATGATAGTGTTGTTACCGAATGAAATAAATAGTACGTAATTATAATAATAATAATAGAATTTCCCCACGATTTTGCTAACAGTTTTGACCAATGTCCATTATCACCTTCAACAATTTTGTAGTGTGTATTAGTCCCTCTTGGTACACTGACGAGGACGATAGGATCATTGGTGTGTGTGTGTGTGTGTGTGTGTGTGTGTGTGGGGCTGTGTTTGTGTTGTGTGTGGTGGCACACTATCAATGTTTTATTGAATTTGTTGTTTTATTGTGTTGGACAATAAATGAGTGTTTTTGTTTGGTAAATGTTGTTTCATTGGTTCTGAAATGTCTCCTATCTATCTTATCTGTTTTGTTATATATCGGTTGACCTCAGTCATACGAAACCACGAAAGATTTTTTTTCCATCCATGTTGGAACAATTTTAAAAGAATGATAAAACCCGATTGTGCAAATGAATGTATTTTTATATTAGTTAGAAAAAATTTAGTTATAGAAGAATACATGAGGATGTCTGACGTTACAGTCTCTCTCTCCATACTTTCGTCGGGTGAATGTTTACATCTTCCTTTTGTTAATTATTTATTCACTTGTCCAGTTTTAATTATCTGCCCCGTTAATTATCGCGGTTTAATATTGCTTTTGTTTATTTACTTTTGTGTTATGTTATTTATTGTTTCGCTGTTTTCCATTTGTTGTTGTTGTTGTTGTCGTCTTGGTGTTTGTTACCGCCACTTTTGTTTTGTTGTCGTCTTGGTGTTTGTTACCGGCTAGTTTTTGTTTTGTTGTCCGTAGTTGGTTGTTTCTGCAGGCTCATTCGTCTTTGTGTTTGTTTATATGTTTTAATAATTTCTGTAGTCTGTTTTGGTTGGTGTTTGCTTTTGTTTTGTTTGTTTTACAGACTAGTTTCCTGTGATGTAGCTTTTGTGTTTTTTTTTTCCGTGTGTGTGTCAGTTTTGATTACATGTTTTATAGTGTTCGCTTATGCGTTTGTTCTTACTGTTTTGATTTACATTATGGCTTTTTAATTTGTCTTTTATCGCGCTTTTGACAGTTTATCTTGTGTTTCATTGTATCGTTTTTCGCTTTCTTGTGTAAAAAAAGTTGTTTTCCTCGGGATTTCTTCAGGTGGTAAGAGTATAATGCTCAGCTTAGTTTTACGCCTCGACAAATAGTTATCTTTTTCGTATCTTGTTTTTGTTTGTGTTTTACTATTTTCTGCCGAGTTTCATTATTTCTTTTCCTGAGCTCGTTTGTTGTGAATTACCTTTCTTCTCACTTGACTTTCTGCGAGTATTAAAAGTTGGACCTGCGTGATACATTCCGGTAAATAAATTCTGAGAGTAAACCGTCGTGGGTGTGGCGACAAACACCTGAGGCTGGCTCGGTGGCTCCTAGCGGTTGTTGCTGAGAGTAGTGCAGTGTTTTAATGGGTAGTGGTGAGGGGAGTCACATGACACACACACTTGATTTTAGGACGGGTGTAGAATGTAGATAGCGTGTGGATGAGGCCAGCGTGACACTTTAGCAAAGATAACAACGTAACAAGCGTATGGAATAGATCTAATGAGACGATGACTCACACAGAACTATATAAAAAAGTAAAAACCTACATGGGCTGACTAACGGTTCAACACGATGATTAGAATGAATCCGGTGGCATTCATATACAAGTGAAAGATAATTTACTACAGTATATACTAATGGTTATCAGGAAATTGGCATGGGAAGCACCTGGAGATGAATCATAGAAATAAAGATGGATGATACAAGTTGTTCCTCGGAGTACGTGGATAAAGAAGCACTGAGCGTGACAAGACCACACACACAAGCGACATCCGTTTCTAACAGTAGGTTGGTAGCCTACACTCTCGCAATGAATACTATTTTCTGGACAATTATTTAACTATTTTCTGACAATTATTTAACAAGTTTTGAGGAAGAATTAGTGACAGGCTTGTTGTAACTGTTGATTAGTAGAAATGGTGTTTTGGGAGATACTGTGAATAAGACCAACAAATATTATGTCAGAGAAACTTTCTGGTTGATAAAAATTGTCATGATGCTCAACGCAATCAGTGACCAGTTCTTGGTATCTTGTAAAAAAGAGTTATAGTGTGTCCAGGATGAAGACCTGTACCAGGTAATGAAATGCAAAGCAACAGTAGTCATGAGGTACCATTAAAACTTGTGTTTAAATTATTTGTCAGTTTAATACTGTATTAATGATATTGACAAAATATTTGATGCTCTTCTACACACACGACGACTACATAAATCAGTTAAATGTCTGTCCTGTAATGTTACAGGTAAACACTATTTTTCGCGCTTGTTACTCTGATGTATGCTAGAGGGAATCTGAAATTGCTGTATCAGAGAAGATACTTGGTTACAGAGTTTATTAACTCTGTAACCAAGACTTTCTCCACCTTTTCCTTACTCTCTCTCTCTACCTTTATTTTATTCCCTCAATATCTTTTGTCATTGTTTCATGTCCACCTCTCCGGTGACACTTGAGACCCAGCCCCTTTTTTCGCAGCCCTCAGATAGCCTTTGTTCTTCAAACAATAACAGAAGATATTGAATTGAAGATTATTTATCCTTCTTGTTTCACATCAGATAAGTTAGATGGGATAGACCGTTGACTCCACCTTCCAGGACTTGTTTGACCTGACCCTTGGGGCGGGGCACCACCTGACAGAGAGAGAGCGAGAGAGGATGCTTTATCTCACTGCACACTTCTGTCACAGTCACGGTAGTCAGTACCCGCGTCTCGGGTTGTGGCTTGCCTCCCAACACAATAGCAAAGTGGGTTGTGTGCACCTGACCGCCACCATCGTGCCTAGTGCCCTGCAGCACGAAATATGTAGCTACTAGAAGATTTTCACTCAATGACTCTTATGGACCAGGAAAGATGTGTAGAGATAGTCAAAATTGAATCGGGAAATAGATTCAGTTTACCTGTTGATTCTAAGCTGTATGAAGAATTCAGATATGTAAATATTTAGTGATTGTTGGCTCTGCTGTGCCAGGAATGGAGGCACAGGCAGCCACAGCCCAGAACTCTCGAAATTGTTCGCAGGTGGATAGGGTGGCTGAGGACGCCCATGTGTCAGGAGGTCAACATGTTGCTACTGTGTGTCGAAATTCATCAATTGTCATCCTCCGCCTTGTGTTTTGGCTGTGGTATTGACAAGTCAGTTGTCCTTGGCCTGGGTCTGTTCTATCTCTCACCTGCTTGTAACAGAGAGACATTTTTGTTCTTTTATGGTGAGCAGGCATGGAGTTTAGTGAATTACTGGTTTCTTTTTACAGCTGTTGATTTTTTTCATCTTCTACATCTTGTCCTCATTTTTCCTCCTTTACAGTTGTTATTAGATACTAATGCTAACGTGTGGCGTTTTGATAAGGTGTTGTTGTTGTAATGGGATGATGATGCCAGTGTGAAGCGATGTGGGTGTGAGCTAGCGGTGGCTGAGAAATCCCTGCCTGGCAACTGCTCGACGACAGGTTCCGCCCTGGGTCTCATCGTTATACACCCTCTCCCTCCTCGCCCTGCACGCCACCGATATTGGTACACTCCTGCATACTCCCTGGATAATGTCACCTCTTCTGCCGGATAATCAACAAGCTGCTACTCAGCCCTCTTACTTCCCGTGAGAGAGGCTCCCTGTAACAAACAAACCAGTGGAAGGAAGGAGTCAACTCAGCATACCCCGTAGTCATTGGTGATTAGACCTGTAGAGCGTTCACCTCGGTTAGTCGCTCTTGAGAACTTCATGGTTAAACCCCTCCTAGGTAGCGTGCTGACCCGCTGGGGCGGTGCTGAGGAGACTTTATGTTGGAAATTTTACTGTTTCTGCAGTGTGGAGGCGTTTTTAACTCCACTGTTCCGTCATCAAGCCTCAGTTACTGTTACTGTTAGTTGTAATAACACCATTTTCACTAGAACTATTACATTGGTAGTAAATGTACTGAATTTATTCTTAAATGTTTTTTTTCATTTCCGCCACAAAACATTTATTTTTCAATTGAACTGATTGCAAGTGTTAGGAAATAGATGAAAAACAATTATCACACACCACATCCTTGACCACCGAAGGTCAAGACGTTAGTTGGCCCATACCAACTCCCTCCTGAAACCCTCCCTCCCCACCGGAATATCAACAAGTTCTCGCCAGAAGTTGCAATTTCATTTAGGAAAGGAATGGAACCAGAAACAGAGGTGAACAGTGGTGAACAGTGCAAGTCAGTGAGAACAACCTCAACAGTAACAGTCGTACCCAACTTAACCTTCACACAGTGGAGGTCCCAGGTACCGAGAGATAGCCCATGAGACCCTAACAACAACCAGCGATGTGTTAATCCGTCTACGATAGGAAGGATTGGGACCACACCTCACTCATATAACACCATCTGTGAGGGAATTACTACACCACGTCAGGTCCTTCATAACACCATCTGAGGGAACTACTACACCACGTGAGGTCCCTCCCAACACCATCTGGGAGGGAGCACTACACTACATGTTTGCTGTTCCACCTACATTAATCTGTATGCTCACTGTATGTTCCTTTACCTTTCTAATGAAGGCTTTTGTTAAACCACCAATGTATGTAATAAGTCATTTATATCCAATGTATATTTTCAGCCTCTGGCTGCAGAATTTTTTAATAAACCGTTAATTATCATTACTTATTATTATTACACACACACACACACACACTAAAATCCTTTGACGTTTATTGTCACCAACTTGAGTACAGTATCTGGGAGCCAGACGGCGGTAAACCACATCTTTGCATCACTAAAGAATCCATTCCGTCTGATGATGGACGTGTGAAGAGTTAGTTAAAGCCACGCTAACAAAACAACATTCGCGGGTTAGGAATGGTTATTATGGTCTTGTGTACAATGTGGTTTATAGTATGTGGTTGTTTTGCCATTTTTTCTTTTTTAGTGTCTGTCAGGCAATGTCCATGTTACTATTATTGGTATTTTATCTAGAGGTGCGGGTTTACCTGTGTATGTGTTTTGTTAAGTTTGTGATTAACCAATGTTTTGTTGTGATTTGGACGAGTCAGCGAGATCCTGGGTGGGCGTGTGAGTTTGTTTGTGTGTGTTGGGGGGGGTGGGAGGTGAGAGAGGTCCAGGTGAATGACCAGGTTCAGTTGAGGGAGGGGTGGAGAGGAGGGGTACGGAGGGGGGAGAGAGCATAAGTGAGTATGGAGGAGAGTGGCAGAGTCCGGGGGAAAAGAAAGAATGTTAGGGGTGGAAGGAGACGGAAGAATATCCACACAGATCGGCCAGTGAAGCATCCTGCACAAAATCTCAGGACGGTGGTGTTGTGTCCCGGCTTAGGATCGAAGTATCAGCTGGGGCTCAGAAAATGTCCTTACTTTCGAAAGTTAAGAATAAAAAAGTTACTGACATACTCAAGATACCTGAAGATATAGTGTACAGATCTCAGTCAAGTTTTCATTGGCTTGATGTGGAATTACAGAGAAGACTATATTTGGAAAACGAAATGGTGGTGTAATATTGGAACGAGTCTTCAATTTCCTGACGTTCAGAGTCAGTAGAACAAGTCAATGAGTAATTCGAGCGTCCTGATTAAGAACTTCAATTCCTCGGCAGCTCCTGTTCTTCCTCTGCACTTCCTAATTTTCACCTTGACGCTTGATGGCAGCATGATGTGTCAGGTCTTTATTTGTAAACATTAACTTGATTGTGTTTTTAAAGTGAAAACACTTAATACGTGAATGTATATTCTAGTTTCAAATACATTTTAACATAGTAAACCACGTGATATTGAACTGCGGGAAGAGCACGACACAGTCAGATCTCTATTAGTAGAGATAAGATTTGCATAGCACAGTACCTGCAGTGGTTCTCCTATGATGCTTAGCCAGGCATGGCACTATTAAAATTACCTTTACTGCATTGGCTGTAATTTGATTACCAATTTTATTTGTCAGTGTTGGTAGATCTGACCCAGATCCAACAAAGAACATATACTTGGAACACATCAAAGTTACTAAGAGCGCCCGAAGCCCCCACGAGACACCTCACTGAAGCGTAGGTGCGAGAGGTACTATGTATATCCCTTTATGTACTAATCCTAAGGTATTAAAATGTATAGTCGTTAAAATGCCCATGAAAATCATCTTATGAACGAGTTATGTTAACCAAATAAAACAAGATAACTACCGTCGTAGAATGGGCAATATACTTAAAAATAACTAGATAATACACTGTATCAACATCCCGGTCCTAAACATTTAAACTGTTACCAGTAAGTATAGGGCACATTGTGGGAAGACAAGTGGATGTTTTAAAGAGGAGCTGTACTAGTAAAGGCATACTGGTTTTGCCAGGCTGTAGTGTAAATGTTGGTATGTACTGCAGGTAACAGTATATGATCAGGTCGTCACACAGGAAGCACGGTCGTAGGCTGAGCTCGCGCCGAATAAAGTAACCACTGAAACCAGCTCCAGATATACATCAGGCACTACCACTCACAGAAGGAAAGGTCCTCTGATCCAATGAGGATGGGTACCAGCACGTTTGCGATGCAAAGACCAGATCAGGTCGAGTGGCTCCATTTGCGGATATTGAATTCACATCATCCACTGTTAGCTGGAAGAACAGGCAATTAAATGGATATCAACACTAACAACGATGGCCTCATGTTGGGAATGTTTATTTATTTTAGAATATTCACTTTTTTATTATTAATACTTGTTTTTGTGACTAGAAGTTGTATTCACGTTCTCTATCCTGACGAGGGATATGTAGCCGTGTGTGTGTGTGTTTGTGCGTGGATGGGTAGGGTGAGGCGTGGCAGGATGACCTAGGAACCTTTGAGGCAGCTTCCTGCTTCACCTGTTGCTGCGAACCACGCCCATCATTATGGGCGGAACTGCCACGCCTCTTTTTTGTGCACTCAGGCTGATGTAATCAAGTCCAGTACAGTATTATGGACGATTGACGCTCATAGTACACATTGTGACATACTGATGGATTGCGATGACGGAGGAGGAGTTTTGGATTCATCACTTTGTTGTTTACTCTCTTTGTCTCTCCTCACCTTTAGCTGTCTTGGCTTACACTTGGACTGTGACATTGTATTTCTGTGCTTTGTTTAGTTGTGGCCTTGTTCAAGACAGCATAGTTTTGGAGCACCCAGCTTATTTTTATACAAAGATTAACTACCCTAACGCTAACTCTCTCTCTCTCTCTCTCTCTCTCGCGCGCGCCTCTCTCTCTTCAAGGCTTCTCTCAAGGCTTCTCTCAAGTGCCTTCTCTCGCTCGCGCTCTCGTGAAATTATTGTGGGGCTAAATTTCGGATGTTCCAATTTTCCATAGTAATAGAATTAGAAGAATGAATGACCGAGGAGGTGAAAGTTATCAGACTCGTCCTTCCACAATAACCTCCCTCGCCTTCCTGCTCTTATTCACCATCTTACATGTATTTTCATGGTGGTGTTCAGTATATATGGGCAGCGTGTTTGTATTCATGATATGCACGGATGATTCATGGTAAGCGATGCTGTGACGCGTGCTGGAGTTCGTGACTGTAATAAGTCTTGGGATATGTTGACTGATTTGAGGAGAGAGTATAACACGCACCTCACTCTACCACAGCGCCGCTAGTCCACCACCACCACCATATATCTTCTACTACTACTCATACATAACGCATACACTACTACTAACCACTGCCACCACAATAATAACCACTACCTTTGTCCCTCACGGCTGTGGAAGGGATGAGCCCTCCCACACCCTCTTTCTATTTTTTAGCTGTCTTAATATCTCCAAAAAGATCCTCTTTATGTATAACTAAAAATTTAGGAAAGAGGATATTATTTTGAGGAAATAAAGGTTGCATTTGTTCTTTTTATGAATTATTTTATAACGTAAAGGCCGAGGAATTACTCTAGAATACATAAATGTGTCGGCTGCCCTCTAAATTGTGTAATTTCTTGGCAACATTAGTTATATAATTACAGTATATAAAAACACCTCATGTGATAGATATAGGTACTTATAGTGTATAATAGATTCATTATATAAACACGAATAAATAAGTAGGTACAGTATAAAAGCATCATTATGATAAGAGAAAGTTGGCATAGAATCCTAACATTTAACAATAACAGTATAACAGCATCGCATGAATATATTGATCTCCTCAGTGGTCGTCCGCTACCCCTCGGCACTTGCCTTCCTGGACAACTTTCCACCTATCGCGCACTGACTTATTTTCGTCCCCATATACCCAATTGTCCCTCCTCCCCCTCTAACACCTTCTTTCCTCACTTTTGTCCGCTCCCCATTTGTTACTTGACATTACCATCTGTTCTCTTCCCCAAGGATTAACCTTTTATCTCCCCTTTCTTTTACCCTTTAGGCTCATCCTCTCGCCCTTTTTCTCGACGTTTTTCACACAGGATTTTTCACGACCTGGCCAATAACAGCTTCCACAGGACAGTACCAAGGTGTGCTCGTACGTCAGGATGCCACACCGATATATCAGCTGATGCACCTGGCAGTCACCTACACACCCGCCCTATAGCCTAGGTCTAAGGGAAAAGAAAAGTGCATTGTGTACTCTGGTTCTCAGTGCTTGTATTCCCAATCCCTCTCCCCCACCAAAAACAAAACAAGAACACTTGAAGTGTTGTTTACAGGGGATGATATCTCTCTTCGCTGCCACTCGCTACACCCATGTTGAAATTGGCCACAACCCCCGTAAAAAGGAAAAAAAAAGAATAGAATAGTGTGGTGACAATGATACCACGACCCTTCCCCAGTGTGTGTCTTTTGTGTTGCTGAACTAGGCGTCAACAAGGTAAATCGACCCATCATCAAGCTCCTCAGTTACCGCTGAGCCTCTTCCGCGCCAGATACCGGGTACTTGTATAGCTATCAAGTGAAGCCTGACTCAGATTACCGTGTTTTCCAGGGCTGGTGTGGTCAGGGTCGTGATAACACTGGGTGGTCAGGGTCGTGATAACACTGGTAATGGTCAGGGTCGTGATAACTGGTGTGGTCAGGTCGTGATAACACTGTGTGGTCAGGGTCGTGATAACACTGGTGTGGTCAGGGGTCGATACACTGGTTTTGTCAGGTTGTTGCCAGGATGCTGATAATACTGGTATGATCGTGGTGTTTGTAACACTGCTGTGGTCAGGTTGTTGAGTATACTGGTATGGTCGTGTTGGTTGTAACACGTCAGTCAGGTGTTAGACCGTTAGTAATACTGTACTGGTATGGTCGTGTTGTTTGTAACACGTAGTCAGATGTTAGACTGTTAGTAATGCTGTACTGGCATGGTCGTGGTGTTTGTAACACTGGTGTGGTCAGGTTGTTTGTAACCCTGAGGCAGCAGGGGTCAGGTATACAAAATGTTAAAGGTCATTATTGTGGCAACAATGACGGTGGTCATTGTACAGCGAA
The DNA here is from genome assembly GCF_018991925.1 of Homarus americanus. Lineage (NCBI taxonomy): Eukaryota > Metazoa > Arthropoda > Malacostraca > Decapoda > Nephropidae > Homarus > Homarus americanus. The sequence continues at coordinate 15,880 of NW_024733637.1, read as the reverse complement.
CACACATTTTTGTGTATGTATTATACTATGGAGTAATTATATAAACCATAAAATTGTTTTTGTCGTATTTTTCAGCCTGGATGAATGGCCAAATGTCAGGTGGAGTAAGCCTCTCTGACGGTGTGGGCACAGTACTAGTGACGTACATTCCTCAGTCGTGCCTGCTGGGATATTATTATCACATTGTTTATCAAGTAGCATGAGTAGTAATAAAAGAACCACGTTATTGTTCCTTCAACTTTATAATGTAGTATAACTTTTTTATTATATTGGTGATTATTTTCGATGCCTTGGCTTAGTGTGATCATGGCTATACAGTACTACGTACTTAATTTGTGGCGCTGTATAACCCGGCGTCATGTTGGCTTTGGTAAATTCTCCCCCAATAACCGGTTGTGTATTCCATGTTGTGGCTGGCAGTATTTGTGTTGGATATAGAATACTTGTCCTGAGGGCTGACTCGCCCTTACATTTATTATCAGGAAAAACTTGCATGTAATTTTTCTCCACCATAGAGTGTCTCTTAGTATTCACGGTTGTATGTGGATACCAGTTAATATATACAGTCCAGTTTCATAAAATCAAAATTTTGATATAAAGACATCTAAATTTTCTTGTCCTTCACTGATGACCTGTACAGTACAGTACAGTACATAAGAATGGAGGAAACTGCAGCGGGCTTATTGGCCTACAGGTATACTGGGCATTCCGTTTACACCCAACCCCTATCGCTCATATATCCATCCAACCTACAGTATATCTGAAGAAAATGATGTTGATTGGTAATTTGTTCCACTGATCCACTAATCTATTTCCACACCAATGTTTACCTATCTCCACCAAAATCTAAATTTGTCTGCTTTATACCATTGCTACGAGTTCGCTCCTGGGTGAATAGTTTTGAGTAGTCTCCTACATACTGAGAAGTAGCGACAACTTGAGATCTGACGCCATCTTGAATCCAGCTGCCGCCCTCTCTCTCTTCATAAGAACATAAGAAAATAAGAGTCTGCAATAGCTGGTTGGCCTGTGCATGGCAGCTCCTGTCGAGGTTAACACACACACACACACACACACACACATATATATATATATATATATATATATATATATATATATATATATATATATATATATATATATATATATATATATATATATATATATAATCAATACATCAACCCGCCAAGTTCAAACCCGGCATGAGCCTATGACTGGGCTAATAGAAATATGTATATATATATATATATATATATATATATATATATATATATATATATATATATATATATATATATGTATATATATATATATATATATATATATATATATATATATATATATATATATATATATATATACAATATTATACTAGAGTATTGACAAACCAAATATCCAAAAATGTTATATATTTGTAATTAATACTATCGGTATCACATTCGCTATCCTCCAGGATTCTGGTACTACACCCGTTTTTAATGTTAAAAAATTTGCCAAGGGCATACTAAGCTCTTCCGGTGCTGGAATAAGATTAATTTGCCTAAAATAAACATGCATGTATATTGTGACGGTTCAGTTATGTCAAGTGGCAGGGCAGGGTGCGGGATCATATAAGACAGTACACAGAACAAGGAAATGATGACATCAAATTTAGAACTTCGGTTGAGCAGTTTTATTTCATCAACAAGCTGAGTTATATGCAATGTTAGTAGGATTGGAAAATGTTGTAAAGAGGTATAAGATGCATATATTTTTTGTTGATAGTAGGGCAGCTTTTGGATTCTTTGAACAGTGGGGTCAGTCTTTGAACTTATTGGTTCATGTAGAAAATTAGTAAATACAATAAGGAAAAAATGCTCATAATGTTCAATTTGTATGGGTCCCTTCACATGTAGGCATTGGTCTTAATGAAGCGAAGTGGATATAATAGCAAAAGAGCCAAGAAAGAGCCGAGATGGACATAATATGTACTAAAACCTGAAGCAATTAAGAACCAAATTACGAAAATGCAATCAATAGAAGATAATTTCAAAAGGAATGAAATATACAGAAAAGTGAAACAATGAAACATTACCATCATGTTCTCAAGAACACAAAATTTACATATGGGAAAGATAGGAGTAGGTGGAAAGATTCAGTGTATATGAGGCTAAGATTAGGATATAAATATTATTGAAAACTTGGGCTGAGAGAAGTGAACAGGATAAAGAATGTAGAGTTTGTAGAACACCCAGATCCCATACCCTGCCACATTATATACTGGAATGCCCATTGCAATGTATATAGAAATGCCCATATAAATAATGTCCCCATGCAAAGAGGTGGATGTTTAAAAATAGGAAAATAGATGTAATATTAAAGAAATATAGAAATTTTCCATCTAGAATATAACTATACTATAACTGATTATATGAAATATTAAGGTTTATGTGAGTCCTGAGAGGGACATTCCTGACTGGGTTGGGGATGACTTATGACACTTCATCCCATTGAGATGTATTAATGTTTTTGTATCTCAATAAACGTATCAATCAATCAATCTTCCGGTGCTTCTGTAGTATGCGGTCACTTCATCCCTTCCGTCCCAATCACAAGTGCCATTTCACTGTTAGCTAGCTATTGTTGAGATATCAACACACGTGACCAATTAGAGTTTAGTTAATGAGGACGGTTGTAACAAGAACGCAATGTTATGCAGGAGGCATATAATTAGTCAAGAGAATACATTATGGAGACAGGTAGGTGAGGATGACGATAAACGGTGGGGGGGGGGACCAACGAGGGAGAGGTGATGGCGCTGCTTTGTGTAACACAAAGAGCGTTGTCTCGGGCCACTCGGAGGAGGCACTGTTATTGTGTTGCCATATTGGAGATTCCGTGGCCTGTGGGTCACAACACCCACAAGGAGCATTTGCGAGAAATGTGGTCATATGGGTAAGCTCGTGGCTACACTGCCTGTCATTATCTTAGCCAGAGTGAGGTAACGAAGTAGTTCTTTTACTGTGATGGCAATGGGGACAGATATGGCCACAGGGGTAGATACTGGGTGGCCACATTCCCTATCTATCTTGGCCTAGGGAGCAATAAAACGTCCTTTTGTGTAGGGATTATCACTTGAAGTTGCCATTGGTTTCAGCAACAATAGCCACTGTATTTTGGTGGTGAGCAAGTCACACACGTATGTTATGCAGACCTACGATAGCGAAGAGCTGGTCACACATATGCCCCACAGTATCGGATAGCAGGTCACACACAAACCCCGATGACCTGCAGTAGCGGGGAGAAGGTTGCACACATCCCTTGCTGACCTACAGTGGAGGGGAACAGGTCATACACATACCCTGCCGACCTACAGTAGCGGGGAGCAGGTTATACACTTACCCTACTGACCTACAGTAGTGGGGAGCAGGTCATACACACATTTTTTAATTTTTTTATTTTTTTTTTTTTATGGGGATTAGCCCACCCGGGCACAGGTAACTGACCCACATCAGGGCCTGGGGGGCGAAAATATAATAATATATAATAATAATAAAAAAATAATAGTATCTATTATTATTTTTATTACTAGCGGAATCGGCTCTTTCGCTTGGCCACGGTAGGACGCCACCCTCCGGGAGGCTCCACATTGTCTCACTGTAGTGCATTAAGGTGTCTGCTTTGATCCTGACTTTGTACTCGTCAGAAGGCATGTTTTTCAGGGCATTTTTAAATAACTGTACATACGTGTTGCGCTCATGCAGCATTTCTTGGATAGATAGGACAATGTCATGTCTGACACCTTGAATGTTGTCACACCTCATAGCAGTCTGCTTTTCATGATCTCCCATGAAGTAGTGTAAGGGCCGAAACGATCTTCCTGCTCGTTACCGCTGCTTTCTCGCTTGTTTGTTGGTGCGACCAACACTTGGGGGTTGGACAGAGGCGAAAACGGCGCTTCTACCTGTGTCGCCGACAGATTCACCCCAGCTGCCATATACTGTAGTCACTATCTAGCTACCCGGCTGTTCGTCAAATTCTGGCTGTGATTTCATCATAGGTCCTGGACTCGTGGGCTGTTTTCCCAAACCTTCACCTGTCGACTGTCAATTCTCTGGACATCAACCACTACCGCTGCTCCTCTCCACCGTCGGTGCTCCCGGTGTTTCGTCTGCTTTATCAAGACATCGGCCGCTGTCACTCGAGTGAGGTTGAACGGACGCTTATCCCCTGAGAGTGGATCACTGTGTTCTGGAGCCTTTCCCAGGGCCGCTGTCGTAGGAAATATCTGTTCATTGTTTGATTCTATTGTTTGATTTTTTTAATTGCTGACTCCCATAATTTGTTTGCTTCCTTTAATTGTTTGCTTCCCTTAATTGACTCCATTAACTGTTTACTGCATTAATTGCTGTCTGTGGCCCGGAAGTAAGTGTTGTTCAGTGGTTATCCCTTCCTTCTGTGTGCTAATTTGTTGCTCTCCTTTGTACTTGGGGAAGTTAATTAGTGTTGGTTGGGGTGCACTGTGGATGCTGTCATAGCATTTTTGTTGTTGTTTCACCTGGTGCGGTTTCTTTACCCTGAGAGTGATTCAGCTGGGCTGGGTGAGGAACAAGGTTCCCTCCAGTCGGATCAAATCATTTATTGTTCTGATTGAGCCACTAGGTAAGTTACCTTAGGCTATTTGTGGGGTAAGTTGTGTATTTTTCTTTTTGCTCTTGGCCTTTCGGATCATTATGTACAAATTTGAGGAGTTGAAAGTTTAAGCGGTGACCCTGGGTCTGACAAGTACTGAGGTTAGTCAGTATGTGTTCGACTGGGCTTATGCTGATATTGCAGGAGTCGTAGACCCTCTGCAATTTGGCAACATGAAAACTTCCTCCACCACTCACTGTCTTGTCAGCGTTCTCGATTACATATACCGCCATCTCGAGAAACGAAAAACGTCTGTAGCTGTCGCCTTCATTGATTTCACTAAAGCATTCGACCTAGTCGACCACAATATAATCAACAAAGCTATTGACCTCGGGCTTCGGAGAAGTTTTATACCATGGCTTACAGACTTCCTCAGTGACCGACGCCAAGCTGTACGCTTCCGAGGGGCTGTCTCCACCTTTCAGTCACTCACCTGTGGCGTCCCCCAAGGCACCAAGATGGGACCACTCTGCTTCCTTATGCTCATCAATGATGCCCTAAGAGAAACCTCCGCTCGCTGGAAATATGTCGACGACTCCACCATTGGGATCAGCGTCAACAATTCTGCTCCCAACTATTCCGCCCTTCAGGATTTATTGAACAGTCTCCAAAACTGGGCCACCAACAACCATGTCACCATCAACTATACCAAGACCATGGTTATGCACATCAACCTCTCCTCCGACATTATCCCACCTCCTTCCATTACTTTAGGTCCGAACACACTCCAGGTTGTAGATTCCACGAAGCTCCTCGGCGTCACCATAGACAACAAGCTAAATTGGAAACCACACGTCAGTGAAGTTATCAAATCCTCCAGTTTCCGTCTCCACCTCCTCCGCCGACTCAGGTCCCTCGGAGTTCCTGCACCCGAGCTCCTCGGTGTTTACACAACATTCATACTCCCCAAGCTCACCTATGCCTCCCCCACCTGGTCTTCCTCCCTAAATGCCACACAACGTAAACACCTAGAAAAAGTGCAAAAGAGGGCATGCAAGATTATTCTCTCCCCTTCCTACTCCACATATCAAAGCGCTCAACACACTGACCCTTTCGACTCTCACTGACCATCACCACGACCTCATCTGCAAATTTGGTAAGCAGCTTCTGCACCATCCTCGACACCGGCTCCTACTACCACCTGAGATCCCTAGCCCGAGAATTGCTGTTCGACACCACAACCGCATCCAGCCCATACGTGCACGAACTGATCACTATAAGAACAGCCCAGTCCCAACCATTGTAAAAATTATCAATAACTTGTAATAAACCAGTGTATTCACTCCCAGTAAATACTACTTCTTGCACTGTCACTTATGTTACTTGTATATATTTATAATTTGAAACCCATTCCCCAAATATGTAACTGTATATTTTCAGCCTTCTGGCTGCCAAGCTCTTTCAATAAACCGTTAATTATTATTATTATTATTATTATTATTATTATTATTATTATTATTATTGTGGTCACCCAACAGAATGCCGAGAGAGAGGAACGTCAGCAAGCGAGAGAGGAACTTCAGAAAAGGAGAGAGTTGGAGGAACGTCAGAGAGAAAGAGTTGGAGGAACGTCAGAGAGATAGAGATAGAGGAACGTCAGAGAGATAGAGATAGAGAAAGAGAGTTCAAATTAGCTAAGTTGCAGATAGAAAAGGACCTAGAACTAGCTAGGATTAATGCTTCAAGTAGACCAGAATCCTCTGGCCATATACAAGACAATGTGGTAAAACCCAGCTTGCCTGTGTACCGTGAAGAAGACCTCGCATCCTACCTTGTTAGGTTTGAACGGGCAGCCGTGCTGCTTGGTGTAGACCCAGATAGCTATGCTGTAAGGTTGGGTAGCCTACTGAGTGGTAAGCCAGTAGAGATTTACACGTCCCTGTCTGCCGACATCACCAGAAATTATTTCCTGTTGAATCAAGCTCTCTTGCGAGGATTTAACAAGACTTCTGATGGTTATCATGTTGATTTCCGCAGAACGAAGATTAGAGCAGGAGAAACGTATCGGCAGTTTTCGATTCACCTGGGTCGTTTGATTCAACAATGGCTGGAGGCATCAGAGGTTGAAGAAACCTTTGAGTCTCTCTTTAACTTCATGATATTAGATCAGTTTTTGTCTTCTCTACCTCCAGACTTGAGAATTTTCATCAAAGCACACCAGCCAGCGACGCTTGGAGAAGCTGTTCGTCTTGCCGACAACTGGGCGTCTGCTCGTAACGCCTACGCTAAGTCTTCCCCTCCTGTAGTGAAGATTGCGAAGCCTCCGTCCTCCGAGGAACTACCCCCAGGAGTACACAGGAGTAGTTCACCAGCCGTGCGGTGTCACAGCTGTGGAGAAGGGCACAATCGATCTCGCTGTCCCAGGAATCCCCTCGCCTTCAAGACTGCTGACACTCCTCAGCCCAGCCACAAGGTCGGTTTCTGTTTGGAAGACAGGAGCTGCCCCCGTTATTGTGTCAGTGGAACAATAAATGGGTCTTGGGCATTTACTTTCATCAGGGATACTGCTGGCTCATGCATTATTGTCTGTGAGAAAGCCCTGCTTGACGCTGACATCTCCAGGTGCCCGAAGGTTAGTGTCGCCGATTATTTAGGTCGTGTTGACCAGTTCCCTGTTGTTAGGTGCTACCTGCGTTGCCCCTGTTTCACTGGTTGGTCTAATGTGTTAAGAGCTCCCATTAAATTTGCTAGTGTCCTCCTTGGTAATGTTCCCGGTGTTCGTGACCCTAACGACCCTAACGACCGTTAAAACTCTCCTCACCACCAGCACCAGTCTCCTCGCCAACAGCACCAGTCTCCTCGCCACCAGTACCAGTCTCCTCGCTGCCTGCACCAGTCTGCTCGCCACCAGCACCGGTCCCCACGCCACCTTACGACGACTCGCCACCTGCCGACGTCTCCTCGCCACCCTCACACGCCACCACACCTCCAGCAAGGGTCCAAGCTGTGGAGAAAAGGTCGGCGAAGGTGAAACGGCCGAATCCCTTGATTCTTCCGAATTTGTTGCCACTGACTGTGACTCCCGGGGAGTTCGCCAAGCTTCAAGACTCGTGTGCCACTCTGAAGCGGGTAAGGGAGAAGGTGACTTCCGGGGAGGCGGATCAGGTGAGAGATGGGTCGGTTTATAAGTTTGTTTCTATTAATGGGGTGTTACACAGGTCTTCTGTGTCATCCAATCGTCCAGCCAAAGGAGGTCGGGTTTTACTTGTTGTCCCTGCTGTTTGTCGTAGTAACATTCTCTCTGTAGCTCACGAGAGCCCTCTAGTAAGTCACTGTTCTCGTAGGAAAACTTATAGGAAGGTTGCTGATCAGTTTTACTGGCCAGGTATGGGAACGGATATTAGAGCTTTTTGTAGGAGTTGTGATCAGTGCCCACGTATGTCCGCCAAGGGTAGAGTCCGTCCTGTTCCACTTGAACCCTTACCTGTCGTTGCAGAACCATCTTCTCGGGTAGCCATAGATTTTGTTGGACCATTCTCAACCCCCTTCTTCTAAGAAGCCTAAATTACACCAAGCTAATTTGTTAAGGCAATATAATTACAGGACCCACATTACTAGTGTCCTTGACGACGTTCCCAAGCTGGAGTTAGTCGAGGCACTACCCTGCAAAAGTTTTTGAAGTTCGGGCGCCAGACTCTGATGATCTCGGTTGGGAGTTGCTGCTAACACTTGAAGAGATAGAAGAATCCTCTACGACTGGAAATAGGCCCAAACTTAAACCCTGACTGAAGTGGGTCCCACGTGCAGTTCCTTGATACGGCCTTACGTTTTGGACATCAAGTTCCACCTATTCTTTTATGTTACCCTTCTTTATTTTGATGTGTATTTAAACTTTTGTTGTAAGATGATTATGATTTGTGTACTCATCTTAAGTTTTAATCTATCTTACAATAGATTTTTGTTGGGGGAGCTGTGTAAGGGCGGAAACGATTTATCTGCTCGTTACTGCTGCTTTCTCGCTTGTTTACTGGTGCGACCAACACTTGGGGGTTGGACAGAGGCGAAAACGGCGCTTCTACCTGTGCCGCCGTCAGATTCACTCCAGCCGCCATACAGTCAGTATCTAGCTACCCCGCTGTTCGGCAAATTCTGGCTGTGATCTCATCATAGGTCCTGGACTCGTGGGCTGTTTTCCCAGACCTTCACCTATCGACTGTCAATTCTATGGTCATCAACTACTACCGCTGCTCCACTCCACAGTCTGTGCCCTCGGCAGGGCCGGTGCAAGATGATTTGGCGCCCTAGGCAAGCCTTTAGATGTGCGCCCCCTTGAAAGTTTTGATAAGCTAATGTAGGTACAGTAACCCATTACTACATTGTTTCTAACTCTCCAAACACCACTGATAACATAATTTTCATCTTGTGGCTTTATTACTTCATCCATGCAAATAACCAATTATTGTTATTACATTAAGTCAATAAATCCTTGACGTAAATGTCAATGAAACAATTTTTAGTTATTTTTTTTATTTTAGGGTAATCTTTACAAAATAATAACATATAAGCATTTAGCTCGCTCCAGCCTCCTGCGAGTTATAACCTACTATTATTACATCATTATTATATACATGTAGTGCAAAATAAGATACTTGTGAGTTGTGACCAGTCATTGGTCGGACAATATATTAAATTGACATCTTAAGTATAAATAGAAAAAGCTTAATGGAGAGATGTAACAGTTATGAATAAAAATAATTGCAACTCTGACCAAGCCACATTAAAAAATTATTTACATTTACGTCGTGTACAATAAGCGTTCACCCATTTTATATTTAATGATGTAAAATTTTTTTTAATACATTTGGTTTGTTTCTTGGTATTTGGTTTTGAGCTCCTATTGTACGCCATTACTACCTATATAAAACATATTAATTTGTTAGGTGAATTTTATTTAGTGTATGTGTTGAAATTACATTATATAGGAGCTTATTGTAGACGATATTATATGACAAACAAATAAGTATATAAATAAATAAGTCTTTTATTGTAATAAAAATTTAGTGGACAATTATTTGTAATGTTGACAATCGTGAAACTGGAGATTAGCTTTTACTGTAATGGATACATAACCAAATATATTCTACAAAACATATATCAAATTATTGTTGAAAAAAATACAATCACTAGTACACACTCACGCAGTACATACGTCCACTAGTACACACTCACGCAGTACATACGTCCACTAGTACACACTCACGCAGTACACACTCACGCAGTACATACGTCCACTAGTACACACTCACGCAGTACATACGTCCACTAGTACACACTCACGCAGTACATACGTCCACTAGTACACACTCACGCAGTACATACGTCCACTAGTACACACTCACGCAGTACATACGTCCACTAGTACACACTCACGCAGTACATACGTCCACTAGTACACATCGTAACACACGTATGATAAAACTTGACGAAATGACGAGAAGCACTAAGATTGAAACAAAGACTCGCTAAGGTGTACAGCATTATAGACAGAGTACAAGATAAATCAAATAACTACATACTATAAAAATAATAAGATAGTTTCAACTTACTGTTTAGCAGGATAGCCAGCTGTTGAAGTTGTTGCCACTGCACCACACTTTTGGAGATGACTGACTCGGACTGAAGTGGCCTGGTCACTGGTGTCTGTGAGTAGTCTGGACAGCTTGAATCTTGATCTCCAACTAATCAAGTTGTTCCAGGTTACTATTTGCCTGGCGGCTGGCGGCTCTGGCCGCTGGCCAATCTCAGTGGGATTAAGTTATGCGAGGTCAGAGGTCAGGTAACCTTGCCTCATCCTGACAAAGGTAGGGAAGGGGCGGCTCAGCCGCCCTGGCAGTAAGGGAGGGGAGGGGATGGTGGGGTTGGGAGAAGGGTTCCTCAGATGTCAGCCTTCAGGTCACTGCTCGACAGTTCTCCTGGCCGCTAAAGGACAGGACCCGGGTTAGTTCCTCCGGGGGGTTAACGAATAATATTAAAAAAGAAAACACAGTCGGCTACCGTCTACCTACCCTCGCCTCCCTCCAACCTCCCCACTCTTCTAGCATCCTGCTCCGACCCTCCACGGCTCCACCACAGTGTCCACCACAGTTTTCCCTTCATTTTTAATTTTATCCAAGTTTGCCCTGAATTTGTGGCGCCCCCAGATGTTGGCGCCCTAGGCGATCGCCTAGTTCGCCTAGTGGGTAGCGCCGGCCCTGGCCCTCGGTGTTTCG
>NW_024733636.1:0-15769 GCF_018991925.1 Homarus americanus | reverse complement strand
TATGGTAGAATTTAATCTGTTTTTTATGTTATTTAAAACAATCTTATTCCCCGTCTGCTCTGTCTTCCCCAGATTACTATGGCCATACTCAGTCAATGAACAACAAAATAGCAAAATGTTCCCCCACCATAAAAAAAAGAGTTTTTCTCAACGAATATTGCAAGTGGTTAACAGCTGTGGTAGGGGGTGGGTGGGGGAGGGGGGAAGAGTGGTTGGTGGGAGAGGTGGGTGGTGGTGGGGGTGTATTAGTAGGTGGAGGAATACAAATTTTAGAAACAAGAGAGAGGGAGGGAAGTATGAAAGGAAGCAAGGGTCGTAGGCAGCATGAGAGGGGAATAGAGATGTAGGAGGCATAGGAAAAAGAAAACGGAGTTACTTGTTAAGGGAAAACTATGTTATTACCGACCGAAGACTTAGACTGAAATGGAAAATATTACGATTTTCATCTTAATCTGATAATTTTCTTTGTTTATTCTTGTGTCTTTACTTAATACATCTATAAAAATACTGTAGAGTTTAAGTGAGTGTTTTTCTGTCACACACACACACACACACACACACACACACACACACACACACACACTCTACCACTACCCTCTGCCTCACACACGGGCACAATTTATATTCAAATGAGACCGGTAAAACGAAGAGAGCTGAGGGCGTATGACTGGCTTATGAATCAGTTGTCAGCGAGGGATGGGGAAGCACGATACCTCCTCCTCTCCCACCCTTTCCATCCTGTTCCATCCTGCCTCCTGTGGGTACATGATCCATCAGGTTTAAACGCGTGTGTCGGCAGGTAACAGACAATCACAGCTCCATGACATTAAAAGAGATGATGCTGACTTTATGTATACAGTTCAAGACACATATACTACCACGAGACTTGAAAACATGCAATAGCGTTACTCCCTCTTCTTAATTCTGTAGCGATTATATGTACGATTCTCTCTCTCTCTCTCTCTCTCTCTAGGAATACTATCGACTAGAACTTATTTTGTTATCTTTATGAAACTCGTAAATAAAATATAGTTTATTTAGAATGACAAAATGGACTGGCTTATTATTTTTATTATTATCTAAACAAAACTTACAGAAAATAATAATAAGAAAATAATGAAACTTTTCCTTCATCTAGTTAATTTATCTTACAATTACCTGGGTGCTTAAGCGGGTAATTCCGAGCAGTAATAAAAGGCGTAACGAGACCTTCATGTTCACTAATTACCGAGAACATCACTTATTTTTACGAAGACTCTAATTGTCTCGCTGTCTCTCAAGACTTCGTGACCACTTACCTTATTGGGGTCATAAATCTTCGTTTTTTTATGGCTAACTATAAATATTGAGTAATGTATAAATGTCTATGTCTTACACCTGTCTCTCTTTGTGTGTCTCTGTATGTGTGTCTGTGTCTGTCTGTCTGTTTTTTGTCTGTCTGTCTGTCTGTCTGTCTGTCTGTCTGTCTTTCTCATATCGTTAATCCCTTTATATCCCTGGATTAGCTTAATCTCTCTCAGTTTCCCGTTAACAGTAAAAATTCGAGTCATAACCTAAATGTTTATCCTGGCTCCGTTAACTGTTTTGTATTCGAGGGAACAGAGACTCCCTTCTAGGTAATCATTTCAACAGCAACACAACGGTAACACAAGTGAAGGTAGTTATTGAGTCTTAGGTAGGTTAAGGACCGTACATATCATGGAGGATTCCTGGCGCGTTGGGAAGCTCCTGTCCACCAATTCCAGGATTATCTCGCCAATTCCTGGATTATATCGCCAATTCCAGGATTATCTCGCCAATCGCCTGGAATCCAGACCCTGCAGACTCCATTTCCAAGCCAGAAAAGGTTCATTGGAGACATTTCGTGTTTATAACTACCAAATGAGCAATATATCCCTTCATTAAACAGTTTTAAAAGTATTTCTTAAGGGATCAGCTTAAGCTTTAACTCCTAGAAAAGTATAGAAAGCTTGAGAAAATGGACTAGATCATAATTAAGCTCCCATGTCTTTAGGGATCAGCTTAAGCTTTAACTCCCTGAAAAAAAAATAGACAAAATGGACTAGATCATAATTAAGCTCCCATGTCTTTAGGGATCAGCTTAAGCTTTAACTCCCTGAAAAAAAATAGACAAAATGGACTGGATTATAATTAAGCTCCCATGTCTTTAGGGATCAGCTTAAGCTTTAACTCCTAGAAAAGCATATAAAGCTTAACAAAATGGACTGGATCATAATTTAGCTGCTATGACCACCCGAGTAAGTAATGTTACGGTAGATAAACTCAATCTGTACTTGGAAACATCGATATGAGTGGACGATTATGAATGGACTCGGTCTTCCGTTACTCACGGTTCCAGGGAGAGCTAAGAGGAGCATTCATGTAGCGTGAGGTCCCTGGTGTAACGTGAGGGTCCTGATGTAATGTGAGGACCCTGATGTAACGTGAGGGCCCTGGTGTAACGTGAGGGCCCTGGTGTAACGTGAGGGCCCTGATGTAACGTGACGGCCCTGGTGTAACGTGAGGGTCCTGATGTAATGTGAGGACCCTGATGTAACGTGAGGGCCCTGATGTAACGTGAGAGCACTGATGTAACGTGAGGCCCCTGATGTAACGTAAGGGCCCTGATGTAACGTGAGGGCCATGGTGTAACGTGAGGGCCCTGATGTAGCGTGAGGGCTCTGATGTAGCGTGAGGGCCATGATGTAACGTGAGGGCCATGGTGTAACGTGAGGGCCCTGATGTAGCGTGAGGGCCCCGGTGTAACGTGAGGACCCTGATGTAACGTGAGGGCCATGGTGTAACGTGAGGGCCCTGATGTAGCGTGAGGGCCCTGATGTAACGTGAGGACCCTGATGTAACGTGAGGATAAACATAAATATAGACGATAAACTAATGATACCAAGCTAAATTAATCTAATCTTAACATCATCTAACTTAATTTAGGTAAAGTTAGGTTACGTTGAGATAGCTAAAAACGGCTTCAGTGGAATCAGGTCAGCTTGATCGTATAATACACATTATGTATACTTGAATATACATGACATGAAATGACATGACATGACATGACATTACATACGAATTACCAAAAAGTTATCTTTATTTTACAAAGGTGTCCTCAGCTACACATCCACAGTCAGCACTACACAGTCAGCTAAACTAGGAAGCTAATCGACAGCTAACAAGAGACACTTAACACTCGACACTCGACAGCATTAACGATAAGACATCAGCTTTTAACAGTGAACACGTTGTAATGTGATGATATAATGTGAAAAGGAGAGAGAGAGAGAGAGAGAGAGAGAGAGAGAGAGAGAGAGAGAGAGAGAGAGAGAGAAAAGACATGAATAGACAGCAGAAAGATACAGAAAAAAATAGATAAAATAAGACGGATAGAAAGACACAGACAGACATATACCACATCACAGTCACCACCCACACCCCCTCCCCTCCACCACCCCACACCCCCTCCCCTCCACCACCCACCCTACACCACAGCTCTATACACAGAGGGGCACCCTCTAATCAAATCTCAGCCTCTGATTATTTTTCATATTCCCCTGAGATCAAATTTCCCCAACGCCTAATAACAATGAAGGAGGGAGGGAGAGTGGTGTTCTTGTTGTTCTTCGTGTTGTTCTTCGTGTTCTTGTTCTTCGTGTTCTTGTTCTTCGTGTTCTTGGTGTTCTTCTCATCCACTAATACCATCTCAACATGTCTATAGTTGTTTATTTCAAGGAAGAATAAAATAATTTCTCTGGACTAAAATGTTATGGAAAAGTTGACCCTGAAGAGTCACAGAAATGAATAGGTCAAAGGTTGTTTAGCTAGATATTTTTTCATCGTATTTTTTTTTCTAAAATTTTATGTTTTGATTCAATTTATATTTTTGTTATTAGTATTTTCGTTATTATTTTATTTTTTATCGTTATCTTTCTTCGTTCTTTGTTTCGATTTTTCCTTTTAATTATTTGTTTATTTTCCTCTCTCTCTCTCTCTCTCAAGTACCAAAATATTTCTATAATCTGTATATTCCTCATTTCTCTCTTTTCCTACAAATTTGTTAGGAAGTTGTTACAGTCAATTGATTTATTTAATTCTCTCACTCACTCTTTCTCTCTCTCACTCACTCTCTTTCTCTGACTCACTCTCTCTCACTCACTCTCTTTCTCTGACTCACTCTCTCTATGAATACTTGACTAAGCAGGACTCAATGTACCAGAACTTCACGAAAGTATACTATAGAAAGTTTACCAGAACATCACAACTACAGGTGAACTCAATGTACACTTTCAAGTACTCATTCGTTCGTGTAAACTAAGAACAATAAAACCCAACCTTAGTACAGTAATTATCACCCACGTGGTGTACATTAACACACAAATTACACTTCATTGTACTTTACTATGTACTAATTGAACCTTACTAGTCTCTATTACCTCTTATAATTATTCACCGACTCAATTACCTTCACTAGATTAACTATATGACTCATTATTGCGTAGTTGGATCAGTCATAGTTACGAGTTATTGTTACGTTCAAGTCACTATTGGGTGTTGAGTCACTGTCTTTATTCAGGTTTGTTTGTTTTTGTTGGGTATGAGTAATATTTTATAGATATTTACTCATGATTCACGATCTTTTGTAGTGAGGATGAGTAATATTCACCCATCACAACACAGTATAGTGAGGAAGAGAATATCCTTTGAGACGAGAAATACTCATTATTGGATCAGCTTATCTCACTGTTGAATATTAAATAATAATAAATTAATTGTTATTTAGGAAGACAGATTATGGTAAACCAGAGGAATACACCCGTATAATGGAGGTATATCTAGCAAGTTAAACCTGTGGAATATACCCGTATGATGGAGGTATATCTAGCAAGGTAAACCAGGGGAATACATACCATTATGAAGGTAAACTTAAGGTAAACCAGTGGGACGATGACTGTACACTACAATGGACCTAAATTATAGCAAGGTATTCCTGCACGCGAGCAGCAGTATATTCCCGGAAACTACTGATGCAAAGTGTGTGTGTGTGTGTGTGTGTGTGTGTGTTACCTGCACTTTCATCTTCTTTAATACCACGATTATGGAAGTTTGAAAGGAAGTGCGTTTACAGGTTTATTTATGCATGTGTGTGTGTGTGTGTGTGTGTGTGTGTAATATTCCTGCATATTCACTACTGAAGAAGGGATCGGTCGTTCAGGAGATTCAGTCAATGCATTCCCAACAAGTTGTCATCCCAAAAGAATTCTAATGAATAAACATGAACAGAGGTGAGCCAGGGTACAATAATAACCCCCCCACCACCTCAAAAGCCTAACGCAATTAAACACCACCCCCACCACCACCTGCACCCACCCACCAATACCACCCCACCCCACCCACCACCACCCCACCCCCAATTCCACCCCACCCCACCACCACCACCCCACCCCACCCACCACCCCACCACCACCACCCCACCCCACCTGCACTCTACCACCCACCAACACCACACCACCACCACCAATTCCCACCCCCACCACCCCACCCCCACCACCTGCACCACCACCACCACCATCAACGCCACCATTATCATCACTCACCCACTGTAAACTTCTCCTTAACATATGCTCGTCTTAATTACTCCTTCACTCTTCATCATTGTGATTATTTTATACATAGGATGAATAATGAGAATCACAGCATTATGTAAATACTCTCCGATTCACCTTAAGGAACCAGAAAGTAAGATGGGTGATGTATAAAGATAATTTGTTCTACATTATTCATGAGTTAGATAGTTTTATACAGTTAATCGTCCTGTGAGAGAGAGAGAGAGAGAGAGAGAGAGAGACCAATAGACGCCACTCACAAGTAACAAGATCGCCGAAGTTTTCCTCAAGTTACTTTTCTGACTTGTAGAAAACCGAGGAAAACAGCAGGCAAAGAAGAAAATAAATAAAGAAGGAGGTATGGAAGAACAAGAAGAAGAGGAAGCAGAAAACACACACGCACACACACGAAACAAGAAGAACAATGAAGAACAAGAACAGGAGGAGTAAGAAACAGCATGAAACGTAAACACTAAGGTCCATTTTTTTTTCATAAATAGATCACACATCCTGAGGGTAGTGGTAGTTGGTGATAGAACATAAGAACATAAGAAAATAAGGAGTCTGCAATAGGCCGGTTGGCCTGTGCAGTGTGCATGGCAGTTCCTGTCGAGAGTTACTACCACTCTCTATCATCCATGAATCTATCTAGCCTCATTTTGAAACTTTCCAGAGTTCCCACACTTACTACAAGGTTGCTAAGCTTGTTCCACTCGTCCACCACCCTATTTGTGAACCAGTTTCTTCCTATCTCCCTCCTAAACCTAAACTTCTCCAACTTGAATCCGTTGCTCCGAGTCCTATCCTGCTCGGATATTATAAGAACTTTATCTATAGCCCCCTTTATTGATTCCTTTCACCCACTTAAATACTTCTATCATATCTCCCCGCACTCTTCGTCTTTCTAGGGAATGCAAGTTAAGTTTCTTTAACCTATCCTGATATGGAAGGTTTCCAAGTCCCGGAATCATTTTTGTCATTCTTCGCTGCACCGACTCTAGTGAATTATATCCATTCTATAATAGGGGCACCAGAACTGAACCGCATAATCGAGGTGCGGCCTGACTAGCGCAAGATGTAGTTGCAATAAGACCTCTGCACTCTTGTTACTTACACTTCTAGATATAAAACCCAATACTTTGTTTGCCTTATTTCGAACATTAACGCACTGTTTTCTAGGCCGTAGGTCCGGGCTTACAAGTACCCCTAGGTCTCTTTCACAAGTCGAATAAGGTGGTAGTGGTGGTATTAGTGGTGATAGTAGTGGTGATAGTGATGGTGGTAGTAGTAGTGGTGGTGGGTATATTGATAGTGGTAGTGGTTGTGATAGTGGTGGGTACAATATTCAAAACAGTGGTGATAGTGGTAATGGTAATAATGATGATCGTGGTGATAGTGGTGGCAAGCACATGAGAGAGTCAGTTCCAGTTTCTCGGAGAGCCAGTCGTCAACATCTATCATCAAGAAGTGACCATAATCGATATCTAATGCCTGCAACCTATTTACGGTAATGGGTTTTCGATGCGTAGATGGCTCAAGTTAAGCTCATTATATCCGTCACTATGCCCAGGTAAACTCTTGGGGTTAAATTATGCCTTCCGTAATACTTGGTTACCTGAGGAAGACCAACCCCCCTCCTCCCTCCTCTACCTCTCTTTCCGCTAATACCCCACCCGTCCTTCACCACCACCTCCTTTATCCCCACCCGTCCTTCACCACCACCTCCTTTATCCCCACCTGTCCTTCATCCCACACCCTAATTCCAGTCCTCTGTTCCTACTATCCATCCTCCTCCTCCTCCTCACCCCATCTCTCCCTACCTCTACTCACCTTCTGCTTTAGAGAGGAACGTTAATGTGCGTCAGGTGTCGAAGGTAGAGTAAAGGTCAAGGTGAGAGGCGGTTCTTCATCTGGGTTATATACTTTAATGACTCTCATAAGAGATTTGTTCCAGCCTTAAAAGAGGAAGATTATTATGAGGGAAGTTTATGCTGACACCAACGTCACGGCAGGTAAGGAGAAGGTAAATGACTCTCTGGTGTAGTGGTTATGAGGGTGTTGTTAGGGAAGGAAAACGCCAGGCGGAGATTGACTGCCTTTGCTGGCGCTGATTTTATGATATGAGTTAATGACACACGAGAGGGAGAGAGAGAGAGAGAGAGAGAGATATTCTTCCTCCCTGACGTCAACACACACACACACACACACACACCCCCCACCCTCCACCCACACACACGTTAACAATGATCACACGTCTCTCTTGTGCCTGCCCGTCAGTTTTCGCGTCGCGTGCCATCGATTTACTGTCAGCATGTTTGTGGCGCGCCTCAGTGAGCAAAGTGGCGCACAAGTGGTCCTTAGGGGGGGGAGAATGAGTTTTTTTATTTTTTTTATTTGACGTTAAAGAAAATACTACCGAGAAATTGTAGAAATGATTAAGTGAAGAATTCTGAAGGATCTGCCAAGGTGAGGTGACACTTAATGATTTGGTGCTGTCATAGACACAGGTAACATGACCCTTTTGTGATATCTGCAGCCATAAATACGAGGTCCGGTACACACACACACACACACACACCCACACGAAAACCTACACACACACACATACGGAAGTTCAAGGAGCGGCATCGAGTTACCTTTTGAACACATTACACGGCCTCGTTCACAAGGCTTATTGTACTCGACATGAAAGAAAATACAGCAGAGGATTTTCCCAGTGTGGTTTTAGGAAGGAAGGTAAACAGAGGGAGAATAAATAGTGATATTTTCTCTCTTCTCAGCCTCTTAAGTGCCGCATAAACGGTGCTTGAGATCTTTTCCGCACAGGTGATAGGAAAAAAGCACTGCTGAGGACACTGCTAAAGGACACTGATAAAGGACACTGCTGAGGACACTGATAAAGGACACTGCTCAGGACATTGCTAAAGGACACTGATAAAGGACACTGCTAAAGGACACTACTAAAGACAAGACCAGGAACGTTCAGGAGTTAAGAGTACAGGTGAGAGACATTACCTCCATCATATACACTGGAGGGATAAGTAGAGACGGGGAAGGGAGAGGTAGGAGAGGGATAGGCAAGGGAGGGATAGGCAGGGGAGGGAGAGGCAGGGGAGGGAGAGGCAGGGGAGGGAGAGGCAGGGGAGGGAAAGGCAGGGGAGGGAGGAGAGGAGGTGGGACGTTTGTACATAAAAGAGGCATAGAGAAGGTCATTCACGCGTTACAGCACAAAGAAGACGTGAGAGTGAGAGCTTATTCCTTGCATTCTCTCCCCAGTATAAGAGAGAGAGAGGGGGAGGAGTGGGGAGGGGCATTTAACCGTATTATTCGGGGAGTATAGTATAAATGGAGCTATTTCCTGTGTAATCTGGTGAGAGAGAGAGAGAGAGAGAGAGAGAGATACCTCATCATCATTTCCTTTATTACATCCAGGGAGAAAACACACTCGGGGTATTTCCTGGATTATATATAAAAAAAAAAGCAAAAAAAAAAAGAAAGTTAAAAGCGGGGGGAAATTTCCTGTGTATACTGGGAAGAAAGCACACAGAGGGTCATCTCTTGCTTGGTGTCACTAGGAAGGAGGAGAGGGAGGTGGAGGTTCCATTGTCCCAGGAATAGAGCACAAGAGGAGAATGTTCCCTGTAACGCACCACTGCAGTTTAGATAAAAACATTTTCCCCTTTCCACAGTAATTCCTTCAGTTATCATCGTCCTGTTGTAAATCTGGTGATGTTTGTCTCTCAAGAAATATTTCCAAGTCAAGAATAGCGACAAAACAAAAAAAGTATATATTCATAAAACGAAAGAATTTACCGGCACGCACACACACGCACACACACGGCTGAAAGTAAAAACCAATCAATGTCTTGTAATAGCAGGTAAGTGGTCAAGGTTTCAGCACCTGACTAAAGTTCGTGTTCTAAAATAAACTTAATTATTTCCTATTTTTCATTCATGTTACAAGATAGCGTCCATTCTCGAGCCAACCTTATATTAATTATATTTAAACAATGAACAACTATATCCTCATCCCTAATATTCCTCATTAAAGTCTACATACAGTATAAGGGTTTATTATATTACTCTACCTCGACCACCAAATACTTCGACCTGACGATGATATAATAACCCAGCGGCAGAAACACATTAATAAACCTGTAATATAACCTGAGATGTTTATTTTATCACATAGACCAGAGAGCTGTATAAAGTTTTAATATTGATGATGTCTTATGAATGATATAGCTTTGATAAAGCTTAAAGACCTTGAATGTTAAGACGCAGTTATGTCACCATCTTCGTAAATACAGATATTGAAGTTTAAAAAAGAGATCTGGTTCGCATTTTTTTTCTCTAATGATAATACATAATTTTTCAAGTTTTTTATAATTTTGTTTCAACGTGGTTCATTTTAATTCAATCTGTTCAATAGGTCGTGATTCTTCATAGTAATATATAAAGAGATAATTTCACTACGTCGGTGAGGCACAAAAATGCTTCCTTGCCTGAACGCGTCTTTCTGTGGCTGTAGGGAGAACACACTGAGGCCCTCCTGGTGCGTCAGTCTCCGGGCAAGTTTATCATCATCGTCCCTCTCATATCACCCAGCGACCCTTTTTTAGGTTAAGGTGGGGAAAGGATGGAAGGCATGCTGGGGCTCAAGGCACAGCCAGACATGAGGGATGGAGAAGTCACAACATATAGTCGTGGGGGAAAGGTTGGAAAAGAAGTTTAATGAGTTAAACAGAGGGGACGACACCCCTTGTTTTACATATTACAGAGTTTGTTGGCTAACTAAGCTAACCTAGGATTTAGAATGAGGTTGCACAATGGTTATTTTAGTAGACAATGACTAGATTGATTTTACAATTACAAGTTTATTAACATCTTATACTGTATTACGTTATGGACTCACTCGATTTTGACTTGTTAGATGTGAATTTATATCATCTAAGTTTTAATCTAAGGTGGATCACTGTGGCGGACATAGATGGATCGCGGGTTGGGTTGTTGTAGTGTGGGCAGACTCCGGGGCCACCAGGCGTGGGGTCTCCCTCCGTTGATGTCTTCCCCGCGTAGGTGGTCTGGGCTGTGAGGGTCGTCCAGGAGCTTGTCCCAAACCTTCTTCCCTATGCGATGGAACCTGAAGTTGAGGGCCTCTGTTTTATTTCTTAGGTGGATGGTTTCCACTGTCTCCTGGTAGGGTGGCGCTTGGCCACTGGCTGACCTCAAACATTTGTTTTGGAAGCTCTGTAGTTGTTGTAGTCTAGTCTTCCCGAGTGTGACGAGTGGTATAGATGGGTACTCCAACACAGGCCTCACCAGCGCCTTGTACAGGTGAACTTGTATCTTCTCAGGCATCAATTTAAACGTTTTAATTTGGCTGCGGCGACTTTGGCTTTATTTAGTCTGTCCTTCACGTGGGGAATGATGCCCGTCCGAGAAATGATGAGGCCGAGCAACCTGCCTTGTTTAGAGTACTCAATCTCTTCGTCGTCGATCATCAATGGGGCCGGCTTGAATTTGGCTATGGGTATGACCTCAAATTTCGTTTTGTTTGTTTTTATTTTCCATTTATTTTCATACTCCGAGATCTCCTCTATTGCCCGAGCAGTGAGTCGCGCCATCCTTGCCGTGGACCTTCCTGGGCAGGTGACGATCTGTGTTACATCGTCTGCATACATGACGTACTCGCTGCCGACGATTGGGGGTGGCAGGTCAGCCGTGTAGAGTGTGTAAAGGGTTGGTGAGAGACAAGAGCCCTGAGGCACGCCGCTCGATAGTGAGAATTCTTCTCCAAAATGTTCTTGCATCTTAATTTTGGCTCTGTGGTCCGTAATGAAGTTGCACAGCAGGCGAGTCAGATTTTCGGGTAGCCCCAGTTGTATGATCTTATACTGCAGTCCTGCGTGCCAAACTTTGTCAAACGCCTTGCTGACGTCCCTCAGTACTATATTGCACTGTAGGCGGCCAGTCATGGCATTGGCGATCTGCTCGTAGGCCTGAGCTATGGCGGTGGATGTGCCTCGGTACTGGCGGAAGCCGAACTGGCGGGGATTATGCACGTCTTCGTCCTCCAGATACATCCGCAATCGCTTGTTGACTATTTTTTCGAAGATTTTGGCAGGTACCTCTAGCAGCGATATTGGTCGAAAGTTTTCGACTTTGTTTGGAGGCTTCCCTGCTTTTGGTATGAGGCGAATAACGGCGATTTTGAACATCTTAGGGAAGTATCCAGAGGCGAGGCAGGCGTTGCATATATGAGCAAGCCTCTATCATGTTGTCGGGGAGATGAGCCAGGATCTTCTTGTTAATGTGACTTTGACCAGGTGATTTGTTTTTAAACCCTTTTATGACGGCTGACACATCTGCAGGAACAATGCGTTCCGTCAGGTAGCTTCCGTCCACCAGTCTGGTGAAGTCAGTCCGTGGGAGCGGCTGGAGCAGGTGCTGATGGTCCTGCAACTGACCTAAAATGTCCTCCTCAAAGTCCCTGTCGGAGCCCTCGTTTTCCTGTTCACTAATGGTAAAGATCTTTCGTAAATATCGCCGATGTAGTTGTTCTTGGTTTTCTTCCTCGAATATTTTTACGTTGTTTTGGTCGAGCAGGTAAGGGACCGTGCTAGAGGTGGAACCCATCAGTCGCTTGATCCCTTTCCAGAATGCAGCAGAATCGCGGTAATTGTTGGCTGCCTCCCACACCAAGGCGGCCCACTTTTGTTCATGTAGACGTTTGCTCTCGTGCTGGATGTCCGTCTGTAGCTCTCGGTACCGGTCTCTCAGCTCTGGCGTCCACCCGCGGATACTGGCTAGCTGTCTCACGTGAGTGTACTGGACACTGAGCTGCCTCAGCTGGTGACTAGTGTGAGGATGGGGAATGGTCCTGTAACTGGTGGTCGGGATGTTGTTGTCCATCTCCGTCTTCACATCCTTATACCATTGTTCGACCGCGTCGTCGATGTCATTAGGGCTGGCTTCTTCCAGGTTTCTCCCCTGCTTGAGACTGAGAGACTCCTTGAAAGAGTCCCAGTCTGCCCGTTTGAGGTTTGACCTGATGTTGGCGGGTATCATAATGGGATTGGATGAGAGCGTCACGACGACTGGCAGGTGATCGCTGGTACTGATGGGTCCGGCGGTAACGTGCCTGTTCAGGACGGCCTTGTCTCAGCGACCCTAAAACTCCTCAGGTCACCCCGAAGGGAAGGTCGTGTGAGACAAGGGATCATTTTGTTGAGGTAGTTGTCTCAGCAGTCCTCGTGTCAAGAAGTGCACTCCTCTCTTGGTTTGAGAGAGGAGAGGGTGTGAGGGAAGGAGGGAAGGTGTGGCTGTGTGTATAAATAACACCAAAATAGCTTTGCTAGTGAAGGACATAACTAGATGTTAAGTGGACAGTTTCTAGTACAATTTAAGGATAATGAAGAGGAAAGAAACACACATTATTTTGAAGGTCCTGAAGGTGTTAGGTGCTTAGCTTAAAGTACTGGAGTCTGAAGTACATAGCTAGTAATTAAGGAGAAAATTACACAGATGATTTTTAAGTTAAGGCAGGTATGAGCATTCACTTTAGGTGCTGGAAAGGCTAGCAATACTCTGAAGACCAATGCGCAGTGGGTCAACGGGTTCATCACCGCCAACCCCTACCAACTACCGTAAAACTTTGGTGGGAAATTCAAGGCGTATATATCCACTCCTCGTTCCTAAAATAAATTAACGTTTGGAAATAAATTTTAACCTCTTTTGAGCGTGAATTGAGTAAAGGAAGAAAACACTTAATAATGAGAAGTCAATAAAGTGTCTGACAAGGAAGATGAAAAAAAAAATACTTTGTGGTCTGAGGTCTAGGTTGTATGTATAGTGAATGTGAGTATACACAGACTCGCATGTATACACAGCTTTAAGAAACGTGTGTGTGTGGATGTTGTTGTGTGTGCTGTGGTTATAAGACCATAGTGACTATCTGCTACGTGGTTGGCAGTAAGTACTGTACTGCATCGAGTTGGACAGAGATGGAGACCAAGTTAATCAGTGAGTGACGTAGGTACCAACTGTTGTCGTGGGTATGTTGTGATCACGTAGTTATACCTATATATGTTCTCTGTGACGTAGTTAATCGTGGCATTTGGTCGAGGTGCGCAATTCCAGAGGTCATGTATGTCCTTATGAAAAGTGCATAAACACACATGGGTATACATAGGGCTCTGTGTGTGTAATAATAATAATAATAATAATAATTAGCGGTTTATTGAAAAAGTTCTGCAGCCCGAAGGCTGAAAATATACATTGGACATAAATGACTTATTACATACATTGGTGGTTTAACAAAAGCCTTCATTCGAGAAAGGTAAAGGAACATACAGTGAACATACAGATTAATGTAGGTGTTGAACAGCAAAAACGTAGTGTAGTAACTCCCTCCCAGATGGTGTTAGGAGGGACCTCACGTGGTGTAGTAGTTCCCTCAGATGGTGTTATGAGGGGCCTCACGTGGTGTAGTAATTACCTCACAGATGGTGTTAGGAGGGACCTCACGTGGTGTAGTAGTTCCCTCACAGATGGTGTTATGGGGGACCTCACGTGGTGTAGTACTTCCCTCACAGATGGTGTTATGCGGGGCCTCACGTGGTGTAGTAATTCCCTCACAGATGGTGTTATGAGGGGCCTCTCGTGGTGTAGTAATTCCCTCACAGATGGTGTTATGAGGGGCCTCACGTGGTGTAGTAATTCCCTCACAGATGGTGTTATCAGGGGCCTCACGTGGTGTAGTAACTCCTTCACATATGGTGTTATGAGGGGCCTCACGTGGTGTAGTAATTCCCTCACAGATGGTGTTATATGAGTGAGGTGTGGTTCCAGGCCTTCCTATCGTAGACGGATTAACACATCGCTGGTTGTTGGGTCTCACTGGCCATTATCACTGGGTACCTGGGACCTCACTCTGTGAAAGGTCAACTTGGGTACCACTGTTACTGTTGAGTTGTTCTCACTGACTTAAGCACTGTTCACCACTGTTCACCTCTGTTTAACACTGGTTCCATTTCTTTCCTAAATGAAGTAGTAACTTCTGGCGTGAACTTGTTGATATTCCGGTGGGGAGGAGGGTTCAGGGGAGGGAGTTGGTATGGGCCAACATAACAGTTGACCTGGCTGCTCCGAGAGGAGCGCCAGGTACGTCTTGACCCTTCCGTGTGTGTGTGTGTGTGTGTGTGTGTGTGTGTGTGTGTGTGTGTGTGTGTGTGTGCGTGTGTGTGTTTCACCAATAGCAGTAGCTACATTGATAAAAACTAGTCAGGCGTAAAGGTTCTGAAAAAGGTCTGTCAAAAACTAACGAAATATCTTAAACATTTCTCCCATTTCGAGAAATTTCCTGACTGCATCGAAAAAATCTCTTTCTCTCTCTCTAGTAAGATTGAAGAAGCTGCATCTTTTATGAGGGATGACCGTAAATGAAGCTTCGATCTGGAGAAGCCAGATTACCCACCTTAAAAGTGAAGCTCTCTAGTGGAAAGAAAAAAATATATATTCCCGATGCTGGCTAAGTAATCAAGGATTTTTTGAAGAGGTATTTTTTTTTTCTCGCTTGAAATTGTTGAATAGATAACAAAAATGTTTTAAGGAGGGAGTAAATTATTTCCAGGTTAGTTTCGTAAAGAGAATATGCTTATTAAACACGCACAGAAAAACAATAAAAGCGCGCACGCACACACACACACACACACCGACATAGAAGAAATATTACTTCTCCTGGCAAGTCTTATATTAATATCCAACTCCGCTAGAGAGACACAAACACTGGGGCACATCTCACACTACCTTCCGAGTGAGTCTACAAAAGGAAACAGACGTGTCCTTTTTTTTTTCCACCACTTTTTATGGAAAGTTTTCACCCTCGTCAAACTTAATGGCCGAGGTAGGAGAAAGTATGCAGCCTCAGGGCCTCTTAAAATTAAAATTCCCTCCTCAAACTTGTTCTCCCACTTTACCAGGTTCTCCTCCTTCCCTTGGCTGGTGTCGCAGGAGTCCAACATAGATTATTATTCATTCAATGATTCTTGGACACGGTTCAATGATAGAGTGAGAGACAAGTTTCCTCATAACTCCGATATTTGTTTTCTCACTTATTTGTTGTTCTCAAGAAAGGAGGGGTGGGGGAAGGAGGGGTG
>NW_024733635.1:0-12577 GCF_018991925.1 Homarus americanus | reverse complement strand
CTTTGTCGTTCTCGATCAGTGCCCGCTGTTATACTCGACTAGGGACTTTGTTATAATAAATCAGGGGACTTTGTTATATAACAATTTAGGGGACTTTGTTATACTGGAGCTAGGATACGTTGTTATACCTCGATCCAGAGATATGTATACTCGATCTGGGGACTTTGTTACTCTTTCGACCAGGGGACTTTGTTACTCTGCAGTCAGGGGACTTTATACTCGGTCAGGACTTTGTTATATTCGTCAGGGGCTTTGTTATACTAGGATCCAGGACTTTGTTGGTCTCGACAAGGGGACTTTCTTCTCCTTAGAAGGCCTTTGTTATACTCGATCAGGGACTTTGTTATAATCGATAAAAGACTGTTATACGATTGAGGTGGAAATGTTATGCTCGATCGAGACTTTGTTATACTCGACCAGGGGACTTTGTTATACTCAATCAGTGGACATTGTTATACTCGTCAAGGGGACTTTTATACTCGTCAGGGCTTTGTTATACTAGGATCAGGGGACTTTGTTATATGCTCGATCTGGGGCTTTGTTGCTTGCTAGGCCAGAGACGTTGTTTGCTCGATCAGGAGGCTTTGTTATACTCGATCAGGGACTTTGTTATACTAAAGCCAGGGGACTTTTTATACTGAAAGGCCAATGGACGTTGTGTACCTCGATGAGGGCCTTTGTCCATACTCGATCTAGGGACTTTGTTATACTCGAAGTGGACTTTGTTATACTCGTTCAGGGACTTATTTATACTCGACCAGAGGACTTTGTTTTTACTCGATTGAGGATATGTTATACTTTCGATCAGGGGATTTTGACCTACTAGTGAGGACTTTGCTATACTCGATCAAGGGATATGTTATATATTCGATCAAGGGTCTTTGTTATACTGGGCAGGGGACTATTTTTATACTCGATCGGCGGACTTTGTTATACTGGACGGGGGACTTTTATGCTCGATCAGGACTTTGTTATATTCGATCAGGACTTTGTTATACTGGACCAGGGGACTTTCGTTATACTCGATCATGGACTTTGTTATATAGTCGGGGGACTTTGTTATATTCGTCCAGGGGCTCTGTTATACTCGGTCCACGCTGCTAGCTAAGCTGAATAAATATAAATGGAGCACATACATAATATACATACATAATACATAATCCAGCATACATAATATACATACAAGGGCCTTTGTTATACTCAATCAGGGGACTTTGTTATACTCGATCAGGGGACTTTGTTGTACTTGGTGAGGGGCCTTTGTTATACTCGATGAGGGGGCTTTGTTATACTCG
Organism: Homarus americanus; assembly: GCF_018991925.1. Taxonomy (NCBI): domain Eukaryota; kingdom Metazoa; phylum Arthropoda; class Malacostraca; order Decapoda; family Nephropidae; genus Homarus; species Homarus americanus. The sequence continues at coordinate 11,282 of NW_024733635.1, read as the reverse complement.
ATGAGGGGCTTTTGTTATACTTGATCAGGGTCTTTGTTATACTCGATCAGTGGACTTTGTTATACTCGATCAGGGACTTTGTTACACCTGATCAGGGGACTTTGTTACACTCGATCAGGGATTTTGTTATACCGATCAGGGGACTTTATTATACTGGATCAGGGGACGTTATTATACTCGATCAGGGGACTTTGTTATACTCGATCAGGGGGCTTTGTTATACTCGATCAGTGGGCTTTGTATACTCGATCAGGGGACTTTGTTATACTCTATCAGGGCACTTTGTTATACTCGATCAGGTATCTTTGTTATTTTCGTTCAGGGGGCTTAGATATACTCGTTCAGGGGGCTTTGTTATATTCGTTCAGGTGACTTTGTTATACTCGATCAGGGGACTTTGTTATTCTCGATCTGGAGAATTTCTTATTCTCGATGAGGGATCTTTTTATACTTGATCAGTGGACTTTGTTATACTCGATCAGGGGACTTTAATATACTCGATCAGGGGACTTTGCTATACTCGATCAGGGGGCTTTGTTATACTCTATCAGGGGACTTTGTTATACTCGATCAGGGGTCTTTGTTTTACTCGATAAGGGGCCTTTGTTATACTCGATCAGGGGGCCATTGTTATACTCGATCAGGGGACTTTGTTATACTCGATGAGGGGTCTTTGTTATGTTTGATCAGTTGACTTTGTTATACTCTATCAGGGGACTTTGTTATGCTCGAACAAGGGGCTTTGTTATACTCGATCATTGGACTTTGTTATACTCGATCAGGGGACTTTGTTATACTCGATGAGGGGCCTTTGTTAAACTCGATGAGGGGACTTTGTTATACTCGATCAGGGGACGTTATTATACTCGATGAGGGGACTTGTTATACTCAATCAGGGGACTTGTTATACCTCGGGATTGGGGCCCTGTAATACTCGATCGGGGGACTTCGTTATACTCGATCAGGACTTTCTTATACTCGATCAGGGCCTTTGTTATACTCGGATCAGGGGACGTTATTATATCGATCAGGGACTTTGTTATACTCGATCAGGTGACGTTATTATACTCGATAAGGGGACTTTGTTATACTCGATCAGGGGACTTTGTTATACTCGATCAGGGGACTTTGTTTTACTCGATCAGGAGGCTTTTTGTACTCGATGTGGGGCCTTGTTATACTCGATAAGGGGCCATTGTTATACTCGATCAGGGTCTTTGTTATACTCGATGAGGGGCCTTTGTTATGTTTGATCAGTTGACTTTGTTATACTCGATCAGGGGACTTTGTTATGCTCGATCAAGGGGCTTTGTTATACTCGATCAGTGGACTTTGTTATACTCGATCACGGGACTTTGTTATACTCGATGAGGGGCCTTTGTTTAACTCTATCAGATGACTTTGTTATACTGGATCTAGGGACTTTGTTATACTCGATCAGGGTTCTTTGTTATTCTTGATCAGGGGACTTTGTTATACTCGACTAGGGGCCTTTGTTTTACTCAATCAGGGGACTTTGTTATACTCGATGAGGGCCTTTGTTATACTCGATCGGGGGACTTTGTTATACTCGATCAGGGGACTTTGTTATACTCGATGAGGAGCCTTTGTTACACTCGATCAGGGGACTTTGTTATACTCGATAAGGGGCCTTTGTTATACTCAATCAGGGGACTTTGTTATACTCGATCAGGGGACTTTGTTGTACTTGATGAGGGGCCTTTGTTATACTCGATCAGGGGTCTTTGTTATACTCGATCAGTGGACTTTGTTATACTCGATCAGGGGACTTTAATATACTCGATCATTGGACTTTGCAATACTCGATGAGGGGGCTTTGTTATGTTTGATCAGGGGACTTTGCTATACTCGATCAGGGGACTTTGTTATAATCGATCAGGGGCCTTTGTTATACTCGATGAGGAGCCTTTGTTACACTCGATCAGGGGAATGTGTTATACTCGATAAGGGGCCTTTGTTATACTCGATCAGGGGACTTTGTTATACATGATCAAGGGACTTTGTTATACTCGATCAGGGGATTTTGTTATACACGATGAGGGGCTTTGTTATTCTTGATGAGGGAACTTTGTTATACTCGATGAGGGGACTTTGTTATACTCTGGATCAGGGACTTTTGTTATACTCGATCAGGGCCTTTGTTATACCTTTTCGATGAGGAGCCTTTGTTGGCACTCCATCAGGGACTTTTTGTTATACTCGATCAGGGCCTTTTGTTATACTCGATCATGGGACTTTGTTATACTTGATCAGGGACTTTGTTATACTCGATCAGGGAATTTTGTTATACACGATGAGGGGCTTTGTTATTCTTGATGAGGGGACTTTGTTATACTCGATGAGGGGCCTTTGTTTTACTCGATGAGGGGCCTTTGCTGTACTCGATCAGGGGCGTTTGTTATACTTGATGAGGGGGCTTTGTTATACTCGATCAGGGGACTTTATTACAGTCTATCAGGGGACTTTGTTATACTCGAGCAGGGATCTTTGTTATACTCGATCAGTGGACTTTGCTATATTCGATCAGGGAAGTTTGTTATACTCGATCAGGGAGCTTTGTTCTACTCGATCAGGGGGCTTTGATATACTTGATTAGGGGACTTTGTTATACTCGATCAGGGATCTTTGTTTTACACGTTCAGGGGTCTTTGTTATACTCGTTCAGGGGACTTTGTTATCCTCGAAAAGGGGACTTTGTTATACTCGATCAGGAGACATTCTTTTACTCGATGAGGGGACTTTGCTATACTCGATGCGGGGCCTTTGTTATACTCGATCAGTAGACTTTAATATACTCGGTCAGGGGACTTTGCTATACTCGATGAGGGGCCTTTGTTATACTCGATGAGGGGACTTTGTTATACTCGATCAGGGGCCTTTGTTATACTCGATTAGGGGACTTTGTTATACTCAATCTGGGGACTTTGTTATACTCGATAAGGGGACTTTGTTATACTCGGTGAGGGGGCTTTGTTATACTTGATGAGGGGACTTTGTTATACCCGGATCAGGGACTTTGGTTATGCTCGACCGGCGGCTTTGTTATACCTGATGAGGGGCCTTTTTGTTTTACCTCTACTAGGGACCTTTGTTATATTCGATGAGGGGCTTTATTATACTCGATGAGGGGGGCCTTGTACTCGATGAGGGGGCTTTGTTATACCGATCAGGGACTTTGTTGTATACTCGATAAGGACTTCGGATATACTTGGATCACGGGACTTTGTTATACTCGATCAGGGACGTTATTATACCCGATGAGGGCCTTTGTTATACTCGATCAGGGGACTTTGTTATACCCGATCAGGGGACTGTTATACCTGATGAGGGCCTTTGCTATACTCGATGAGGAGCCTTTGTTATACTCTGGATCAGGGGACTTTGTTATACCTTGATCAGGGGACTTTGTTATACTCGATCAGGGGACTTTGTTATACTCGATCAGGGATCTTTGTTATACTCGACCAGTGGACTTTGCTATATTCGATCAGGGAAGTTTGTTATACTCTATCCGGGGACTTTGTTATACTCGATCAGTGATCTTTGTTATCCTCGTTCAGGGGGCTTTGTTATACTCGGTCAGGTGACTTTGTTATACTTGATGAGGGGCTTTGTTATACACTATCAGGGGACTTTGTTATACTCTATCAGGGCACTTTGTTACACTGGATCAGGGATCTTTGTTATACTCGTTCAGAGGGCTTTGTTATACTCGGTCAGGTGACTTTGTTATACTCGATGAGGGGCTTTGTTATACTCTATCAGGGGACTTTGTTATACTCAATCAGGGATCTTTGTTATACTCGTTCAGGGGGCTTTGTTATACTCGATCAGCGGACTTTGTTATACTCGATTAAGGGGCTTTGTTATACTTGATCAGGGGACTTTGTTTTACTCGATCAGGGGACTTTGTTATACTCGATCGGGCGACTTTGTTATACTTGATCAGGGGACTTTGTTATTTTCGATGAGGGGTCTTTGTTATACTCGATTAGGGGACTTTGTTATACTCGATCAGGGGACTTTGTTATACCCGATCAGCGGACTTTGTTTTACTCGATCAGGGGACTTTGTTGTACTCGATGAGGGGCCTTTGTTATACTCGAACAGGGAACTTGTTGAGGAAGGATCAGGCAGATCATTGGATTCTTGTTATACTCGATCAGGGACTTTAATATACTCGATCAGGGACCTTTTGCTATACTCGATGAGGGGCCTTTGTTTTACTCTACTAGGGGACTTTGTTATACTCGATCAGGGGACTTTGTTATACTCGCCCAGGGGCCTTTGTTGTACTCGATCAGGGGCCTTTGTTGTACTCGATCAGGGGCGTGTGTTATACTCGATAAGGGGCCTTTGTTATACTCGATCGGGGGACTTTGTTATACTCGATCAGAGGACTTTGTTATACTCGATGAAGGGGCTTTGTTGTACTCGATCAAGGGCCTTTGTTATACTCGATAAGGGGCCATTGTTATAATCGATTAGGGAAATTTGTTATACTCGATAAGGGGACTTTGTTATACTCGATGAGGGGGCTTTGTTATACTTGATCAGGGGTTTTTGTTATACTCGATCAGGGGACTTTGTTATGCTCGATGACGAGGGGGTGAGGTGGAGGATGACGAGTGGGTGATGGGGGAGGATGACGAGTGGGTGAGGAGGATGATGAGGGATGAGGGGAGGAGGATGACGAGGGGTGAGGGGAGGATGATGAGTGGGTGAGGGGAGGATGATGAGGGTGAGGGGGAGGATGATGAGGTGAGGTGGGAGGATGAGGGGGTGAGGGAAGATGATGAGGGTGAGGGAGATGATGAGGGGGTGAGGGGAGGATGATGAGGTGAGGGGAGGATGATGAGGGGGGTGAGGGAGGAGGATGATGAGGGGTATGGGGGAGGATGGCGAGGGGTGAGGGGGTGGATGACGAGGGTGAGGGGAGGATGACGAATGGTGAGGGGGAGGATGATGAGGGGGGTCAGGGGGAGGATGACGAGTGGGGTGAGGAAGAGGTGACAGAGGGGGGTGAGGGGGCAGGATGATGAGGGGCAGAGGGGGGAGGATGACGAGTGGGTGAGGGAGAGATGATGAGGGGGTGAGGGGGGGAGATGATGAGGGGGGGAGGGGGAGGATGATGAGGGGGTGAGGGGGAGGATGATGAGAGGGGGTGAGGGGAGGATGACGAGTGGGGTGAGGGGAGGATGACGAGGGGTGAGGGGAGGATGATGAACAGGAGGGGAGGATGATGAGGGGGGTGAGGGGAGGATGACGAGGGGTGAGGCGGTAGGGAGAGGGGTGAGGGGGAGGACATGGGGGGTGAGGGAGGAGGGATGAGTAGGTGAGGGGGGAGGAGCGATGAGTGGGGTGAGGGAGAGGGATGATGAGGGGGTGAGGGAGATGACAGAGGAAAGGAGGGGAGATGGGTGAGGGGAGGATGATGAGGGGTGAGGGGGGAGGATGATGAGGGGTGAGGGGAAGGATGAGGGGTAAAGTGAGAGGATGGGAGGGGGAGATGATGAGGAGTAAGGGGAGGATGGGGAGGAGTGAGGGGAGGAGGATGAGGAGGGGTGAGGGGAGATGAGGAGGGGTGAGGGGAGATGAGGAGGGTGAGGGGGAGGATGGAGGAGGGGTGAGGTGAGAATGATGAGTGGGTGAGGGGAAGGATGAGTGGGTGCGAGGAGGATGAGGGGGAGGATGATGAGTGAGTGAGGGGGAGGATGTGTAGTGAGTGAGGGGAGGAGGATGAGTGGGTGAGGGGGAGGATGATGAGTGGGTGAGGGGAAGGATGAGGGGTGGGTGAGGGAAGGATGAGGCGTGGGTGAGAGGGCGATGGATGAGTAGGTGAGAGGGAGAGGATGAGATAGAGTGGGTGTGTTTGCAGATATAATGTAATAGTACCACCACCTGCACAGTGTAAACAGATCCCCCGTGACGGTACAACACAACACGGTACTGGCCACAGGGTCTCCCGGGCTCCTGCCACCAGTACACCCGCTAACTGATGATATACGGATATACTGTAACTATCTGATTGGCTTTAGGTAAAACGAATATTGAACGTCCAAATAGTTCCATCAGGATTGCACACAACATTAAGTGTATTTCTTAACTGAATAAAATAATGTAGCTTTTCCTGAATGAAATATTAAAAGTGGTGTCCCAGTAGTGAAGGGGTTTATTTGGTGTTTCATTTTGATTCATGTAGTTTACATATTCTTATTTCTTCTGTTAAAAGGAATATTCAACGTACGAACCTTGAAGAATGTAAACTGCTGGTGTTTTTCCTGTGTGTGTGTGTGTGTGTGTGTGTGTGTGTGTAATAATAATAATTAACGGTTTATTGAAAGAGCATACCAGCTAGAAGGTTGAAAATATACAGTTACATAATTGGGGATTCACAAATAATATACAAGTAACATAAGTGATACAAACACGATATATAATAACTAGGTGGGGAGAAGGTCATACTACAGGGCATTTCAACATAGTAACAGTGCAAAGGTAAGATTTGTAGGTTATGTATATAAGCTACTGTGCCGAGTAGCAACCCTGTACATAAGCTACTGTGCCGAGTAGCATTTATATATATTATCACGTGGCAACACTGCACGTGTTATGTGGCAACATTGCCCCGAGGCTGCCATATGGCAAGGCAGCCTCAGTCTGACTGTGTGAGCCGTGCATGGCACACAGCGTCACCACTTGTATTTCTCTCATCCACAATAAACGGACTCAGTGTTACTCAGTGTTTCCCTAGCCATCACTGCATTCTTCAGGGCACACTAGTAACCTTCAAGATTGGCTAGGAGTGAGGCACTGGTTGATTACGAGTTGTGATAATTTTTACAATGGTTGGGACTGGGCTGTTCTTATAGAGATCAGTGTGGGCTGGATGCGGTTGTAGTGTCGAACAGCAATTCGTTGACGATGGAGAGTTTTATATAAGTGGTGTATGTGTGTGTGTGTGCGCGAGTGTTTGTTTGTGTGTGGGGGGGGGGGTTAGGTGTGCTTATATGCATGTATGAGTATGTTTTGTTATGTATGTATATTTATATTTGTATGTATGTTCTATTTATGTATATGAATGTACTGTATGTGTAGGTTTGTATGTATTTATGATTATACATGTTTGTGTATATTTATGTGTTTGTATACTTGGATGAGAATTAATTATATACATACTAGAATGATAATCACGAACTGTACATACTGCAATAAAAGTCACATGCTACATACTGGAGTAAAGTTCACGTCCATACTGCAATAATAATCACGTCCATACTGCAATAATAATCACGTCCTTACTGCAATAATAATCACGTACATGCTAGAATAATAATCACGTCCATAATGCAATAATAATCACGCTGCAATAATAATCACGTACATGCTAGAATAATAATTACGTCCATACTGCAATAATAATCACGTCCATACTGCAATAATAATAACGAACACACACTAATAATAACACACTGGAATAATGACCACGTCCATGCTGGAATAATAACCACATCCATACTGCAATAATAATAGAGTACATACTGGAATAATAATTACGTACATACTGGAGCAATAATCTCGTCCATACTGGAATAATAACCACGTCCATACTGGAGCAATAATCTCGTCCATACTGGAATAATAACCACGTCCATACTGGAATAATAACCACGTCCATACTGGAGCAATAATCACGTCCATACTGGAATAATAACCACGTCCATACTAGAATAATAACCACGTCCATACTGGAATAATATCCACGTCCATACTGGAAGAATAACCACATCCATACTGGAATAATAATCAAGTACCTACTGGAATAATAATCACGTCCACACTGGAATAATAACCACGTCCATACTGGAAGAATAACCACATCCATACTGGAATAATAATCAAGTACCTACTGGAATAATAATCACGTCCACACTGCAATAATAATAACGAACACACACTAATAATAACACACTGGAATAATGACCACGTCCATGCTGGAATAATAACCACATCCATACTGCAATAATAATAAAGTACATACTGGAATAATAATTACGTACATACTGGAGCAATAATCTCGTCCATACTGGAATAATAACCACGTCCATACTGGAGCAATAATCACGTCCATACTGGAATAATAACCACGTCCATACCAGAATAATAAATCCACGTCCAAGGCCTAGAATAATAACCGTCCATACTGAATAATAACCACGTCCATACTGGAGCAACAATCATCCACACGGAATAATAACCAATGTCCATACCGAATAATAACCACGTCCATACCGAGCAATAATCTCGTCCACAATGGAATAACAACCACGTCCATACTGGAGCAATAATCACGTCCATACTGGAATAATAACCACGTCCATACTGGAATAATAACCACGTCCATACTAGAATAATAACCACGTCAATACTGGAATAATAACCACGTCCATACTAGAATAATAACCACGCCTATACTGGAATAATAACCACGTCCATACTGGAATAATAATCACGTCCATACTGCAATAATAATCACGTCCATACTGTAATAATAATCACGTCCATACTGGAATAATATCCACGTCCATACTGGAATAATAACCACATCCATACTGGAATAATAATCAAGTACCTCCTGGAATAATAACCACGTCCATACTGGAATAATAACCACGTCCATACTGGAATAATAACCACGTCCACACTGGAATAATAATCAAGTACCTACTGAAATAATAACCACGTCCATACTGTAATAGTAACCACGTCCATACTGGAATAATAACCACGTCCATACTGGAATAATAATCACGTCCACACTGGAATAATAACCACGTCCATACTGAAATAATAATCACGTCCATACTGGAATAATAACCACGTCCATACTGGAAGAATAACCACATCCATACTGGAATAATAATCAAGTACCTACTGGAATAATAATCACGTCCACACTGGAATAATAACCTCGTCCATACTGAAATAATAATCACGTCCACACTGGAATAATAACCACGTCCATACTGAAATAATAATCACGTCCATACTGGAATAATAACCACGTCCATACTGGAAGAATAACCACATCCATACTGGAATAATAATCAAGTACCTACTGGAATAATAATCACGTCCACACTGGAATAATAACCACGTCCATACTGGAAGAATAACCACATCCATACTGGAATAATAATCAAGTACCTACTGGAATAATAATCACGTCCACACTGGAAGAATAACCTCGTCCATACTGAAATAATAATCACGTCCATACTGGAATAATAACCACGTCCATACTGGAATAATAATCAAGTACATACTGGAATAATAACCACGTCCATGCTGGAATAATAATCAAGTACATACTGGGATAATAACCACGTCCATACTGGAGCAATAATCACGTCCATACTGGAATAATAACCACGTCCATACTGGAATAATAACCACGTCCATACTGGAATAATTATCACGTACATACTGGAGCAATAATCACGTCCATACTGCAATAATAATCACGTCCATACTGGAATAATAACTACGTCCATACTGCAATAATAATCAAGTACATACTGGGATAATAATCACGTACATACTGGAATAATAATCACGTCCATACTGGGATAATAATCACGTACATACTGGAATAATAACTACGTCCATGCTGCAATAATAATCAAGTACATACTGCAATAATAATCACGTCCATACTGCAATAATAATCACGTCCATACTGGGATAATAATCACGTACATACTGGAATAATAATCATGTCCATACTGGAATAATAATCACGTTCATACTGGGATAATAATCACGTCCATACTGGAATAATAATAACCACGTCCATACTGGGATAATAATCAAGTACATACTGCAATTATAATCACGTCCATACTGCAATAATAATCACATAAGAACATAAGAACATAAGAATGGAGGAAACTGCAGCGGGCTTATTGGCCCATACTAGGCAGTCCCGTTTACACCCAACCCCTATTGCTCATATAAGCATCCAACCTATGTTTGAAACTATTCAGCGTATTCGAGTTAATGATGATATTTGGTAACTTGTTCCATTCATCCACTACTCTGTTTCCAAACCAGTGTTTACCTATTTCACGCCTAAATCTAAATTTGTCCAATTTAAAACCACTGTTACGAGTTCGCTCCTGGTTGATAGTTTGAGTACCTTTGTAATGTCCCTTGTTTGGGCCCTGATTTCCACTTATAAGCAATCTCATCAGCTCCCCTGTCTCACGCCCTCGAGGAGTACCAAGATGCTTTAACCCGTCTCTATACTCAAGGTTCCTAATGCCCGGGATTAGTCTTGTCATTCTCCTCTGAATTCTTTCTAATGATTCTATATCCATTCTGTAATACGGTGACCAGAACTGAACTGCGTAATCCAGGTGTGGTCTCACAAGAGCAAGATATAGTTTTAGGATGACCTCGCTAGTCTTGTAACTAACGCCGCTTTGTATGAACCCAAGTACTTTATTAACCTTGTTACGAGCAAAAACACATTGTTTACTTGGCTTAAGGTTCCTACTTATCATTACTCCTAAATCTCTCTCGCAGTCGGATTTCTCTATGGCATCGTTGTTCATCTGGTATCTGGTTTCCCTGTTTACATCTCCTATACTGAGTACTTTACATTTGTCCACGTTGAATTTCATCTGCCATTTTTCAGACCATTCGAAAAATTTGTTTAGATCTTCCTGTAGTTTTGCTGAGTCCTCGTCAGATTTAATAACACGTCTTATTTTAGTGTCATCAGCAAATTTACTTATGTTGCTGTCTATGCCGATATCTATGTCGTTTATGTATATAATAGGTAATAATGGTCCAAGTACTGAGCCTTGGGGAACTCCACTTGTGACGTTGCTCCAATGGGACTTAGTGCCGTTAATGCTCACTCGCTGTTTCCTGTCCTGTAACCTCGCCCTAATCCATTTAAGGATGTTACCTTTGATGCCATGAGCTTCTACCTTTCTAATTAGTCTTTCGTGGGGGACTCTGTCGAAGGCTTTGCTAAAGTCGAGATATACCACACTTCACCAGCCCCTGTCCACCGATTCGAAAAACTGATGAAAAGAGTGTTAATAGATTAGTTAGACAAGAACGTCCACAGAAGCCATGCCAAATCATTGACCAATCGGTGTCGCAGTGATTCTTTAATAGAGCTTCTGGAAATGATTGCCTGGCACTCTGGCTCACTATTACGTTAGACTGATTGGGCGGTAAAGTTGGAA
>NW_024733634.1:0-5000 GCF_018991925.1 Homarus americanus | reverse complement strand
GGCGCACTCATCAATTTAGGTTCCACTGCAATGCATGCCAAGCACTCTTTTCGAGGTGATAGACGAAATTCCGGCGGGGCTTACTTAAAAGATATCCGACCCGGTTTCGTTTCCTCTTCGTGGGATGGAGTGCCTCTTAGAACATGTGCAGCATCAGCCATGAGCAGCCGTGACCCATTAGGTGTCTCCATGGATGAGCTGTGCCGCCCTCCAGTTATTTGCGAGGGCGACAACTGTCGCTGTTGGCTAATTGAATGTGGGTGCGCCAGTCCATGGACTTGCTAGTGATAGAGCTTGCTTGTTTTTTAAAGGCACGCCTCGCGCAAAGCGGGCGATTAAACAAAAGCGGAAGCTGGATTCAGGTTACCTAAATTAGCCGGAGACAGTCAGCAGGCACCGAACTTCGCAGCAGCGATGGATGTATATTTCCGACCCTCGACTGAGAATGGCGACAAGCTCTATAACCGCGCCGCCGCAATATGCGTTCAACTTGTCGATGTATCTGGTATTCTTGCGATTCACCTACCGACACGCAGTTTGCTGCGGTCTTCATCGACCCACGAGCCGAGTGATCCCCCGTTAAGAGTTGTGTATTTGCCATTTGGTCTTTTTGCGACTAACCATCACAGGTCGAGTCTCAATGAAAGGGTTTGACAGACATAGCCCAAGTTTGTGGTTTGGGTTTGGCCGGACGGCTTGTTGTTGTTTTTTGACACTTGAATTTCACTCTTTTTGGGTCAAGAGGCTTATTCGCCGGTAGTAAGGAACGGACGGGCAGCCGTCCAAAGCCCCGTCCGTCCTCCTCCGGTCTTCGCGCTCTCGCCCGAGTGTGGTCCACCTACAGCGTGGTGGTACCTATTTTTGGTGCGGGGGCCGGGATTGTCCTCTTTCGCTGCTGGGGTTGCCAGAGCAGAGCCCGAGACCGCCCAAATCAGGAGAGTAGTAGTAGTTTTAAGAGCGCCCCGTTCTCTTTCTCTCTGTTAATGATCCTTCCGCAGGTTCACCTACGGAAACCTTGTTACGACTTTTACTTCCTCTAAATGATCAAGTTTGGACATCTTTCCGTCAGCTCGAGGCGACGACCCCAGAAAACCCTCGCGGGCAACGGGGCCGACAATCCAAGAGCGCCAGTCCGAAGGCCTCACTAAATCATTCAATCGGTAGTAGCGACGGGCGGTGTGTACAAAGGGCAGGGGCGTAGTCAGCGCAAGCTGATGACTTGCACTTACTGGGAATTCCTCTGTTCATATGAAACAATTGCAAGCCCCCAATCTATCAAGAAGGCTTTGAGCGGGTTACCCGCTCTCTGGGAAAATTGATCCCCTTCAGTCTAGCCCAGCAGCGTCTTGACCCAGAACATCTAAGGGCATCACAGACACTGTTATTGCTCAATCTCGTCTGGCGGCTAAATTGCCGTATCCTCAGAGGGAATGGACACCATTTTCTGGAGATCCGTCGACTACTTAGTAGGCCAGAGTCTCGTTCGTTATCGGAATTAGCCAGACAAATCGCTCCACCAACTAAGAACGGCCATGCACCACCACCCACCGAATCGAGAAAGAGCTCTCAATCTGTCAATCCTTCCGGTGTCTGGGCCTGGTGAGGTTTCCCGTGTTGAGTCAAATTAAGCCGCAGGCTCCACTCCTGGTGGTGCCCTTCCGTCAATTCCTTTAAGTTTCAGCTTTGCAACCATACTTCCCCCGGAACCCAAAGACTTTGGTTTCCCGGAAGCTGCCCGCCGGGTCATGGGAATAACGCCGGCGGATCGCTAGTTAGCATCGTTTATGGTTAGAACTAGGGCGGTATCTGATCGCCTTCGAACCTCTGGCTTTCGTTTAATTAATAGAAACATCATAGCAAATGCTTTCGCAATCGTTAGTCTTGCGGCGGTCAGAACACCACCTCTAGCGTGTTCATATCTGAAATGCCCTTTCTTCCCGATTAGCGTCGTACCTCTGGTTCAGAAACAACTCATCGAACCGAGGTCCTATTCAGCTATTCCGCCGCTTATACCCATTTCGGCCATTCAAATAGCCTGCTCTGAGCCTCTAATTTTTTCAAAGTAAACTCTCCAGCCACTCAGGACACTTTCGACAAAAAGAGCATCGTCTACTTGAAGCGTGAGGCAACTGTTCGGGAGGCGTGACAGTAAACTTTAGAGGCGTGCACCGTCAGTCGAACTGAATCCCAACTCTGAGCTTTTTAACCGCAACAACTTTAGCGCTTCGCTATTGGAGCTGGAATTACCGCGGCTGCTGGCACCAGACTTGCCCTCAGTAGATGCACCGTTAATTTAAAGTGTACTCATTCCGATTGCGAGGCCTCGGATGAGACTCACATCGTTATTTTTCGTCACTACCTCCCCGTGCCGGGAGTGGGTAATTTGTGTGCCTGCTGCCTTCCTTAGATGTGATAGCCGTTTCTCAGGCTCCCTCTCCGGAATCGAACCCTGATTCCCCGTTACCCGTTATAGCCATTGTAGGCGCATAAACTACAATCGAAAGCTGATAAGGCAGACACTTGAAAGAAGCGGCGCCGGTGCGGAGACCGTGCGCTCAGCCCGAAGTTATTCAGATTCACCACAGGTGGGTTACGGACCGGGGCCCGACCAGTTTTGAACTAATAAAAGCGCTCTTCCCTTGCGGTCAGAGACCAATTGCATGTATTAGCTCTAGAATTGCCACAGTTATCCAAGTAAGTGGGTTTACAGATCCAATGAAACATAGCTGATTTAATGGGCCATTCGCGGTTTCGCCTTAAATCGGCTTGTACTTACACATGCATGGCTTAATCTTTGAGACAAGCATATGACTACTGGCAGGATCAACCAGGTAGCTGCTGCTGTTGGCGGCGCCTATCACGGCGGCCAAAATAGTGAGATTGAGAGAGAGGCAGAAGACATTGGGCGAGGGACCGCACGTTGGCCTTAGAGAAATAGCAAACCAGATGATCAGATCTAACTGCACCTTCTCTTGCTATCCTCGGCGCCGGCAGCGCCACCGTGTGTGCCAATCTCCCCCCTTATCCGCTCCTCTTTGCCCCAGCTCCAGCGAGGCAGCCGACATTGGGCGAGGGACCGCACGTTGGCGAATCTCCTCCCTTATCCGCTCCTCTTCTCTTTGCCCCAGCGAGGCAGAAGACATTGGGCGAGGGACCGCACGTTGGCCTTAGAGAAATAGCAAACCAGATGATCAGATCAAACTGCACCTTCTCTCGCTATCCTCGGCGCCGGCAGCGCCACCGTGTGTGCCAATCTCCTCCCTTATCCTCTCCTCTTCTCTTTGCCCCAGCGAGGCAGCCGACATTGGGCGAGGGACCGCACGTTGGCCTTAGAGAAATAGCAAACCAGATGATCAGATCAAACTGCACCTTCTCTTGCTATCCTCGGCGCCGGCAGCGCCACCGTGTGTGCCAATCTCCTCCCTTATCCGCTCCTCTCCTCTTTACCCAGCTCCAGCGAGGCAGCCGACATTGGGCGAGGGACCGCACGTTGGCCAATCTCCTCCCTTATCCGCTCCTCTTCTCTTCTCTTTGCCCCAGCGAGGCATAAGACATTGGGCGAGGGACCGCACATTGGCCCATCTCCTCCTCTCTCTCTTTCTCTTACTGTTTGTGGGGACGTGGGCTCATGAGCGCCATCGTCGCCCAATATTGGTTAGGTTGTGTATTTCACGGGTGGGAACCGCCATCATCGTTGTTAGGTGATGGGGTAACCCAACGTGTGCTTTGACGAGTTTTGGCTGCTAAACTCTCTTTTTAGTATACTCGGCTCCCAGACTGCGCCCTGGTCGTGTTGAACCATGAGCGTTGTCTATGCACATTTAGGGTAGCCGTTTGCGCGTGGAATAGTGCAATGAATCTCGGTCAAGAGACGGTTGGGCGCTGCATTGAAGGCCGGCACAGACGCGAAGACGGGGTGATCAGCCAACGCAAGTCCGCTAAGTTGGGCAGACAGCAAGGCGAAGGGGAGCCCCGTTCCGGACTGAAAGGCCGCAGCATATGCTGTGGCGGAAACTAGTAGGGTGGCGACGTGTGCGCCGAGAGAGAGAGAGAGAGACGGAATTAAATAATGTCCAAACGGAAGAGACCTGGCAAGTGTAATTGATGAAAGCGCGAGCCTGCTAGCCATAAGCCCGCTCCACTGCCATTCTCTGAGTCAATGAGACTAAATCTACCTCTCTCCAGCCATTTGCAGGAGCAGAGGGAGGCGACAGCAATTTTTGGTTGTTGTTTTTTGAATGCCGCGCTTTGCGTCGCAGAGGCGCCGAAGCGCTCCGCTGGGGGGCGGAAGATATTTCACACCGAATATGTGTGTGAAGGCACCCTCTCCCCTTAATATAGTGAAATAGTGCAATCCAGAATACAAGGTCGGACGATAGGACATTCACCGTACCGCACCTCGAGAGTGGATGTTGGGTAAGGTTAAAACCGGACTGTTCGCAGACAGCCGAATAACCCGGTTCCGGACTAATTGGTGGATGCAACATCATGATGATGCTGCTGCTGTCGCGGAAACCGCGGTGGCGACGTGAGAGAGTAATAATGTTCAATAGGGAGAGCGACCTGGCTAGTGTAATTGATAGATCGCGAGCCTACTCGCCATTAGCCCGCTCCACTGCCATTCCTCTGACCCAATGAGACTATTCTCTCTCTCGCTCTCCTTCTGCTCCAGCCATTGCAGGGCAGGGAGAGGAAATCGACGGCAATTTTGGTTGTTGTTTTTGAATGCCGCGTTTTGCTTCGCAGAGGCGCCGAAGCGCTCCGCTGGGGGGCGGAAGATATTTCACATCGAATATGTGTGTGAAGGCACCCTCTCCCCTTAATATGGTGAAATAGTGCAATCCAGCATACAAGAGCGGACGATAGGACAGTCACCGTACCGCACCTCGAGAGTGGAAGTTGTTTGATCGTTTGTTAGGCAAGGTTAAAACCTGACTGTTCGCGAACAGCCGAATAACCCGGTTCCGGACTTACAATAGACGCAACATCATGATGCTGCT
>NW_024733633.1:0-13673 GCF_018991925.1 Homarus americanus | reverse complement strand
GAAGAGAGAAGCCAGGTTATTGCTCTAATGAGAGGAAAGGTTCCAGAGAAAGTGTTCATCACAGGAGCAGGGTATAGGAAGGTGGCACTATATGTGGAGGGACCAATAATGTGTCTCAAGTGTGGCAGATGGGGACATAAGGCCTGGAGCTGTCAACTGGACCCACGTTGTAGATTCTGTGGGAAGAGGCACGAATCTAGCAACTGTAAGGACAAGATCAATGCAGGAGAGAAAGTGAAGCCTTGTTGTTGTAATTGTGGTAAAACTCACAATGCTAGTTCAATTGCATGCGAGATGAGGCCACGTATGAGAAGTGACCAACAAAGGAATTATTCAGAGAACACTGAAGAAGTACGCTGTGGTCTGACAGTGACAAGACAGCAGAACACACAGACAGTGGAGACAGTGATCCCTGAGAATGCCTGGCATGAAGATTCAAGAAGGATAGAACTGCGATTGCGGCCGGAAGAGTTGTTGATGCCAGGAACAAACAGAGTAATAAACAAGTAGCAAGTGAGAGTAGTGGTGCAGCCCTCCAGGTTAGTGATAAAACTGTGCAAGAAATTCTGGGAGAAGAGGTGCATAAGATGTTTCAGCTTTTGCAAAAGTTAGGTCAGAAAATAGAAGTGATAGAGAAAAGACTTGATACAGTGATAAATAAAGAAAGGGAAAACAAAGCTGTGAATAATGTAGAATTAGAAGGGAAAGAGGAAAGTGAAGAGCTCAAGCTTTTGAAAAATTCAGTGCTTAAAATAAGTATTACAGGGAAGGAGAGGAAAATAAAGGATTGTGTAGTGCAGGGAGCAATAACTGAAAGTTTTAAAAATGTGTTGGTAACGTGTAAAGATGATGATAAAGAAAAACTTTTGAGGAAATGGGAATCTGTGCAGGAGGATTGGGGCTTCTTAAAGAATCTGATTGGAAAGGATATAAAATGTGTAAATATTAATCATGGATCTAGCTAGCCTTAAGATAATGTCCTGGAATGTTAATGGTCTACGAAATAGAGTGACAGATGTACACTACTTTACCCTTAAAAATAATATTGACATAATTACCCTTCAAGAGACTGGAGACAGGAAAGGCGACCTGCTTAAACTGTCTGGATATAAGGGATTTCATCTCTATTCGGGTGAAGGTATAAGAGGGGTCTCAACATACATTAAGAATTCCATCCCAGCAGAACTAGTTGGAAGCCCGAGTAGAGTACAAGGAATAGAAAGTGTCTGTATAAAGTTATATTTGAAGGAAGGAGAATTGAACATAGCAAATTTGTACATTTCTGGAGGCTGTTTTGACCTCAACTTCTTACCAGATTGCATGTTTTTGGACTCAACTTTGGCTGTAGGAGATTTTAATGCTCGACATCCAAGACTCCAAACAATGGTGAGAATTAATTGTAATGGTATAAAATTTTGGCAATTTTTACAAGATCACCCAGATGCATACTTGTTAGGAAATGAGGAAGTGACTCATATTAAAGGAGGAAGGTTAGACTATGCTTGCATGATAAGCAGTCAGGGAGTCCAGGGAGAATGTGAGATGATAAGGGAGCTAGTCAGTGACCATTTTGTTGTGTATGTTCAATTACCATTAGGGTAGAGACAGGTGAGATATAGGAGGAAGAGATTGAAACTAAACAAGGATGACACAGAAGTGTTTACCCAAAATATAGAGAAATGGTACAGAAATTATACACAAGTCTGTATGGATAGCTTTTATAATGACTTAGTTGGGGAGATAGAAGGATATTTAACTAAGGCAACACAGAAAAAGATAAATGATAAGACACATGGGGCTAGGAAACACTGCTATACCAATGACAAAATGTTGAAGGGATGGACACAAATGTTAAGGGCAGCACATAAAGATTGGGTAAAGAATGGTAGAAGAGAAGAAGATAGGGAAATCTTCATGGATATAGCCAAAATATGTGGGCAGGCTAGGAAGGAGGCAAGGGAGAAATATTGGCAAGACTTTGCGCTGCACATTGGGGAGAGTAAAAATCTCAAAGAAATATAGCAGGATATTAACAAAATTAGAGGAAAAAGGAGTAATTTTATTAGCCATCCTCATCCAGAGGAAGAAGCTAATAAACTGGTTGACAAATGGGCTAAAGCTGCTAGTGTTGCCTCCCTGCCTAACAGGAAAATAGAAGCTTTAGATGAGTGGCAAAATGAAAGAAGAAGATTTATTTCATCAGTTCTAAATATTTGTGATGTAACATGTGTAGATATTACTCAAGATGAGTTAGTAAATGCTGTTAAAAAAGGAAAATCTACAGCACCAGGCGAAGATGGTGTGACTTATGAAATTTTGAACTGCTTAGTTGGTATGGAAAATAGTCCATTATTAGATTTATTCAACATGAGCTATGCAGAGGGTAGATTACCAACAGAATGGAAGAACGCGATAGTTATTCCTGTCCCCAAGGCAACTGGTGGATACAGGCCGGTGTCTTTAACAACTTGTTTTTCCAAGATGATGGAGAGAGTATTATTAAATAGGCTTGTATATATTGTGGGGGAAAATCTATCTTGTAATTTATTTGTTTTTTTTTGGAAGGGAAATGTACTTCAGACTGTATTAGAAAATGTTTATCAAATGATGCAGACAGATGTAGAGTTTTTGTGGATTTACAAGGAGCATTTGATAAAGCTCACAGTGAAGTAGTTATGAATGAACTGGCTGCTCTAGGGGTATCAGGAAAGTTGTTACACTGGATAGGTGACTACTTGCATGGAAGGAAAATCTGTGTATGGTATCAGGGATGTTTGTCTGAGGAAAGAGCACTTGAACTAGGCACTCCCCAAGGGGGAATATTGAGTCCAATGTTATTTAATGTGTTAATGAACAAGATAGCCTCACACAAATATCCCAAAGGAGTTGTAACCATCATTTATGCAGATGACATCATATTTCATGGAAATTCTGTCAAAAATTTGCAGATTGCATTAAATAATTTTATTGTTCTTTCACAAAAAATGGGCTTAGTTATCAATGAAGAAAAAACCAAGTGTGAATGTAAAGGAAGAGGAACTGAATCCGTTTTTCTAAATGGAAAAATTGTTGAGAAAGTGTCAAAGAATAAATATTTAGGAATGTATATTGGCTTTACTAGTGAAAGTAAAGAGGCAGAAATATATCATGTCCTCACTCAATGAAGAGCAAGATTATAGCCCTTGAGGCTCTAGCATGTTGTGGTAAAGGTGCTGGGGTACCCATACTGAGAATGATTTATATTTCTACCATCAGATCACTTATAGACTATGCAGCACCTGTCCTCTCTTGTACTGGTGAAGGAAGGCAACGGAAGCTTGAGATCATGCAAAATGAAGCAATGAGAATAATTTTAGGGTGTCAAAAGAATGCAATGATTGAGATAATGAAAATGGAACTAGGGTTACAGAGCATTTCACAGAGGTTCAATGAAATTAATACAGTTGCAGCAGTTCGATTAATGAGAGGGCACAGTGGGGGTAAATTTGTACAAGATATAAATGATGGTTTAAAAGGTAAAAGGACCTTCTGCAGGCAAGGCAAGAGAGGATACACGAGTGGATTAGTAAATATTATTAAAAAAATGTAATCTGACAGACTGGTGTACAGCTGTTCAGAAGAGTTGTAAGAAGCCACCCTGTCAAGAACGAGACGTAGAATTAGACATAGTGCCTCTCACAATGAAGAAATCATTACATGAACCAGGACAGTTAAGGTCTTTATATGGTAATAAGATTAGTAATTTGCCTAAAATAAACACATTGCATGTATATTGTGACGGTTCAGTTATGTCAAGTGGTAGGGCAGGGTGCGGGATACTTATAAGACAGTAAACAGTACAAGGAAATGATGACATAAAAATTGGACGTCGGTTGAGCAGTTTTTTTTCATCAACACAAGCTGAGTTATATGCAATGTTAGTAGGATTGGAAAATGTTGTAAAGAGGTATAAAGATGCATATTTTTTTGTTGATAGTAGGGCAGCTTTGGATTCTTTGAACAGTGGGAGTCCAGTCTTTGAACACATTATTGGTTCATATAGAAAATTAGTAAATACAATAAGGAAAAATGGCCATAATGTTCAATTTGTATGGGTCACTTCACATGTAGGCATTGGTCTTAATGAAGCAGTAGATATAATAGCAAAAAGAGCCACGGAAAAGGCCGAGATCGACATAATATGTACTAAAACCTTGAAACAATTAAGGAGCAAATTACGGAAAATACAATCAATAGAAGATAATTTCAAAAGGAATGAAATATACGAGAAAAGTGAAACAATGAAACATTACCACCATGTTCTCATGAACACAAAATTTACATATGGGAAAGATGGAAGTAGGTGGAAAGATTCAGTGTATATGAGGTTAAGATTAGGATATAAATATTATTGGGAACTTGGAGCTGAGAGAAGTGAACAGGATAAAGAATGTAGAGTTTGTAGAACATCCAGATCCCCTACCCTGCCACATTATATACTGGAATGCCCATTGCTTAATGTATATAGAAATGACCATATAAATAATGTCCCCAAGCAAATAGAGTGGATGTTTAAAAATAGGAAAATAGATGAAATATTAAAGAAATATAGAAATTTTGCATCTAGAATATAACTATGTACTATAACTGATTATATGAAATATTAGGGATTTATGTGAGTCCTGAGAGGGACATGCCTGGACTGGGGTGGGGCATGACTTATGTCACTTCTAATATAAACATCTCCAGGTGTTAATGTTCTTTAAACATCTAAATAAGTGACATTTCGTGTGTTTACTTACAATTAAATAACTCAATGTTTTACCTTATTAATTTATACCTGATGTTATTCGCTCTATACCGGTACTGATTCTACCATACATCAATGCTAAATTTATTTCAGTCTTATTTTATATTTTTCTGGAATAAATAATTTCTAATTTGTAATTGAGGAAGAAGTTGTGAGTATTACCTCCACGTCTTGGCCACCACATACCTCCCTCCTCCACGTCTTGGCCACCACTCACCTCCCTCCTCCACGTCTTGGCCACCACTCACCTCCCTCCTTCACGTCTTGGCCACCACATACCTCCCTCCTCCACGTCTTGGCCACCACTTACCTCCCTCCTCCACGTCTTGGCCACCACTCACCTCCCTCCTCCACGTCTTGGCCACCACACACCTCCCTCCTCCACTTCTTGGCCACCACACACCTCCCTCCTTCACGTCTTGGCCACCACACACCTCCCTCCTCCACTTCTTGGCCACCACACACCTCCCTCCTTCACGTCTTGGCCACCACACACCTCCCTCCTTCACGTCTTGGCCACCACACACCTCCCCCCTCCACGTCTTGGCCACCACTCACCTCCCTCCTCCACGTCTGGGCCACCACCACCTCCCTCCTTCACGTCTTGGCCACCACACACCTCCCTCCTCCACGTCTTGGCCACCACCACCTCCCTCCTCCACGTCATGGCCACCATTCACTCCTCCTCCACGTTCCCACACCACACACCCTCCTCCATTCACACCACACCTCCTCCCTCCACGTCCACACCTCACACACCTCCCTCCTCTCCACTGTCTTGCCACCACACACCTCCCTTCCCTCCACGTCTTGCCACCACACCTCCCTCCTTCCACGTCTTGGCCACCACACACCTTTCCCTCCCTCCACGTCTTGGCCACCACCTCACCCCTCCACGTCTTGGCCACCACACACCTCCCTCCTCCACGTCTTGGCCACCACACACCGCCCTCCTCCACGTCTTGGCCACCACACACCTCCCTCCTCCACGTCTTGGCCACCACTCACCCCCCTCCTCCACATCTTGGCCACACTCACCTCCCTCCTCCACGTCTTGGCCACCACTCACCTCCCTCATCCACTTCTTGGTCATCACTCACCTCCCTCCTCCACATCTTGGCCACACGCACTTCCCTCCTCCATGTCCTGGCCACCATTCACCTCCCTCCACCATGATTTGGCCACCACTCACTCCTCTCCTCCACGTCTTGGCCACCACATATCCCCCTCCTCCACGTCTTGGCCACCACTCACCCCCCACTCACTTATGAACTTTGTCGTTAATTAAAGCTCACTCCAGGAGTCTTAGCTGTAAGTCTCACAGCGTATAATCTTACATACCGAGGATAAGCCTTCAGCGTTACATAAGGAAGGTAGCTGTAGGCTTTCTTATTGACTGTTAAACATTTATTTCCTGGTAAAACCCTTTTTTTTCATCTGTTTGACACATATGTTAATTTTGTTAAAACCAAGGATTATGAATGAAATATACAAGTAATCCTTCTTGGAAATTGATTCGAAAAACATTATCAAATACATAAATCATATTTCATTACGTGTGCTCGCTCAAAATGCTGGATATAATGTTCGAAATAAACAAATAAGAAGATTATATGAATTGTTTTCTACATTTTCGCTAATTACCTGAATAGATAAATTATTAAAGTAAATATATCTGTCCAGGTATGTAAGAGGGACATCTGTGCGGCACAGTGCACACACAGCAGGTGTAAGAGTGTTATGTTCATACACATTAACTCAAGCGGGAAGCAGTTTACTAACAACTGCATTACCTAAATTGAGTGAGAAGCGGGGATTTGTCTTTGCGCCTTAACTAAAATGATCTTTATTCCTGGACTTTTTGCTACGAAAACTAAGACCTTCCTTAATAAATATATTGATCTTACAGGGGAAGTATTGTTATTTATAGTTTGTTTTGTGGAACGTTATGAAGCCCCTCTTAGTTGTGGCGACAACACAGGCCTCAGTTATCACCTTATCACCGCATTACAGTAATTGACTCCCGCATTTAAAAGATTACGTAGTTTAGTTATATCCAATATGTTTGTCAAATTAAGTGCTGGTGGTTAACTTTTGACAAGAAGCCAAGGCATTAACTGATGGGCTGTGTACTTAGTCTTGTCTAGCGTTCTCTCACCACCAAATTTATGGGTTTGTGTCCAGACAAGCTGGCGGGACACTAATGGTTTCCTCAGCTTAAAGTATTACCTATAAAACTGTCTGAGGTGTGGGAAGGTAAGTGATGAGTCCTGACAAGGTGTGAAGTATATGTCGACTGACCGACCATTCGACACTGAGAAACAGACATACTGTCAGTTACGTAAGGACCCCAGATAAGATGTGCAATGTTATTCATAAAGACAAGTATTTACAGTTACAATGTTCAGTAATGCGTCATGATGAAATAGTAATGGAAACGGAAATGCTCTTAAACAACATAAACTGTCTTTATTCGCTTTATGTACCACAAATACAGTAAGTCGTTTGTCGCTGCAAAATGGATCATGAAAACAACCCCAGACTCTCTCGTCTCTCAAATCATACACGGAGGGTTTTTTGTTTGTTTTTTTTTGTACGGGGATTAGCCCACTCGGGCACAGGTCACTGACCCACATCGGGACCTGGGGGCGAAAATATAATAATAATAATAATAGTAATAATAATAATAATAATAATAATAATAATAATAATAATAATAATAATAATAATAATAATAATAATAATAATAATAATAATAATAATAATAAAAATTGATAAATAAATAAATAAATAATTAATAAATAATTAATAAATAATTAATAAATAATAATAATAATAATAATAATAATAATAATAATAATAATAATAATAATAATAATAATAATAATAATAATAATAATAATAATAATGTAAAATAAAATGAAAAAATAAATAAATAAATAATTAATAAATAATTAATAAATAATTAATAAATAATAATAATAATAATAATAATAATAATAATAATAATAATAATAATAATAATAATAATAATAATAATAATAATAATAATAATAATAAATACAGTAATTCATAGTAAATAAAAATTTTAATAAAAAGTGAAATAAAATAATAATGATAATAATAATAATAACATTGTAATAATAACAATAATAAAGAAATACAAAGAAAAAATCAATAGTGAGAAACGCTACACTACAGTATATGTATGTTGTGTTATCAAGTAAGAGAAACAATTGAGACCCTGCAATTGTGGGTAAATGAGGCAAAAAGTCAGATCAGCAACCTGGGACTTGGTCACAATATTCGTATTGCCATATGGCAGCAGGGTCTACCATTAGACAATACATTATGCTTCCAATATCTTCCCAGGCGGTAGTACCTCCCTGTTTGACAGCTGCCTACTACACTGTATATCTACTGCTCTCCTCGTATCTACTTGTCTTCTATCTGCCTCAATTATTCAGTCATCCTATTCCATTATCTCCATAATTTCAAACATCAACACAATCTCTGCTTTACTTATTCAGACATTTATCTCTCTACCAAATGATCTTTTAATATTACAGTCCTCACTCTGTCTTCTCTTGATCTTCCTCACCCGAACTTCAAGATAATTATTTCCAAGTTAGTTTGTGTCTTGTCATTCTATTATTGTAACCTCATGTTTCACACCTGAACATCAGACGCTGTATTAATCCTTCCACTATGTCCGCCCCGTTTGGTATAATGTCATACAGATCCTGAGCTTTTACTAGACACAGCTCAAGCAACTTTAATATTTTTTCTCTGCATATGGCCCACTTTCCCCCGACAACAAACAACAGTTCATTCTTATACAGATGATTCAGCCCTTCTGACTGCCTCAGTCACTCAAAATAAAGTTTTCAGTGGTAGACAACAGACATCATCTCTTCCGGAGGATCTCGCTTGGATAGTTTAGTCACTAGTGGGATCTATCCACCGTTGTTTCCACCAACGCAACTAAACTAAAGTACATTTCAACATTGATTTTGGCATATCCATCAGGCCCAATTTTATGTCTTATTCAACCGGTAAACAGTTGGCAAGCGTTTACGTGAAACAGATGCTCACCCAGCTTAATTACTGCTGTCATATGTGGGCAGGATGTGGTGTCGTGGCACTTTGTCACCACTACTTGGTGCACAGAGGA
This sequence comes from Homarus americanus, assembly GCF_018991925.1. Lineage (NCBI taxonomy): Eukaryota > Metazoa > Arthropoda > Malacostraca > Decapoda > Nephropidae > Homarus > Homarus americanus. The sequence goes on along the minus strand of NW_024733633.1, from coordinate 4,710 downwards.
GAGCAATCAAATTAATCCACAATTATAACCTTACCCTAACACTTCCGGTACTACAGTGACATCTCCCTATTCTCTCTAGTCTATACAGTATATATTTCCAAAGTCGCTGTGTTGACGAACTACCGTCGATAGTGCCAGCATCTTGCACCATCTATCGGCATTTACCGTATCTCTCAATATCCGATATTCATATCCCGGAACAGCACTTCTTGGAACTCTCCATTTCACAATGTTTTTCCTATGTCACAGCTTCCTGGAGTTTAAAACATCTTGTTGCAAATGTATCTTCACTCTTTGGTGATGGGTCGCCTTGAAAACGATGCCTGTGTAATCTCTCCCTACACTTTCTATTTGATATTGACAGTACATATCCTGGAAGTAAACCGAATATAATCGCTATCAAACTTTTCCAACCTGGACCTCTCGAACGGACTTCACCTCCTGAATCTCTATCATATACTAACTGTAACTTGCAGCAGAGTAGTGATGTAAACAAACTATTGAATAATCCTTCTATCAGTTTTATGTTATTTGCTTTACTTCCAGAACAAACTTGCTCAACCACGACAGTTTCAGAGCCCTTCTCCCTGTGTGTAGTACTATAATACATTATGTACAAAGAGGAAACCTCAAATACATTTCCGTTCTGTATACCTCAACTGCCCACACCACCACTACCATTTCCTCCACCCACACCCTTGTATTCAGATCACCAGCACCGACAAAGTATTACCTCTCTCGCTGAACAACACATTTCAGCTCGATTAATCAAAGAGCTTGTTTTTGTGTTTTGTTTCATATTCTTCGTTCAAACTTACCCAACAGTTATTCTGGTCTCGATTTAGTCTATCTTCAACCTATTCCATAATGATCGTACGCAAATTGATTCATATATTATCACATGTCTCCCTATCTGACCAAAACATTGAAAGTTGTTCTATCCCTCTTCTCTTGTCTATACCTAATAACAGCATCTCTCTCTCTCAGTATTTCTACCTCTCTCCTCCCATGTACTGTACACTACACTATCTTTCACCCTCTTATTCCGTCCAGCAAATTCGTCTCACTCACTGCCACCGTCCTGTATTGTAATGGTCGCCGTATATCATTGTAACCGATATTGCAGGAGCGTCTCTCATATTAGTCCCGAATTGCTTCTACATAGTCGATAACCTAATTTATCTAAATATAAAACATTGACAAAGAAGAGTTATATTATAAGGAAAATAAACTCATATCTTCATGAGTAACATTCCCAATAAAAACACATCGGTAAACTTGCACCCAAACGAGGTACTAAATCAGTGAGTGGTCATCTTCACTTTTGATCTTTTGACCAAGAAATATAATTTTGGCAATGATAAATAACAATAATACATACATACATACATACATACATACATACATACATACATGCATACATACATACATACATACATACATACATACATACATACATACATACATACATATATATATATATATATATATATATATATATATATATTATATATATATATATATATATATATATATATATATATATATATATATATATATATATATATATATATATATATATATATATATATATATATATATATATATATATATATATATATATATATACGTGGGGGCGAGTGTGTCCTCACTAGATGTGGTGTTGAGAATATCAACCTGGGATGAGAAAGATTTGTTGGTATTTAAATTTACAGAAAACGAAAGAAAAGATTGATAATATATGTATATTCAGGAAAAATAATAATAAGTGAATCAACTATATATTGATCAAATAAATGATGACGTGCTCTAAATTCTATTATCAGTTGATAGCAACACGATAGCCAACCCACAAATAAAATGTAAATTACATACGACATAAAATTTTGGATATTCATAAAACAATTTACATGACGTCAAAAGAGTTCTTTAAATTTTTTGTTGGACTATAAAATGTATTTTGTAATTTGGCTTAAATTTCATAGTGGATATATTTTTGTCTCTTCTGCTTAACAATATTTCCTTGTTGCTTTCCATTTCAACTTATAATTTAATATCTAGAAGATTCTTAAGACACTTTCAGAGCTGACTCACACAAGCAGTAAGATGAAAAAAGTCTGAGAAAAGTTTATTACAGCTTAATTTTGTTCCTAATAGTTCTCTCAGAAAGGTTTTGCCTCTTTGTTGTGTTATGTGTCGCCTCTTCTTACTCTCTCAAGTATTAACTGATCCATCATGTGTGTAGCATCTTGATGGGTCTTCGACACGTGGCGATTTACACGAGTAATATTTGCCTACACATTAAATTCTGTTCCGAGAGCAAAAAAAAAAGAAAATTTTTCGTATAGTATCATTTTGTTTGTTATGAAAATATAAATCTATTTATACAAAAGATATGTAAATTAATTGAAAAATTATATCACTAATACTGAAGCAGTAGACGATTCGACTAAAAACTCGCCCAGTGATATTCAGCTGTTGTAATAATTATGTTAAGCTGATAGAGAAGAGCTGATTCTAAAATATACTCCCACAACACCTTGCTCCAGAGTCTAGTTTTACCTAACAGCCTCGACAACATAATCCAGAGACGTCCTCCCCCTTAGCACAAGTTGACGACCCCTTTGTTAACAACATTATCTGGTCTTTTATTTATGACATTCATTACTAAGATATTATACATAACATTACATAGAAAATACATCCACTTCCTGTAATACCTCATTGAGCTGATTAATATGAGGTGAATTACTACTTTTTATTCTCGAATATCAAAACTCAAAGCTGCATTAATAAAGTATATAACACATACCATTATGCGAGTTAAGGAACATCACCCAAGGGTAAAGATTGTAAAAAGCAACAACACATTAGACCAGCAGTTGTGTATCATCAATTACCGGGGGTGGTGGGGTAAAACTCTGCGGTTACCACACGCCAAGTTTCACTACCTTTCCCCCCCCTTTTTTTTTAAATATACCGTATACCGTATATATTTTTTACCTGTTACAATACTTCCCGAATACACACGCCGTTGGTCTTTATATAACAACAAGAAAAATCTGAAATGTCGAGTATAAAAGCTCCTAGGATCAGTACAGTATCTCAGTAGGCAGGTATGTATATGATTACCTTTACATGCATGTTTTTATTCACGTATCCGTACCGTATGTATAAAGTTCTCTATGTATTAATAAATTTCATCAAATTATCTCAAAAACCAACGAGTATGTTTCAATAAATTTATGTATATTCGTGATGTAAGAGTTTCATGGGTGATCGGGATGTCACTCTCTAAGAATTGTAATATTTGTTTTTTGGTACTTGAGGGATGTCCACCGTTATCTAGGCAAATATTTTCATCATAGTTTTTTATACATGTAAATAGAAAGGTATAATATTTGACCTTATCTGCCAGCCTTACAATAGCCTCGTTATGTCACCCCTTTCAGGTGCACCAGAGCTCCTTATACCACTCCATGGTGATCAATTAGTGTGCGTGTGTACTTGATCTTTATCTTTAATTTCACTACGTTTAAACTTTTTACCTAACCTAACCTAACCATTGGGTACTTTTCATATGGCTTAACTATTACAAAAGAAAATTATTGATGGTGATCTCGGCTAATATTATGATGGGACGAAATCACTAAAATGGGCCGAGGTCACCACTGAATGTAGGCCGAGGTTACCACTAGATGTGACCCGAGGTTTTCACTGGATGTGGGCCGAGGTTACCACTGGATGCGGGCCGAGGTTACTTGACCGAATTTACCATAGGCCGACGTCACTGGCACCCGAGATTGTGCTGCTGTCATCAACACAAGAAAACGCCTCAACTCTTGTGTATATGTAAACACTGATATTATGATCTGATTTATAATTAAACCTGAAATGTTGGATTCTGTAGGTTAAAAGAGATTTGGTAAAGTATTATTTTTTGGGGGAAATTTATCTTAAACAAAGAGACATCGGAAAATTTTTTCAGACTTGTACCCAGAACCAGCAGAACCTGATGGTCAGTCCCCCGGTAAGGTCACGGTGTCTCTGTTATATAAAGTTTGTAAGGTGCTTATATATTAGAGCTTCACTTCTCTTAATATACAGTATTGGTTAATGTATAAAAGCTATTTTATAATGAATAATTCACTCCTCTTGTATATCTTTGTTACTTATTTATTCTTATACTAATACAATAAGCAGAGCAATGAAGAATATATAATATATATTCTTCATTGCTGGTCTACGTTCCTCTCTCTGCGCCAGTTCACAATGTTATCTGCCACTATCTCAGCTGGTTTCCTGATGTCATCATTCTCTGGAGTGAAATGCCACAAATTCCCTCCTGGTTCACTGCAGCAGGAGTAGTGTTCCTCCTTCACCATGGCAGGGAACAACTTGTCAGAATCTCCAACTTTCATGAACACTTTAGTGTCATCCCTTCTCCCATCAAAGAACAAACAATTGATTCCATTTTCTCTTATCCCCTTATCAAACTCCTCGTCTAGGTTACTGACAAGTTTCTCCTGAGCTCTCCTTACTTTGTTATGAGATCATCACCAGGTGAACATCATCAGGTGTTATCAAACCACCAAGTCAATCCAGGCAGCTGCTGTTGCTATCTCGTGTGTCTCTGAGATCTGTGTGGTGTCGCATAAGCACAGCCATGCTTCGCCATCTTTCCTATTTCGAATCTTATGCCCGGAAGGT
>NW_024733632.1:0-24583 GCF_018991925.1 Homarus americanus | reverse complement strand
AGTAAAACAAAGCCCCTTCGTCGAGTATAAGAATAGTCCCTTGATCGAGTATAACAAAGGCTCTTGGTCGAAAATAACAAAGTCCCTGATCGAGTAAAACAAAGTCCCCTGATCGAGTAAAAGAAAGTCCCAAGATCGAGTAAGTCAAAGCCCCCTGATCGAGTATAACAAAGTCCGCTGATCGAGTACAACAAAATCACCTGATCGGGTATAACAAAGTCACCTGATCGAGTATAACAAAGTCCCCTGATCGAGTATAACAAAGTCCCCTGATCGAGTATTACAAAGTCCCCGGATCGTGAATAACAAAGTCCCGTCATCGAGTATAACAAAGCCACCTGATCGAATATAAGAAAGGCCACTGATCGAATATACCTATGTGCCTAGTCGAGTATATAAAAGTCCCCTGATTGAGTATAACAAAGTCCCCAGATCGAGTATAACAAAGTCCCCTGATCGAGTATAACAAAGTCCCCTGATCGAGTAAAACAAACATCCCTGATCGAGTATAACAAAGTCCCCTGATTGAGTATAACAAAGGACCCTAATGGAGTATAACGAAGTCCCAAGATCGAGTATAACAAAGTCTTCTGATCGAGTAAAAAACAAAGTCCCCTGATCGAGTAAAACAAAGCCCCCTCGTCGAGTATAAGAATAGTCCCCTGGTCGAGTATAACAAAGTCCCTGATCAAGTAAAACAAAGCCAAATGATCGAGTATAACCAATTCACCGAATCGAGTATAACCAAGGCTCTTGGTCGAAAACAACAAAGTCCCTGATCGAGTAAAACAAAGTCCCCTGATCGAGTATAACAAAATCCCAAGATCGAGTAAATCAAAGCCCCCGGATCGAGTATAACAAAGTCCGCTGATCGAGTACAACAAAATCATCTGATCGGTTATAACAAAGTCCCCTGATCGAGTATAACAAACTCCCCTGGTCGAGTATAACAAAGTCCCCTGATCGAGTATTACAAAGTCCCCGGAACGAGAATAACAAAGTCCCGTCATCGAGTATAACAAAGCCCCCTAATCGAGTATAAGAAAGGCCACTGATCGAATATACCTATGTGCCTAGTCGAGTATATAAAAGTCCCCTGGTCGAGTATAACAAAGTCCCCTGATCGAGTATAACAATGCCCCCTCATCGAGTATAAAAAAGTCCCCTGGTCGAGTATAACAAAGACCCTGATCGAGTATAACAAAGCCCTCTCATCGAGTATAACAAAGCCCTCTCATCGAGTATAAAAAAAGCCCCCTGGTCGAGTATAACAAAGTCCCTTGGTCGAGTATAACAAAGTCCCATGATCGAGTATAACAAAGGCCCCGAATCGAGTATAACAAAGGCCCCTGGTCCAAAATAACAAAGTCCACTGATCGAGTATAATAACGTCCCCTGATCGAGTATAACAAAGTCCCAAGATCGAGTACAACAAAGCCCCCCGATCGAGTATAACAAAGTCCGCTGATCGAGTAAAACAAAGTCACCTGGCCGAGTAGTAACAAAGTCCCCTGGTCGAGTATAACAAAGTCCCATGATCGAGTATAACAAAGGCCCCTTATCGAGTATAACAAAGGCCCCTGATCGAGTATAACAAAGTCCCCTGATCGAGTAAAAAATACACCACTGATCGAGTTTATCAAAACCCCCTGATCGAGTCTAAAAAAGCCCTCTGGTCGAGTATAACAAAGTCCTTCGGTCGAGTATAAAAAAGGCCCTTATCGAGTATAACAAAAGCCCCTGATCGAGTATAACAAGATCCCCTGATCGAGTATAACAAATTCCCCTGAACGAGTATAACAAAGTCCCCTGATCGAGTATAACAAAGCCCTATGATCGACTATAACAAAGTCCCCTGGTCAAGTATAACAAAGTCCCCTGGTTGAGTATAACAAAGTCCCCTGATCGAATATAACAGAGTCCGCTGATCGAGTAAAACAAAGTCCCCTGGCCGAGTAATAACAAAGTCCCCTGATCGAGTATAACAAAGCTTCCTCATCGAGTTTAACAAAACCCCCTGATCGAGTATAAAAAAGCCCCCTGGTCGAGTATAACAAAGTCCCAAGATCCAGTAAATCAAAGCCCAATGATCGAGTATAACAAAGTCCGCTGATCGAGAACAACAAAATCACATGATCGGGTATAACAAAGTCCCCTGATCGAGTATAACAAAGTCCCCTGATCGAGTATAACAAAGTCCACTGCTCGAGTATAACAAAGACTCCGGATCGAGAATAACAAAGTCCCGTCATTGAGTATAACAAAGCCCCCTGATCGAGTATAAGAAAGGCCACTGATCGAATATAAAAATGTCCCTAGTCGAGTACATACAAAGTCCCCTGATCGAAGATAACAAAGTCACCAGATCGAGTATAACAAAGTCCCCTCATCGAGTATAACAAAGTCCCCTGATCGAGTATAACAAAGTCCCCTGATCGAGTATAACAAAGTCCCCTGATCGACTATAACAAAGTCCCCTGACCGAGAATAACACAGTCCCCTGATTGAGTATAACAAAGCCCCCCTCATCGAGTATAAAAAAGCCCCCTGGTCGAATATAACAAAGTCCCCTGATCGAATATACAAAAGTCCCCTCATAGAGTATAACAAAGTCCCAAGATCAAGTACAACAAAGCCTCCCGATCGAGTATAACAAAGTCCGCTGATTGAGTATAACAAAGCTCCCTCATCGAGTATAAAAAAGCCCCCTGGTCGAGTATAACAAAGTCCCCTGTTCGAGTAAAACAAAGTCCCCTGGCCGAGTACAACAATGTCCCCTGATCGAGTATAACAAAGCCCCCTTATCGAGTTTAACAAAACCCCCTGATCGAGTATAAAAAAAGCCGCCTGGTCGAGTATAACAAAATCCCCTCGTCGAGTATAACAAACTCCCATGATCGAGTATAACAAAGGCCCCTTATCGAGTATAACAAAGGCCCCTGGTCGAGTATAACAAGATCCCCAGATCGAGTATAACAAATTCCCCTGATCGAGTATAACAAAGTCCCCTGATCGAGTAAAACAAAGCCCCCTGATCAAGTATAACAAAGTCCCCTGGTCGAGTATAACAAAGTCCCCTGGTCGAGTATAATAAAGTCCCTTGATCGAGTATAACAAAGCCCCCTCATCGAGTAAAAAAAGCCCATGGTCGAGTATAACAAAGTCCCCTGGTCGAGTATAACAAAGTCCCCTGGTCGAGTATAACAAAGTCCCATAATCGAGTATAACAAAGGCCCCTTATAGAGTATAACAAAAGCCCCTGGTCGAGTATAACAAATTCCCCTGATCGAGTATAACAAAGTCCCCTCATCGAGTATAACAAAGTCCCCTGATCGAGTAAAACAAACACCCCTGATCGAGTATAACAAAGTCCCCTTTTCGAGTATAAGAAAGCCCCCTGATGGAGTATAACAAAGTCCCCTGATCGAGTATAACTAAGTGCCCTAATCGAGTATAACAAAGGACCCTAATGGCGTATAACAAAGTCAAAAGATCGAGTATAACAAAGTCCCCTGATCGAGTATAACAAAGTTCCTTGATCGAGAATAACAATGTCCCGTGATCGAGTATAACAAAGGAACCGAATGGAGTATAACAAAGTCCCAATATCGAGTATAACAATGTCCTTTTATCGAGTATAACTAAGTCCCCTCATCGAGTATAACAAAGGGCCCTTATGGAGTATAACAAAGTCCCAAGATCGAATATAACAAAGTCTTCTGATCGAGTAAAAAACAAAGTCCCCGGATCGAGTAAAACAAAGCCCCCTCGTCGAGTATACGAATAGTCCCCTGGTCGAGTATAACAAAGTCCCTGATCGAGTATAACAAAGCCAAATGATCGAGTATAACCAATTCACCGAATCGAGTATAACCAAGGCTCTTGGTCGAAAACAACAAAGTCCGTGATCGAGTAAAATAAAGTCCCCTGATCGAGTATAACAAAATCCCATGATCGAGTAAATCAAAGCCCCCTGATCGAGTATAACAAAGTCCGCTGATCGAGTACAACAAAATCACCTGATCGGGTATAACAAAGTCCCCTGATCGAGTATAACAAACTCCCCTGGTCGAGTATAACAAAGTCCCCTGATCGAGTATTACAAAGTCCCCGGAACGAGAATAACAAAGTCCCGTCATCGAGTATAACAAAGCCCCCTGATCGAGTATAAGAAAGGCCACTGATCGAATATACCTATGTGCCTAGTCGAGTATATAAAAGTCCCCTGGTCGAGTATAACAAAGTCCCCTGATCGGGTATAACAATGCCCCCTCATCGAGTATAAAAAAGTCCCCTGGTCGAGTATAACAAAGACCCTGATCGAGTATAACAAAGCCCTCTCATCGAGTATAACAAAGCCCTCTCATCGAGTATAAAAAAAGCCCCATGGTCGAGTATAACAAAGTCCCTTGGTCGAGTATAACAAAGTCCCATGATCGAGTATAACAAAGACCCCGAATCGAGTATAACAAAGGCCCCTGGTCGAAAATAACAAAGTCCACTGATCGAGTATAATAACGTCCCCTGATCGAGTATAACAAAGTCCCAAGATCGAGTACAACAAAGCCCCCCGATCGAGTATAACAAAGTCCGCTGATCGAGTAAAACAAAGTCACCTGGCCGAGTAGTAACAAAGTCCCCTCGTCGAGTATAACAAAGTCCCATGATCGAGTATAACAAAGGCCCCTTATCGAGTATAACAAAGGCCCCTGATCGAGTATAACAAAGTCCCCTGATCGAGTAAAAAATACACCACTGATCGAGTTTATCAAAACCCCCTGATCGAGTCTAAAAAAGCCCTCTGGTCGAGTATAACAAAGTCCTTTCGGCTGAGTATAAAAAGGCCCTTATCGAGTATTACAAAAGCCCCTGACTGAGTATAACAAAATCCCTGATCGAGTATAACAAATTCTGAACGAGTATAACAAAGTCCCTGATCGAGTATAACAAAGCCCCTGGATCGACTATAACCATCCCCGCAAGGTCAAGTATAACAAAGTTCCTGGTCGAGCTTTAATAAAGTCCTCGACGAATATAACAGAGTCCGCTGATCGAGTAAAACAAAGTCCCCTGGCCGAGTAATAACAAAGTCCCCTGATCGAGTATAAGAAAGCTTCCTCATCGAGTTTAACAAAACCCCCTGATCGAGTATAAAAAAGCCCCATGGTCGAGTATAACAAAGTCCCAAGATCGAGTAAATCAAAGCCCAATGATCGAGTATAACAAAGTCCGCTGATCGAGAACAACAAAATCACATTATCGGGTATAACAAAGTCCCCTGATCGAGTATAACAAAGTCCCCTGATCGAGTATAACAAAGTCCACTGATCGAGTATAACAAAGACCCCGGATCGAGAATAACAAAGTCCCGTCATTGAGTATAACAAAGTCCCTTGATCGAGTATAAGATAGGCCACTGATCGAATATAACAATGTCCCTAGTCGAGTATATACAAAGTCCCCTGATCGAGTATAACAAAGTCCCCAGATCGAGTATAACAAAGTCCCCTCATCGAGTATAACAAAGTCCCCTGATCGAGTATAACAAAGTCACCGGATCGAGTATAACAAAGTCCCCTGATCGACTATAACAAAGTCCTCTGACCGAGAATAACACAGTCCCCTGATTGAGTATAACAAAGCCCCCTCATCGAGTATAAAAAAGCCCCCTGGCCGAGTATAACAAAGTCCCATGATCGAGTATAACAAAGGCCCTGAATCGAGTATAACAAAGGCCCCTGGTCGAATATAACAAAGTCCCCTGATCGAATATACTAAAGTCCCCTCATAGAGTATAACAAAGTCCCAAGATCGAGTACAACAAAGCCTCCCGATCGAGTATAACAAAGTCCGCTGATTGAGTATAACAAAGGACCCTAATGGCGTATAACAAAGTCAAAAGATCGAGTATAACAAAGTCCCCTGATCGAGTATAACAAAGTTCCTTGATCGAGAATAACAATGTCCCGTGATCGAGTATAACAAAGGAACCGAATGGAGTATAACAAAGTCCCAAGATCGAGTATAACAAAGTCATTTTATCGAGTATAATTAGGTCCCTTCATCGAGTATAACAAAGGGCCCTAATGGAGTATAACAAAGTCCCAAGATCGAGTATAACGAAGTCCTCTGATCGAGTATAACAAATCCCCTTGATCGAGTATAAGAAAGGCACCTGATCTAATATAACAATGTCCGTAGTCGAGTATATACAAAGTCCCCTGATCGAGTATAACAAGTCCCAAGATCGAGAATAACAAATTCCCTTTATCGAGTACAACAAAGCCCCCTCATCGAGTATAAAAAAGCCCCCTGGTCCAGTATAACAAAGTCCCTGATTGAGTATAACAAAGCCCCATCATCGATTTTAACAAAACCCTCTGATCGAGTATATAAAAGCCCCCTGGTCGAGTATAACAAACTCCCCTGTTCGAGTATGCTAAAGTCCCCTGATCGAATATATCAAATTCACAAGATCGAGTATAACAAAGCCCCCCGATCGAGTATAACAAAGTCCGCTGATCAAGTATAACAAAGTACCCTGATCGAGTATAACAAAGTCCCCTGGTCGAGTATAACAAAGTCCCCTGGTCGAGTATAACAAACTCCCCTGTTCGAGTATACTAAAGTCCCCCGATCGAATATAACAAATTCACAAGATCGAGTATAACAAAGCCCCCCGATCGAGTATAACAAAGTCCGCTGATCAAGTATAACAAAGTACCCTGAACGAGTATAACAAAGTCCCCAGGGCGAGTATAACAAAGTCCCCTGATCGAGTATCACAATGTCCCCTGATCGAGAATAACAAAGTCCCGTCATCGAGTATAACAAAGCCTCCTGATCGAGTATAAGAAAGGCACCTGATCGAGTAAAAAAAAGGCCCCTGGTCGAGTATAACAAAGTCCCCTGGCCGAGTATAACAATGTCCCCTGATCGAGTATAACAAAGCCCTCTCATCGAGTTTAACAAAACCCGCTGGTCGAGTATAAAAAAGCCCCCTGGTCGAGTATAACAAAGTCCCCTGGTCGAGTATAACAAAGTCCCATTATCGAGTATTACAAAAGGCCCCAGATCGAGAGTATAACAAAAAAGGCCCCTGGTCCGAAAAAAAACAAAGTCCCTAATGAGCAGGTATACTAAGATGCCTTGGTCGAGTATAAGAATGTCCCCAGGATCGAGTATAACCGGCCCCCGATCAAAAGGTATGCAAAAGTCCGTTGATCCGAGTATAACAAGAAAACCCCTGATCCGAGTATAACAAAAGCCCCCTCGTCGAGGTATAAAAGAAAAGTCCTAATTAAAGGTATAACAAAAGTCCCCTGATCGAGTATAACAAAAGGACCTAATGGAGTATAACAAAATCCCAAGATCGAGTATAACAAATTCCTCTGATCGAGTATAACAAAGTCCCCTGATCGAGTATAACAAAGTCCCGTCATCGAGTATAACAAAGCCCCCTGATCGAGTATAAGAAAGGCACCTGATCGAATATAACAATATCCCTAGTCGAGTATATACATAGTCCCCTGATCGAGTATAACAAATTCCCGTCATCGAGTATAACAAAGCCCCCTGATCGAGTATAAGAAAGGCACCTGATCGAGTAAAAAAAAGGCCCCTGGTCGAGGTATAACAAAAGAATCCCGTCAATCGAGTATAACAAAGCCTCCTGATCGAGTATAAAAAGGCACTGATCCCGAGTAAAAAAGGCCCTGGTCGGTATAACAAAGTCCCCTGGCAGAGTACAACAATGTCCCCTAATTAGAAGCTATAACAAAGTCCCCTGGCCGAGTATAACAATGTCCCCTGATCGAGTATAACAAAGGCCCCGAATCGAGTATAACAAAGGCCCCTGGTCGAAAATAACAAAGTCCCCTGAACGAGTATACTTAAGACCCCTGGTCGAGTATAACAAAGTCCCAAGATCGAGTAAATCAAAGCCCAATGATCGAGTATAACAAAGTCCGCTGATCGAGAACAACAAAATCACATGATCGGGTATAACGAAGTCCTCTGATCGAGTATAACAATGTCCCCTGATCGAGTATAGCAAAGTCCACTGATCGAGTATAACAAAGACTCCGGATCGAGAATAACAAAGTCCCGTCATTGAGTATAACAAAGCCCCCTGATCGAGTATAAGAAAGGCCACTGATCGAATATAACAATGTCCCTAGTCGAGTATATACAAAGTCCCCAGATCGAGTATAACAAAGTCCACTCATCGAGTATAACAAAGTCCCCTCATCGAGTATAACAAAGTCCCCTCATCGAGTATAACAAAGTCCCCTGATCGACTATAACAAAGTCCCCTGACCGAGAATAACACAGTCCCCTGATTGAGTATAACAAAGCCCCCTCATCGAGTATAAAAAAGCCCCCTGGCCGAGTATAACAAAGTCCCATGATCGAGTATAACAAAGGCCCTGAATCGAGTATAACAAATGCCCCTGGTCGAATATAACAAAGTCCCCTGATCGAATATACTAAAGTCCCCTCATCGAGTATAACAAAGTCCCAAGATCGAGTACAACAAAGCCTCCCGATCGAGTATAAAAAGTCCGCTGATTGAGTATAACAAAGCCCCCTCATCGAGTATAAAAAAGCCCCCTGGTCGAATATAACAAAGTCCCCTGGTCGAGTAAAACAAAGTCCCCTGGCCGAGTACAACAATGTCCCCTGATCGAGTATAACAAAGCCCCCTTAGTAGTTTAACAAAACCCCCTGATCGAGTATAAAAAAGCCGCTTGGTCGAGTATAACAAAGTCCCCTCGTCGAGTATAACAAACTCCCATGATCGAGAATAACAAAGGCCCCTTATCGAGTACATTAAAGGCCCCTGGTCGTATATAACAAGATCCCCTGATCGAGTATAACAAATTCCCCTGATCGAGTATAACAAAGTCCCTTGATTGAGTATAACAAAGTCCCCTGGTCGAGTATAACAAAGTCCCCTGGTCGAGTATAATAAAGTCCCCTGATCGAGTATAACAAAGCCTCCTCATCGAGTATAAAAAAGCACATGGTCGAGTATAACAAAGTCCCCTGGTCGAGTATAACAAAGTCCCCTGGTCGATTATAACAAAGTCCCATAATCGAGTATAACAAAGGCCCCTTATCGAGTATAACAAAAGCCCCTGGTCGAGTATAACAAATTCCCCTGATCGAGTATAACAAAGTCCCCTCATCGAGTATAACAAAGTCCCCTGATCGAGTAAAACAAACACCCCTAATCGAGTATAACAAAGTCCCCTTTTCGAGTATAAGAAAGTCCCCTGATGGAGTATAACAAAGTCCCCTGATCGAGTATAACTAAGTGCCCTAATCGAGTATAACAAAGGACCCTACTGGCGTATAACAAAGTCAAAAGATCGAGTATAACAAAGTCCCCTGATCGAGTATAACAAAGTTCCTTGAGCGAGAATAACAATGTCCCGTGATCGAGTATAACAAAGGACCCTACTGGCGTATAACAAAGTCAAAAGATCGAGTATAACAAAGTCCTCTGATCGAGTATAACAAAATCCCCTGATCGAGTGTAACAAAGTCCCGTCGTCAAGTATAACAAATCCCCTTGATCGAGTATAAGAAAGGCACCTGATCTAATATAACAATGTCCGTAGTCGAGTATATACAAAGTCCCCTGATCGAGTATAACAAAGTCCCAAGATCGAGTATAACAAATTCCCTTCATCGAGTACAACAAAGCCCCCTCATCGAGTATAAAAAAGTCCCCTGGCCAAGTATAACAAAGTCCCCTGATTGAGTATAACAAAGCCCCATCATCGAGTTTAACAAAACCCCCTGATCGAGTATATAAAAGCCCCCTGGTCGAGTATAACAAACTCCCCTGTTCGAGTATACTAAAGTCCCCTGATCGAAGATAACAAATTCACAAGATCGAGTATAACAAAGCCCCCCGATCGAGTATAACAAAGTCCGCTGATCAAGTATAACAAAGTACCCTGAACGAGTATAACAAAGTCCCCAGGGCGAGTATAACAAAGTCCCCTGATCGAGTATAACAATGTCCCCTGATCGAGTATAACAAAGTCCCGTCATCGAGTATAACAAAGCCTCCTGATCGAGTATAAGAAAGGCACCTGATCGAGTAAAAAAAAGGCCCCTGGTCGAGTATAACAAAGTCCCCTGGCCGAGTATAACAATGTCCCCTGATCGAGTATAACAAAGCCCTCTCATCGAGTTTAACAAAACCCGCTGATCGAGTATAAAAAAGCCCCCTGGACTAGTATAACAAAGTCCCCTGGTCGAGTATAATAAAGTCCCATTATCGAGTATTACAAAGGACCCGAATCGAGTATAACAAAGGCCCCTAGTCGAAAATAACAAAGTCCCCTGAACGAGTATACTAAAGTCCCCTGGTCGAGTATAACAAAGTCCCAAGATCGAGTATAACAAAGCCCCCCGATCGAGTATAACAAAGTCCGTTGATCGAACATAACAAAGCCACCTGATCGAGTATAACAAAGCCCCCTCGTCGAGTATAAGAAAGTCCCCTGGTCGAGTATAACAAAGTCCCCTGATCGAGTATAACAAAGGACCCTAATGGAGTATAACAAAGTCCCAAGATCGAGTATAACAAAGTCCTCTGATCGAGTATAACAAAGTTCCCTGATCGAGTATAACAAAGTCCCGTCATCGAGTATAACAAAGCCCCCTGATCGAGTATAACAAAGTCCCCAGATCAAGTATAACAAAGTCCCCTGATCGAATATAACAAAGCCACCTCATCGAGTATAAAAAAGCCCCCCTGGTCGAGTATAACAAAGTCCCTGATCGAGTATAAAAAAGCCCTCTGATCGAGTATAACAAAGCCTCCTCATCGAGTAAAAAAAAGGCCCCTGGTCGAGTATAACAAAGTCCCCTGGCCGAGTATAACAATGTCCCCTGATCGAGTATAACAAAGCCCTCTCATCAAGTTTAACAAAACACGCTGATCGAGTATAAAAAAGCCCCCTGGTCGAGTATAACAAAGTCCCCTGGTCGAGTATAACAAAGTCCCATGATCGAGTATTACAAAGGCCCCGAATCGAGTATAACAAAGGCCCTTGGTCGAAAATAACAAAGTCCCTTGAACGAGTATACTAAAGTCCCCTGGTCGAGTATAACAAAGTCCCAAGATCGAGTATAACAAAGCCCCCCGATCGAGTATAACAAAGTCCGTTGATCGAGTATAACAAAGCCCCCTTATCGAGTATAACAAAGCCCCCTCGTCGAGTATAAGAAAGTCCCCTGGTCGAGTATAACAAAGTCCCTGATCGAGTATAACAAAGCCCCATGATCGAGTATAACCAATTCCCCGAATCGAGTATAACAAAGTCCCCTGATCGAGTAAAACAAACACCCTTGATCGAGTTTAACAAAACCCCCTGATCGAGTATAAAGAAGCCCCCTCTTCGAGTATAACAAAGTCCTTTGGTCGAGTATAACAAAGTCCCATGATCGAGTATAACAAAGGCCCCTTATCGAGTATAACAAAGGCCCCTGGTCGAGTATAACAAGATGCCCTGATCGAGCATAACAAATTCCCCTGATCGAGTATAAAATGTCCCCTGATCGAGTATAACAAAGCCCCCTGATCGATTATAACAAAGTCCCCTGATCGAGTATAACAAAGCCCCCTCATCGAGTTTAAAAAAACCCTGATCGAGTATAACAAAGACCCCTTATCGAGTATAACAAAAGCCCCTGGTCGAGTATAACAAAATCCCCTGATCGAGTAAAACAAAGTCCCCTCATCGAGTATAAATAAGTGCCCTAATCGAGCATAACTAAGTCCCCTGATCGAGTATATCAAAGGACCCTAATGGAGTATAACAATGTCCCAAGATTGAGAATAACAAAGTCCTCTGATCGAGTATAAAAAAGTCCCCTGATCGAACATAACAAAGTCCCCTGATCGAGTATAACAAAGTACCCTGATCGAGTATAACAAAGTGCCCTGATCGAGAATAACAAAGTCCCCTGATCGAGTATAACAAAGTCCACTAATCGAGTTTAAGAAAGGCACCTGACCGAATATAACAAAGTCCCGAGTCGAGTAAAACAAACACCCCTGATTGAGTATAACAAAGCCCCCTGATCGAGTATAACAAAATCCCCTGATGGAGTATAACAAAGTCCCCTTATCGAGTATAACAAAGTCCCCTGATCGAGTAAAACAAACACCCCTGGTCGAGTATAACAAAGTCCCCTGATCGAGTATAACAAAGCCCCCTGATCGAGTATAACAAAGTCCCCTGATCGAGTATAACTAAGAGCCCTAATCGAGCATAACTAAGTCCCCTGATCGAGTATAACAAAGGACCCTCATGGAGTATAACAAAGTCCCAAGATCGAGTATAACAAAGTCCTCTGATCGAGTATAACAAAGTCCCCTGATCGAACATAACAATGTCCCGTCATCGAGTATAACAAAGCCCCCTGATCGAGTATAAGAAAGGCACCTGATCGAATATAACAATGTCCCTAGTCGAGTATATGCAAAGTCCCCAGATCGAGTATAACAAAGTCCCCAGATCGAGTATAACAAAGTCCCCTGATCGAGTATAACAAACCCCCTCATCGAGTATAAAAAAGCCCCCTGGTCGAGTATAACAAAGTCCGCAGATCGAGTTCAACAAAGTCACCTTATCGAGAATAACAAAGTCCCCTGATCGAGTATAACAAAGCCCCCTGATCGAGTATAGCAAAGCCCATGATCGAGTATAAAAAAGTCCCATGATCGAGTATAACAAAGTCCCCTGATCGAGTATAACAAAGTCCCCTGGTCGTGTATAACAAAGTCCCCTGGTCGAGTATTACAAAGTCCCCTGATCGAGTATAACAAAGCCCCCTCATCGAGTTTAACAAAACCCCCTGATCGAGTATAAAAAAGCCCCCTGGTCGAGTATAACAAAGTCCCCTGGTCGAGTATAATAAAGTCGAATGATCGAGTATAACAAAGTCCCCTGATCGAGTATAACTAAGTCCCCTGATCAAGTATAACAGAGGACCCTAATGGCGTATAACAAAGTCCCAAGATCGCGTATAACAAATTCTCCAGATCGAGTATAACAAAGTCCCCTGATCGAGTATAACAAAGTACCCTGATCGAGTATAACAAAGTGCCCTGATCGAGAATAACAAAGTCCCCTGATCGAGTATAACAAAGTCCACGTATCGAGTATAAGAAAGGCACCTGACCGAATATAACAAAGTCCCGAGTCGAGTAAAACAAACACCCCTGATTAAGTATAACAAAGCCCCCTGATCGAGTATAACAAAGTCCCCTGATCGAGTATAACAAAATTCCCTGATCGAGTATAACAAAGTCCCCTGATCGAGTATAACAAAGTCTCCTGATCGAGTAAAACAAACACCCCTGGTCGAGTATAACAAAGTCCCCTGATCGATTATAACAAAGCCCCCTGATCGAGTATAACAAAGTCCCCTGATCGAGTATAACTAAGTGCCCTAATCGAGCATAACTAAGTCCCCTGATCGAGTATAACAAAGGACCCTCATGGAGTATAAAAAGTCCCAAGATCGAGTATAACAAAGTCCTCTGATCGAGTATAACAAAGTCCCCTGATCGAACATAACAATGTCCCGTCATCGAGTATAACAAAGCCCCCTGATCGAGTATAAGAAAGGCACCTGATCGAATATAACAATGTCCCTAGTCGAGTATATGCAAAGTCCCCAGATCGAGTATAACAAAGTTCCCAGATCGAGTATAACAAAGTCCCCTGGTAGAGTATAACAAACCCCCTCATCGAGTATAAAAAAGCACCCTGGTCGATTATAACAAAGTCCGCGGATCGAGTACAACAAAGTCACCTTATCGAGAATAGCAAAGTCCCCTGATCGAGTATTACAAAGCCCCCTGATAGAGTATACCAAAGCCCATGATCGAATATAAAAAAGTCCCTGATCGAGTATAACAAAGTCCCCTGATCGAGTATAACAAAGTCCCCTGATCGAGTATAACAAAGCCCCCTCATCGAGTTTAACAAAACCCCCTGATAGAGTATAAAAAAGCCCCCTGGTCGAGTATAACAAATTCCCCTAGACGAGTATAATAAAGTCCCATGATCGAGTATAACAAAGGCCCCTGATCGAGTATAACAAAGTCTCCTGATCGAGTATAACAAAGGACCCTAATGGGGTATAACAAAGTCCCAAGATCGCGTATAACAAGGTCTCCTCATCGAGTATAACAAAGTCCCCTGATCGAGTATAACAAAGTACCCTGATCGAGTATAACAAAGTGCTCTGAACGAGAATAACAAAGCCCCTGATCGATTTTAACAAAGTCCCCTTATCGAGTACAATAAAGCCCCTGATCAAGTATAACAAAGTCCCCTGATCGAGTATAACAAAGTCCCATAATCGAGTATAACAAAGGCCCATGATCGAGTATAACAAAGTCCCCTGATCGACTAAAACAAAGCCCCCTGATCGAGTATAACAAAGTCCCCTGGTCGAGTAAAACAAAATCTCCTGATCGAGTATAACAAAGTCCCCTGATAGAGTATAACAAAGCCCCCTCATCGAGTTTAACAAAACCCTTTGATCGAGTATAAATAAGGCCCCTGGTCGAGTATAACAAAGTCCCCTGGTCGAGTATAACAAAGTCCCATAATCGAGTCTAACAAAGGCCCCTTATCGAATATAACAAAGGCCCCTGGTCGAGTAGAACAAAATCCCCTGATCGAGTATAACAAAGTCCCCTGATCGAGTATAACAAAGTCCCCTGATCAAGTAAAACAAACACCCCTGATCGAGTTTAACAAAACCCCCTCATCGAGTAAAAAATGCCCCCTGGTCGAGTATAACAAAGTCCTTTGGTCGAGTATAACAAAGTTCCATAATCGAGTATAACAAAGGTCCCTTATCGAATATAACAAAGGCCCCTGGTCGAGTATAACAAAATCCCCTGATCGAGTATAACAAATTCCTCTCATCGAGTTTAACAAAACCCCCTTGATCGAGTATTAAAAAGCCCCCTGGTTGAGTATAACAAAGCCCCCTGATCGAGTATAACAATGTTCCCTGATCGAGTTTAACTAAGTGCCCTAATCGATATAACAAAGGACCCTAATGCGGTATAACAAAGTCCCAAGATCGAGTATAACAAAGTCCCCTGATCGAGTATAACAAAGTCCCCTGATCGAGTATAACAAAGCCCGATGATCGAGTATAACAAGTCCCTTGATCAAGAATAACAAAGTCCCCTGACCGAGTATAAGAAAGTCCCCTGGTCGAGTATAACAAAGTCCCCTGGTCGAGTATAACAAAGTCCCATAATCGAGTATAACAAAGGCCCCTTATCGAGTATAACAAAGGCCCCTGGTCGAGTATAACAAAATCCCCTGATAGAGTATAACAAAGTCCCCTGATCGAGTATAAATAAGTGCCCTAATCGAGCATAACTAAGTCCCCTGGTCGAGTATAACAAAGTCCTCTGGTCGGGTATAACAAAGTCCCCTTATCGAGTATAAAAAAGTCCCCTGATCGAGTTTAACAAAGTCACCTGATCGAGTATAACAAAGTCCCCTGGTCGTGTATAACAAAGTCCCCTGCTCGAGTATTACAAAGTCCCCTGATCGAGTATAACAAAGCCCCTTCATCGAGTTTAAAAAAAACCCTGATCGAGTATAAAAAAGCCCCCTGGTCGAGTATAACAAAGTCCCCTGGTCGAGTATAATAAAGTCGCATGATCGAGTATAACAAAGTCCCATAATCGAGTAAAACAAAGTCCCCTGATCGAAAATAACTAAGTCTCCTGATCGAGTATAACAAAGGACCCTAATGGCGTATAACAAAGTCCCAAGATCGCGTATAACAAAGTCTCCTGATCGAGTATAACAAAGTCCCCTGATCGAGTATAACAAACTACCCTGATCGAGTATAACAAAGTGCCGTGATCTAGAATAACAAGGTCCCCTGATCGCGTATAACAAAGTCCACTAATCGAGTATAAGAAAGGCACCTGACCGAATATAACAAAGTCCCGAGTCGAGTAAAACAAACACCCCTAATTGAGGTTAACAAAGCCCCCTGTTCGAGTATAACAAAGTTCCCTGATCGAGTATAACAAACTCCCCTGATCGAGTAAAACAAAGCCCCCTCTTCGAGTATAACAAAGTCCCCTGGTCCAGTAAAACAAAGTCCCTGATCGAGAATAACAAAGCCCCATCATCGAGTATAACCAATTCACCGAATCGAGTATAACTAAGTCCCCTGATCGAGTATAACAAAGTCCCCTGATCGAGTAAAACAAACACCCCTGATCGAGTATAACAAAGTCCCCTCATCGAACATAACAATGTCCCGTCATCGAGTATAACAAAGCCCCCTGATCGAGTATAAGAAAGGCACCTGATCGAATATAACAATGTCCCTAGTCGAGTATAAGAAAGTCACCTGATCGAGTATAACAAAGTCTCCAAGTCGAGTATAACAAAGTCCCCTGATCGAGTATAAGAAAGGCACCTGATCGAATATAACAATGCCCCCTCATCGAGTATAAAAAAGCCCCCTGATCGAGTATAACAAAGTCCGCAGATCGAGTACAACAATGTCACCTTATCGAGAATAACAAAGTCCCCTGATCGAGTATAACAAAGCCCCCTGATCGAGTATACCAATGCCCATGATCGAGTATAAAAAAGTCCCCTGATCGAGTATAACAAAGTCCCCTGATCGAGTAAAACAAAGTCCCCTGTTCGTGTATAACAAAGTCCCCTGGTCGAGTATTACAAAATCCCCTGATCGAGTAAAACAAAGTCCCCTCATCGAGTTTAACAAAACCCCCCTGATCGAGTATAAAAAAGCCCCCTGGTCGAGTATAACAAAGTCCCAAGATCGCGTATAAGAAAGTCTCCCGATCGAGTATAACAAAGTGCCATGATCGAGAATAACAAAGTCCCCGGATCGAGTTTAACAAAGTCCCCTTATCGACTACAATAAAGCCCCTGATCGAGTATAACAAAGTCCCCTGATCGAGTATAACAAAGTCCTCTGATCGAGTATAACAAATCCCCTCATCGAGTTTAACAAAACCCCCTGATCGAGTATAAAAAAGCCCCCTGATCGAGTATAACAAAGTCCCCTAGACGAGTATAATAAAGTCTCCTCATCGAGTATAACAAAGTCCCCTGATCGAGTATAACAAAGTACCCTAATCGAGTATAACAAAGTGCCCTGAAACGAGAATAACAAAGTCCCCTGATCGAGTTTAACAAAGTCCACTTATCGTGTACAAGAAAGCCCCTGATCGAGTATAACAAAGTCCCCTGATCGAGTATAACAAAGTCCCATAATCGAGTATAACAAAGGCCCCTGATCGAGTATAACAAAGTCCCCTAATCGAGTATACTAAAGTCTCCTAATCGAGTATAACAAAAACCGCTGATCGAGTATAACAAAGCCCCCTGATCGAGTATAACAAAGTCCCCTGGTCGATTAAAACAAAATCTCCTGATCGAGTATAACAAAGTCCCCTGATAGAGTATAACAAAGCCCCCTCATCGAGTTTACCAAAACCCCCTGATCAAATATAAATAAGGCCCCTGGTCGAGTATAACAAAGTCCCCTGGTCGAGTATAACAAAGTCCCATGATCGAGTATATGGTAAGCGCCCCTGGTCGAGTGTAACAAAGTCCCTGGTCGAATAACAAAGTCCCATAATCGAGTATAACAAAGGCCCCTTATCGAATATAACAAAGGCCCCTGGTCGAGTATAACAAAATCCCTGATCGAGTATAACAAGGTCCCCTGATCGAGTATAACAAAGTCCCCTGATCGAGTAAAACAAACACCCCTCATCGAGTTTAACGAAACCCCCTCATCGAGTATAAAAAAGCCCCCTGGTCGAGTATAACAAAGTCCTTTGGTCGAGTATAACAAAGTCCCATAATCGAATATAACAAAGGCCCCTTATCGAATATAACAAAGGCCCCTGGTCGAGTATAACTAAATCCCATGATCGATTATAACAAATTCCTCTCATCGAGTTTAACAAAACCTCCTTGATCGAGTATTAAAAAGCCCCCTGGTCGAGTATAACAAAGCCCCCTGATCGAGTATAACAATGTCCCCTGATCGACTATAACTAAGTGCCCTAATCGATATAACAAAGGACCCTAATGCCGTATAACAAAGTCCCAAGATCGAGTATAACAAAGTCCCCTGATCGAGTATAACAAAGTCCCCTGATCGAGTATAACAAACCCCCTCATCGAGTATAAAAAAGCCCCCTGGTCGAGTATAACAAAGTCCGCAGATCGAGTACAACAATGTCACCTTATCGAGAATAAAAAAGTCCCCTGATCGAGTATAACAAAGCCCCCTGATCCAGTATACCAATGCCCATGATCGAGTATAAAAAAGTCCCCTTATCGAGTATAACAAAGTCCCCTGATCGAGTATAACAAAGTCCCCTGGTCGTGTATAACAAAGTCCCCTGGTCGAGTATTACAAAGTCCCCTGATCGAGTATAACAAAGTCCCCTCATCGAGTTTAACAAAACCCCCCTGATCGGGTATAAAAAAGCCCCCTGGTCGAGTATAACAAAGTCCCAAGATCGCTTATAAGAAAGTCTCCCGATCGAGTATAACAAAGTGCCATGATCGAGAATAACAAAGTCCCCTGATCGAGTTTAACAAAGTCCCCTTATCGACTACAATAAAGCCCCTGATCGTGTATAACAAAGTCCCCTGATCGAGTATAACAAAGTCCCATGATCGAGTATAACAAAGGCCCCTGATCGAGTATAACAAAGTCTACTGATCGAGTATAACAAAGGACCCTAATGGCGTATAACAAAGTCCCAAGATCGCGTATAACAAAGTCTCCTCATCGAGTATAACAAAGTCCCCTGATCGAGTATAACAAAGCCCCCTGATCGAGTATACCAATGCCCATGATCGAGTATAAAAAAAACCCTGATCGAGTATAACAAAGTCCCCTGATCGAGTATAACAAAGTCCCCTGGTCGAGTATTACAAAGTCCCCTCATCGAGTATAACAAAGTCCCCTCATCGAGTTTAACAAAACCCCCCTGATCGAGTATAAAAAAGCCCACTGGTCGAGTATAACAAAGTCCCAAGATGGCGTATAAGAAAGTCTCCCGATCGAGTATAACAAAGTGCCATGATCGAGAATAACAAAGACCCCTGATCGAGTTTAACAAAGTCCCCTTATCGACTACAATAAAGCCCCTGATCGAGTATAGCAAAGTCCCCTGATCGAGTATAACAAAGTCCCCTGATCGAGTATAACAAAGCCCCCTCATCGAGTTTAACAAAACCCCCTGATCGAGTATAAAAAAGCCCCCTGGTCGAGTATAACAAAGTCCCCTAGACGAGTATAATAAAGTCCCCTGATCGAGTATAACAAAGGCCCCTGATCGAGTATAACAAAGTCTCATGATCGAGTATAACAAAGGACCCTAATGGCGTATAACAAAGTCCCAAGATCGCGTATAACAAAGTCTCCTCATCGATTATAACAAAGTCCCCTGATCGAGTGTAACAAAGTACCCTGATCGAGTATAACAAAGTGCCCTGATACGAGAATAAGAAAGTCCCCTGATCGAGTTTAACAAAGTCCCCTTAACGAGTACAAGAAAGCCCCTGATCGAGTATAACAACGTCCCCTGATCGAGTATAACAAAGTCCCATAATCGAGTATAACAAAGGCCCCTGATCGAGTATAACAAAGTCCCCTGATCGAGTATACTAAGGTCTCCTGATCGAGTATAACAAAGTCCGCTGATCGAGTATAACAAAGCCCCCTGATCGAGTATAACAAAGTCCCCTGGTCGAGAAAAACAAAATCTCCTGATCGAGTATAACAAAGTCCCCTCATAGAGTATAACAAAGCCCTCTCATCGAGTTTAATAAAAAACCCTGATCGAGTATAAATAAGGCCCCTGGTCGAGTATAACAAAGTCCCCTGGTCGAGTATAACAAAGTCCCATGATCGAGTATAAATAAGGCCCCTGGTCGAGTGTAACAAAGTCCTCTGTTCGAATAACAAAGTCCCATGATCGAGTATAACACAGGCCCCTTATCGAGTATAACAAAGGCCCCTGGTCGAGTATAACAAAGTCCTTTGGTCGAGTATAACAAAGTCCCATAATCGAGTATAACAAAGGCCCCTTATCGAATATAACAAAGGCCCTTGGTCGAGTATAACAAAATCCCTGATCGAGTATAACAAAGTCCCCTGATCGAGTATAACAAAGTCCCCTGATCGAGTAAAACAAACACCCCTCATCGAGTTTAACAAAACCCCCTGATCGAGTATAAAAAGCCCCCTGGTCGAGTATAACAAAGTCCTTTGGTCGAGTATAACAAAGTCCCATAATCGAGTATAACAAAACCTCCTTGATCGAGTATTAAAAAGCCCCCTGGTCGAGTATAACAAAGCCCCCTGATCGAGTATAACAATGTCCCCTGATCAACTATAACTAAGTGCCCTAATCGATATAACAAAGGACCCTAATGCCGTATAACAAAGTCCCAAGATCGAGTATAACAAAGTCCCCTGATCGAGTATAACAAAGTCCCCTGATCGAGTATAACAAAGTTCCCTGATCGAGTAAAACAAACACCCCTCATCGAGTTTAACAAAACCCCCTGATCGAGTATAAAAAAGCCCCCTGGTCGAGTTTAACAAAGTCCTTTGGTCAAGTATAACAAAGTCCCATAATCGAGTATAACAAAGGCCCCTTATCGAATATAACAAAGGCCCCTGGTCGAGTATAACAAAATCCCATGATCGCGTATAACAAATTCCTCTCATCGAGTTTAACAAAACCTCCTTGATCGAGTATTAAAAAGCCCCATGGTCGAGTATAACAAAGCCCCCTGATCGAGTATAACAATGTCCCCTGATCGACTATAACTAAGTGCCCTAATCGATATAACAAAGGACCCTAATGCCGTATAACAAAGTCCCAAGATCGATTATAACAAAGTCCCCTGATCGAGTATAACAAAGTCCCCTGATCGAGTATAACAAAGCCCGATGATCGAGTATAACAAAGTCCCTTGATCAAGAATAACAAAGTCCCCTGATCGAGTATAAGAAAGTCCCCTGGTCGAGTATAACAAAGTCCCCTGGTCGAGGATAACAAAGTCCCATAATCGAGTATAACAAAGGCCCCTTATCGAGTATAACAAAGGCCCCTGGTTGAGTATAACAAAATCCCCTGATAGAGTATAACAAAGTCCCCTGATCGAGTATAAATAAGTGCCCAAATCGAGCATAACTAAGTCCCCTGGTCGAGTATAACAAAGTCCCCTAGTCGAGTAAAACAAAGTCCCATAATCGAGTATAACAAAGGCCCCTTATCGAGTATAACAAAGACCCCTGGTCGAGTATAACAAAATCCCCTGATAGAGTATAACAAACTCCCAAGATCGTGTATAACAAAGTCCTCTGATCGAGTATAACAAAGTCCCCTGATCGAACCTAACAAAGTCCCGTCATCGAGTATAAGAAAGCCCCCTCATCGAGTATAAGATAGGCACCTCATCGAATATAACAATGACCCTAGTCGTGTATATACAAAGTCCCCAGATCGAGTATAACAAAGTCCCCAGATCGAGTATAACAAAGTCCCCTGATCGAGTATAACAAAGCCCCCTCATCGATTATAAAAAAGCCCCCTGGTCGAGTATAACAAAGTCCGCCGATCAAGTACAACAAAGTCACCTTATCGAGAATAACAAAGTCCCCTGATCGAGTATAACAAAGTCCCATAATCGAGTATAACAAAGGCCCCTTATCGAATATAACAAAGGCCCCTCATCGAGTATAACAAAGGACCCTAATGGCGTATAACAAAGTCCCAAGATCGCGTATAACAAAGTCTCCTGATCGAGTATAACAAAGTCCCCTGATCGAGTATAACAAAGTACCCTTATCGAGTATAACAAAGTGCCCTGATCTAGAATAACAAAGTTCCCTGATCGAGTATAACAAAGTCCACTAATCGAGTATAAGAAAAGCACCTGACCGAATATAACAAAGTCCCGAGTCGAATAAAACAAACACCCCTAATTGAGTATAACAAAGCCCCCTGATCGAGTATAACAAAGTCCCCTGATCGAGTATAACAAAGTCCCCTGATCGAATAAAACAAAGCCCCTCTTCGAGTATAAGAAAGTCCCCTGGTCGAGTATAACAAAGTCCCTGATTGAGAATAACAAAGCCCCATCATCGAGTATAACTAATTCACCGAATCGAGTATAACTAAGTCCCCTGATCGAGTATAACAAAGTCCCCTGATCGAGTAAAACAAACACCCCTGATCGAGTATAACAATGTCCCCTGATCGAACATAACAATGTCCCGTCATCGAGTATAACAAAGCCCCCTGATCGAGTATAAGAAAGGCACCTGATCGAATATAACAATGTCCCTAGTCGAGTATAACAAAGTCCCCTGATCGAGTATAACAAACCCCCTCATCGAGTATAAAAAAGCCCCCTGGTCGAGTATAACAAAGTCCGCAGATCGAGTAAAACAGTGTCACCTTATCGAGAATAACAAAGTCCCCTGATCGAGTATAAGAAAGCCCCCTGATCGAGTATACCAATGCCCATGATCGAGTATAAAAAAGTCCCCTGATCGAGTATAACAAAGTGCCCTGATCGAGAATAACAAAGTCCCCTGGTCGTGTATAACAAAGTCCCCTGGTCGAGTATAATAAAGTCGCATGATCGAGTATAACAAAGTCCCATAATCGAGTATAAGAAAGTCCCCTGATCGAAAATAACTAAGTCCCCTGATCGAGTATATCAAAGGACCCTAATGGCGTATAACAAAGTTCCAAGATCGCGTATAACAAAGTCTCATGATCGAGTATAACAAAGTCCCCTGATCGAGTATAACAAACTACCCTGATCGAGTATAACAAAGTGCCCTGATCTAGAATAACAAAGTCCCCTGATCGAGTATAACAAAGTCCACTAATCGAGTATAAGAAAGGCACCTGACCGAATATAACAAAGTCCCGAGTCGAGTAAAACAAACACCCCTAATTGAGTATAACAAAGCCCCCTGATTAAGTATAACAAAGTCCCCTGATCGAGTATAACAAAGTCCCCTGATCGAGTAAAACAAACACCCCTGATCGAGTATAACAAAGTCCCCTGATCGAACATAACAATGTCCCGTCATCGAGTATACCAAAGCCCCCTGATCGAGTATAAGAAAGGCACCTGATCGAATATAACAATGTCCCTAGTCGAGTATAACAAACCCCCTCATCGAGTATAAAATAGCCCCCTGGTCGAGTATAACAAAGTCCGCAGATCGAGTACAACAATGTCACCTTATCGAGAATAACAAAGTCCCCTGATCGAGTATAACAAAGCCCCCTGATCGAGTATACCAATGAGCATGATCGAGTATAAAAAAGTCCCCTGATCGAGTATAACAAAGTCCCCTGATCGAGTACAACAAAGTCCCCTGGTCGTGTATAACAAAGTCCCCTGGTCGAGTATTACAAAGTCCCCTCATCGAGTATAACAAAGTCCCCTCATCGAGTTTAACAAAACCCCCCTGATCGAGTATAAAAAAGCCCCCTGGTCGAGTATAACAAAGTCCCAAGATCGCGTATAAGAAAGTCTCCCGATCGAGTATAACAAAGTGCCATGATCGAGAATAACAAAGTCCCCTGATCGAGTTTAACAAAGTCCCCTTATCGACTACAATAAAGCCCCTGATCGAGTATAACAAAGTCTCCTGATCGAGTATAACAAAGTCCCATTTTCGAGTATAACACAGGCCCCTGATCGAGTATAACAAAGTCCCCTGATCGAGTATACTAATGTCCCCTGATCGTGTATAACAAAGTCCGCTGATCGAGTATAACAAAGCCCCCTCATCGAGTATAACAAAACCCCCTGATCGAGTATAACAAAGTTCCTGATCGAGTATAAATAAAGGACCCCTAATAGCGTATATGCAACAAAGTCCCAAGATCGCGTATATAACAAAGTCTCCTCATCGAGTATAACAAAGTCCCTCATCGAGTATAACAAAGTACCCTGATCGAGTATAACAAAGTGCCCTGAAACGAGAATAACAAAGTCCCTGATCGAGCTTTCTTAACAAAGTCCCTTATCGAGTACAAGAAAGCTCTGAAACGAGAATAACAAAGGCCCTGATCGAGTATAAAAAAGCCCCCTGGTCGAGTATAACAAAGGACCCTAATGGTGTATAACAAAGTCCCAAGATCGCGTATAACAAAGTCTCCTCATCGAGTATAACAAAGTCCCCTGATCGAGTATAACAAAGTACCCTGATCGAGTATAACAAAGTGCCCTGAAACGAGATTAACAAAGTCCCCTGATCGAGTTTAACAAAGTCCCCTTATCGAGTACAAGAAAGCCCCTGATCGAGTATACTAAAGTCTCCTGATCGAGTATAACAAAGTCCGCTGATCGAGTATAACAAAGCCCCCTGATCGAGTATAACAAAGTCCCCTGGTCGAGTAAAACAAAATCTCCTGATCGAGTATAACAAAGTCCCCTGATCGAGTATAACAAAGCCC
>NW_024733631.1:0-30360 GCF_018991925.1 Homarus americanus | reverse complement strand
GTACTGGGAGTGTCAGAGGTGTACCTGGGAGAGTCAGAGGTGCTGGGAGTGTCAGAGGTGTGCAGGAGTGTGAAAGTGTGCCTGGGGTGTCGGAGGTGTGCCTGGGAGTGTCTGGGGTGTGCCTGGGGTGTTGAGGTGTGCCTGGGGTGTGAGAGGTGTGCCTGGGAGTGTCTGAGTTGTTCCTGGGGTGTGGGGTGTGCCTCAGGTGTGGGGAGAACCAGGTAGTGTCAGAGCAGTGCTTGGGGTGTCTGGGGTGTCACAGGTGTGCCTGGGGAGTGTCACAGATATGCCTGGCAGTGTCAGAGGTGTACCTGGGGGTGTCAGAGGTGTACCTGGGAGTGTCAGAGGGTGTGCCTGGGAGTGTCAGCGGTGGCAGTGTCAGTGTGCCTGGGGTGTCAAGGTGTGCCTGGGGAGTGTCAGAGGTGTACCTGGGAGTGTGAGAGTGTGCCTGGGGGTGTCGGAGGTGTCTACCAGGGTGGTCAGGTGTGCCTGGAGTGTCAGAGGTGCACTTGGGGTGTCACAGGTGCCTGGGGAGTGTCTGAGGTGTGACTGGGACTGTCGGAGGAGTACCTGGGAGCGTCAAGGTACCAAGTGTCAGAGGTGTACCGGGTAGTGTCTTGGTGTACCTGGGTGTCAGAGGTGTACGTGGGGTGGCATTGGTGTGCCTGGGAGTGTCAGGGTTGTACCAGGGAGTGTCAGTGGGTACCTGGAGTGTCAGGGGTGTACCTGGGAGTGTCAGGGGTGTAACTGGGACTGTCAAAGAAATACCAGGAGTGTCACAAGAGTACCTGGGAGTGTCAGAGGTCTGCCTGGGGAGTGTCAAAAATACCAGTGAGGTGTCACAGGTGCCTGGGATTGTCAGAGGAGTGTACCTGGAAGTGTGGAGGTGTACCTGGGGTGTCTAGGTGTGCCTGGGGTGTTAGGGGTGTACCTGGGGTGTGAGGGTGTGCCTGGGGTGTCTGAGGGAGTACCTGGGGTGTCCTGGGGTGTGCCTGGGAGTGTCACCAGGGGTGTCAGAGCAGTACATGGGGTGTCAGAGGTGTGACAGGGTGTCAGGTGTAAGTGGTCATGTGGGAGGTGTGGGGAGTGGGATGTCAGGGGTGTCAGAGGTGTGCCTGGGGTGTCAGGGAGTGTACCTGGGGGTGTCAGAGGTGTACCGGGAGTGTGAGGGAGTACCTGGGGTGTGGGGTGTGCCTGGGGTGTCAGTGGTGTGCCTGGGGTGTCAGAGTGTGGCTGAGTGTCAGAGATGTACCAGGGTGTCTGAGGTGATGCCTGAGGTGTCTAGAGGTGTGCCTGGGGTGTCAGGGCAGGGGTGTCAGGAGAACCAGGAGTGTGGAGCAGTGCCTAGGAGTGTCAGAGGTGCATCTGGGAGTGTCAGATGTGCCTGGGGTGTCAGAGGTGTGCCTGGGAGTGTCAGTGGAATGCCTGGGAGTGTCAAAGGTGTGCCTGGGAGAATCGGTGTGGTGCACCTGGGAATATCGGAGGTGTGCCTGGGAGTGCCAGAGGTGTGCCTGGGGAGTGGAGGTGTGCCTGGGAGTGTCACAGGTGTGCCTGGGAGTGTCCAGATGTGCCTGGCAGTGTCAGAGGTGTGCCTGGGGGTGTCAGAGGGTGTGCCTGGGGAGTGTCCAGGTGTGCCTGGGGTGTCCAGCGGTGTGCCTGGTGTCTGGTGTACCTGGCAGTGTCTGGGGTTTACCTGAGGTGTCAGGGAGGGAACCAGGGGAGTGTGAGGTGTGCGGGGTGTCAGAGGTGTATCAGGGGAGTGTCAGAGGAGCCTGGGAGTGTCAGAGTGTGCCTGGGAGTGTCGGAGGTGTGCCTGGGGTGTCAGAGGTGTGCCTGGGGTGTCAGGTGTGCCAGAGAGTGTCAGAGGTGAACCAGGGAGTGTCAGATATGAACCAGGAGTGTCTGGAAGTGTGCCTGGGAGTATCAGAGGTGTGCAGGGAGTGTCAGAGGTACCTGGGGTATCGGGCGTTCCTGGGAGCATCGGAGGTGTGCCTGGGAGTGTCAGAGGTGTATCTGGAAGTGTCAGGGGTGTGCGTGCAGTATCATAGGTGTGCCTGGAGAGTGTCAGAGGTGTACCAGGGAGTGTCAGAGGGAGTGCCTGGGGTGTCAGAGGTGTACCTGGGGTGTCAGGGTGGTAGGGAGTGTCAGAGTTAACGGGAGTGTCAGAGGTGTGCCAGGGGATGTCAGTGGAGTCTCCGGGAGTTTCAGAGGTGTGCCTGGAGTGTCAGGAGGTGTGCCTGGTTGTCAGGAGGTGTGCCAGGTGTGAGGTGTGCCTGGTGGTGTCAGTGTGCCTGGGGTGTCAGGAGGTGTACCTGGGGTGTCAGAGATGTGCCTGGGTGTGGAGGTGTGCCAGGGGATGTCAGTGGAGTGCCTGGAGTGTCAGGAGGTGTACCTGGGGAGTGTCAGAGGTGTGCCTGGGAGTGTCAGAGGTGTGCCTGGGTGTGTCTGGTGTGCCTGGGGTGTCTGGGGTGTGCATGGGTGTCAGAGGTGTGCCTGGCAGTGTCAGCGGTGTGCCCATGTCAGCGGTGTGCCTGGGTGTCAGAGTGTTCCTGGGAGTATCAGAGGTGTACATGGGAGTGTCAGATGTGTGCCTGGGGTGTGGGGGTGTGCCTGGGGTGTGGGGTGTGCGTCTGGGGTGTGCCTGGTGTGAAGTGTTGTGAACTGGGAGTGTCAGAGGTGTGCCTGGGGTGCCAGAGGTGTGGGGAGTGTGGTGGTGTGCCTGGGTGTGAAGTGTGCCTGGGGAATGTCTGGGGTGTGCCTGGGGTGTGTGGGGTGCCTGGAGTATCAGGTGTGTGCAGGGGGTGTCAGAGGAGTACCTGGGAATGTCGGGGTGTGCCTGGGGTGTCAGGGTGTGCCTGGGAGTCAGTTGCTGCCAGTATCAGAGGTGTGCCTGGGAGTGTCAGAAGTGTGCCTGGAGTGTGAGGTGTACCTGGGGTGTCAGTGGTGTGCCTGGGAGTGTCAGAGGTGTGGGGTGTCTGGGGTGTGCCTGGGGTGTCTGGGTGTGCATGGGTGTCAGAGGTGTACCTGGCAGTGTCAGCGGTGTGCCTGGGGTGTCAGCGGTGTGCCTGGGTGTGGAGGTATTTCTGGGAGTATCAAGAGGTGTGCATGGGGTGTCAGAGTGTAACTGGGGTGTGTGAGGTGTGCCTGGGAGAGTCAGGTGTGTACCAGGGGAGTGTCAGAGATGTGCCTGGGGTGTCAGGGGTTTGCCTGGGGTGTCTGAGGTGTATCTGGGAGTGTATGGGGTGTACCTGGGAGAGTCAGGTGTGTGCCAGGGGAGTGTCAGGAGGTGTGCCTGGGGTGTCAGATGTGAACCAGGGGAGTGTCTGAAGTGTGCCTGGGGTGTCTGAGGTGTGCCTGGGGTGTCAGAGGAGGGAACCAGAGAGTGAGGGTGTGCCTGGGGTGTCAATGGTGTACCAGGGGTGTCAGAGGTGCACCTGGGGTGTCAGTGGAGTGCCTGGGAGTGTCAGAGGTGTACCTGGGAGTGTCAGTGGTGTGCCTGGGAGACTCAGAGGTGTACCTGGGAGTGTCTGAGGTGTGCCTGGGGTGTCTGGGGTGTGCATGGGTGTCAGAGGTGTGCCTGGCAGTGTCAGCGGTGTGCCAGTGTCAGCGGTGTGCACCGGGTGTCAGAGGGTATTCCTGGGAGGATCAGAGGTGTGCATGGGAGTGTCGGTGTGCCTGGGAGTGTGAGGTGTGCCTGGCAGTGTGTGGTGTGCCTTGGGTGTCTGGGGTGTGCCTGGTGTGGTGTTGTGACTGGGGTGTCAGGTTGGTAGCAGAGGTGCCTGGGAGTGGTGTCAGTGGTGCCTGGGGTGTCAGAGGTGTGCCTGGGAATGTCTGGGGTGTGCCTGAGGTGTATGGGGTGTGCCTGGGTGTCAGGTGTGCCAGGGGTGTCAGAGGGTGCCTGGAATGTCGGAGGTGTGGGGTGTCAGAGGTGTGCCTGGGGTGTCAGAGGTGTGCCTGGGGTGACGGGGTGTCCCTAGATGTTGAGGTGTGCCTGGGTGTCAGAAGGAGGGTCCAGGGAGTGTCAGGGTGTGCCTGGGAGTGTCAGAGGTGTACCTGGGAGTGTCGGGGTGTGCCTGAGGTGTCTGAGGTGTGCCTGGGAGTGTCAGAGGTGTGCCTGGAGTGTCAGGGGAGAACCAGGGAGTGTCTGAGGTGTACCTGGGTTTCTGAGGTGTGCCTGGGAGTGTGAGAGGTGTACCTGGGGTATCAGGAGTTTACCTGGGGAGTGTCTGGGTTGTGCGTGGGGTCGGTGGACCTGGGAGTGTCAGAGGTGTGCCTGGGGTATCAGAATGTGTGCCTGGGGTGTCAGAGGTGTACTGGGGAATGTCAGAGGTATGCAGGGAGTGTCAGTGAAGTACCTGTGAGTCTCAAAGGTGTGCCTGGGGAGTATCACGCAGGTGTGCCTGGGAATATCAGGTGTACCTGGGAATATCGGAGGTGTGCCTGTGAGGTGTCAGAGGTGTGCCATGGAGTGTCAGGGGTGACCTGGGAGTGTCAGGTGTGCCTGGGAGTGTCAGAGGTGTACCTGGGAGTGTCGAAGGTGTGCATGGATTGTCGGAGGTGTGTCTGGGGAGTGTCTGGTGTGCCTGGGGTGTCTGGGGTGTACCTGGGGTGTTGAGAAATGCCAGGTAGTGTCAGGGGTGCCTGGGGTGTCAGGTGTGCCTGGGGTGTGAGAGGTGTGCCTGGGGTGTCTGGGGTGTGCCTGGGGAGTGTCAGGGGTGTAACTGGGGTGACAGCGGTGTACCTGGGATGTCAGAGGTGTCCTGGGCGTGTCTGAGGTGCCTGGGGTGTCTGAGGTGTGCGTGGGAAGTGTCTGAGGTGTATAGAGTGTCAGAGGTGTATCTGGCAGTGTCAGCGGTGTAACTGGGAGTGTCAGCGGTGTGCCTGGGAGTGTCAGAGGTATACCTGGGAGTATCAGAGGTGTACCTGGGAGTGTCAGAGGTGTGCCTGGGAGTGTCAGGGGTGTGCCGGAGTGTCAGAGGTGTACCTGGGAGTGTGAGTTGTACCTGGGGTGTCAGAGGTGTGCCTGGGGTGTCAGAGGTGTACCTGGGGTGTAGAGGTGTTCCTGAAGTGTCAGAGGTGTACCTGGGAGTGTCAGAGGGTGTGCCTGGGAGTGTCAGAGGTGTACCTGGGAGTGTCAGAGGGAGTACCTGGGAGTGTCAGGGGTGTACCTGGGGTGTCTGGGTTTACCTGGGAGTGTCTGAGTGTACCTGGGAGTATCAGAGAGTCCTTGGGAGTGTCAGAGGAGTACCAGGGAGTGTCAGAGGTGTGCCTGGGGTGTCAGGGGTGTGCCTGGGAGTGTCAGGGGTGTACCTGGGAGTGTCTGAGGTGTGCCTGGGAGTGTCAGAGGTATGCCTGGTAGTGTCAGGGGTGTACCAGGGAGTGTCCGTGGAGTACCTGGGGTGTCAGAGGTGTGGGAGAGTCAGAGGTGTGCCTGGGGTGTCAGAGGTGTACCTGGGGTGTGAAAGGTGCCTGGGGAGTGTCGGAGGTGTACCTGGGGTGTCTGAGGTGTGCCTGGGGTGTTAGAGGTGTGCCTGGGGTGTGAGAGGTGTGCCTGGGGTGTCTGAGTTGTTCCTGGGAGTGTATGAGGTGTGCCTCGGAGTGTCAGGGGAGAACCAGGGAGGTGTCAGAGCAGTACCTAGGAGTGTCGGAGGTGTACCTGGGAGTGTCAGGTGTAACTGGGCATGTCGGAGGTGTGGTAGGTGTCAGAGGCGTACCTGGGAGTGTCGGAGGTGTACCTGGGAGTGTCAGGGTGTACCTGGGAGTGTCACAGATATACCTGGCAGTGTCAGAGGTGTGCCTGGGGGTGTCAGAGGTGTACCTGGGGTGTCAGAGGTGTACCTGGGAGTGTCAGCGGTGTGCCTGGGGTGTCTGGGGCGTACCTGGGAGTGTCAAGGTGTGCCTGGGGTGTCAGAGGTGTGCCTGGGAGTGTGAGAAGTGTGGGGTGTCGGAGGTGTGCCTGGGAGTGTCAGGTGTGGCTGGGAGTGTCAGAGGTGCATTGGGAGTGTCCAGGTGCACCGGGGAGTCTGAGGTGTAACTGGGACTGTCGGAGGAGTACCTGGGAGCGTCAAGGAGTACCTGGGAGTGTCAGAGGTGTACCTGGTAGTGTCATTGGTGTACCTGGAAGTGTCAGGGGTGCTGGGGAGTGGTGGTGTACCTGGGAGTGTCAGGGGTTGTACCAGGGAGTGTCAGTGGAGTACCTGGGAGTGTCAGGGGTACCTGGGAGTGTCAGGGGTGTAACTGGGACTGTCAAGAAATACCAGGGGTGTCACAAAAGTACCTGGGGTGTCTGAGGTGTACCTGGGTGTCAAGAATACCAGTGAGTGTCACAGGAGTACCTGGGATTTTCAGAGGTGTACCTGGAGTGTGAGAGGTGTGCTGGGAGTGTCTAAGGTGTGCCTGGGAGTGTTAGGGGTGTGCCTGGGGTGTCAGGGTGTGCCTGGGGTGTCTGAGGAGTGCCGGATGTCTGGGGTGTGCCTGGGAGGTGTCACGGGAGAACCAGGGAGTGTCAGAGCAGTACATAGGAGTGTCGGAGGTGTAACTGGGCATGTGGGAGGTGTAGTGGGGAGTGTCAGAGGCGTACCTGGGGAGTGCAGAGGTGTGCCTGGGAGTGTCAGAAGTGTACCTGGGAGTGTCAGAGGAGCACCCAGGGAGTGTCAGAGGTGTGCCTGGGTGTCAGTGGTGTGTGGAGTGTCAGAGGTGTAGCTGGGGAGTGTCAGAGATATTCCTGGGAGTGTCTGGGGTGTACCTGTGAGGTGTCTGTGGTGTACCTGGGGTGTCGGAGGTGTGCCTGGGGTGTCACAGGTGTGCGTGGGAGTGTGCAGATGTGGCAGTGTAGAGGTGTGTGGGTGTCAGTGGAATACCTGGGTGTCAAAGGTGTACCTGGGAGTCAGGTGCACCTGGGAATATCGGAGGTGTACGGGAGTGCCAGAGGTGTACCTGGGGAGTGTCGGAGGTGTGCCTGGGGAGTGTCACAGATGTGCCTGGGAGTGTCACAGATGTGCCTGGCAGTGTCAGAGGTGTACTGGGTGTCAGAGGTGTACCTGGGGAGTGTCAGAGGTGTGCCTGGGAGTGTCAGTGGCCTGGGTGCAGGTGTGCCTGGCATCTGGGGTTTACCTGGGGAGTGTCAGGGGAGAACCAGAGTGTAATAGGTGTGCGAGTGTCAGGAGGTGTATCAGGGAGTGTCAGGAGGTACAGGGTGTCAGAGGTGTGCAGGGTGTCAGGTGTGCGGGAGTGTCAGAGGTGTGCACCGGAGTGTCAGAGGTGTACCAGGGGTGTCAGGAGGTGAACCAGGGAGTGTCAGATATGAACCAGGGAGTGTCTGAAGTGTGCGGGAGTATCAGGTGTACCAGGGAGTGTCAGAGGAGTGCAGGATTATCGGAGGCGTTCCTGGGAGCATCGGAGGTGTACCTGGGAGTGTCAGAGGTGTATCTGAGTGTCAGAAAGAGTACGTGGGGAGTATCATAGGTGTACCTGGGGTGTCAGAGTGTACCAGGGGTGTCAGAGGTGCAGATTATCAGAGGTGTGCCTGGGGTGTCAGCGGTGTACCTGGTGTCGGAGGTGCACCTGGGGTCAGGTGCCAGGGAATGTCAGTGGAGTACCTGGGGTGTAGGTGTGCAAGGTGGAGGTGTGCTTGGGATTGTCAGAGGTGTACCTGGGAGTGTGAGAAGTGTACCTGGTAGTGTCAGGTGTGCCTGGGGTGTCAGAGGTGTGCCTGGGGAGTGTCAGAGGTGTACCTGGAGTGTCAGAGGTGTACCAGGGAATGTCAGTGGAGTACCTGGGGAGTGTCAGAGGTGTGCCTGGGAGTGTCAGAGGTGTGCCTGGGGTCAGAGGTGTGCCTGGGGTGTGGGAAGTGTACCTGGTAGTGTCAGGTGTACCTGGAGTGTCGGATGTGTGCCTGGGAGTGTCAGGGGTGTGCCTGGGGTGTGAAGTGTACCTGGGGTGTCGGAGGTGTGCCTGGGGTGTCGGAGGTGTGGCTGGGAGTGTCAGAGGTGCACTTGGGAGTGTCACAGGTGCACCTGGAGTGTCTGAGTGTAACTGGGACTGTCGGAGGAGTACCTAGCGTCAAAGGGTACCTGGGAGTGTCAGAGGTGTACCTGGTAGTGTCATTTTGTACCTGGAAGTGTCAGAGTGTACCTGGAGTGGCATTGGTGTACGGATTATCAGGGTTGTACCAAGTGTCAGTGGGTACTTGGGGGTGTCAGGGGTGTACCTGGGAGTGTCAGGGTGTAACTGGGACTGTCAAGAAATACCAGGGTGTCACAAGGTACCTGGGGTGTCTGGGGTGTACCTGGGGTGTCAAGAAATACCAGTGAGTGTCACAGGGAGTGCCTGGGATTGTCAGAGGTGTACCTGGAAGTGTGAGAGGTGTGCCTAGGGCGTCTAAGGTGTGCCTGGGGTGTTGAGGTGTGCCTGGGAGTGTGAGAGGTGTGCCTGGGAGTGTCTGAGGGTACCTGGGAGTGTCAGAGAGGTGTAACCGGGAGTGTCGGAGGTGTAACTGGGCATGTAGGAGGTGGGTGGAGGTCAGAGGCGTACCTGGAGTGCCGAGAGGTGTACCTGGAGTGTCAGAAGTGTACCTGGGAGGTCAGGAGGAGTACCGGGAGGCTGGGGAGGAGTAGCTGGAGTGGCACCGGGAGGTCAGTGGTGTACCTGGGAGGCAGAGGTAGCTGGAGGTCAGAGATATTTCCTAGACGAGGTGGGGCCCTGGAGTGTCTGAGGTGTACCTGGGAGTGTCGGAGGTACCTGGGAGTGTCACAGGTACCTGGGAGTGTCACAGATGTACCTGGCAGTGTCAGAGGTGTACCTGGGGTGCTGGTGAATACCTGGGAGTGTCAAAGGTGTACCTGGGAGAATCCGAGGCACCTGAATATCGAGGTGTGCCTGGGAGTGCCAGAGGTGTACCTGGGAGGTCGAGGTGTACCTGGGAGTGTCACAGGTGTACCTGGAGTGTCAAGATGTACCTGGCAGTGTCAGAGGTACCTGGGGTGTCAGGAGGTGTACCTGGGAGTGTCAGAGGTGTACCTGGGAGTGTCAGCGTGTACCTGGGAGTGTCTGAGGTACTCAGTGTCTGAGGTTTACCTGAGAGTGCTGGGGGAGAACCAGGGAGTGTAAGAGGTGTACCTGGGAGTGTCAGAGGTGTATCAGGATTGTCAGAGGAGCCTAGGAGCAGAGGTGTACCTGGGAGTGTCGGAGGTGTACCTGGGAGTGTCAGAGTACCTGGGAGGCTTGAGGTACCAGGGAGTGTCAGAGGTGAACCAGGGAGGTCAGATATGAACCAGGGAGTGTCTGAAGTGTACCTGGGAGTATCGGAGGTACCAGGAGTGTCAGAGGAGTACCAGGGAGTATCGGAGGCGTTCCTGGGAGCATCGGAGGTGTACCCGAGGCTGGAGGTGTATCTGGAAGTGTCAGAAGGCATGTGGGAGCATCATAGGTGTACCTGGGAGGTCAGAGGTGTACCAGGGAGTGTCAGAGGAGTACCTGGGAGGTTCAGAGGTGTACCTGGGAGTGTCGGAGGTGTACCTGGGAGTGTCGGAGGTGCACCTGGGAGGTCAGAGGTGTACCAGGAATGTCAGTGGAGTACCTGGGAGTGTCAGAGGTGTACCTGGGAGTGCCAGAGGTGTACCTGGGATTGTCAGAGGTGTACCTGGGAGTGTGAGAAGTGTACTCAGTGTCAGAGGTGTACCTGGGATGCCAAGAGGTGTACCAGGGAATGTCAGTGGAGTACCTGGGAGTGTCAGAGGTGTACCTGGGAGTGCCGAGGCCTGGGAGGTCAGAGGTAAACCTGGGAGTGTGGGAAGTGTACCTGGTGAGTGTCGGAGGCACCGGAGTGTCGGGAGGCACGGGAGTGTCAGAGGTGTACCTGGAATGTCACGGTGTACCTGGGAGTGTCTGAGGTGTACCTGGTAGTGTCTGAGTGTACCTGGGAGTCTGAGGTGTACCTGGAGGTGGAGAGGTGTACCTGAGGACAAAGAAATACCAGGAGTGTCAGGAGGTGAACCAGGGAGTGTCTGAGGTACCCTGAGTATCGGGAGATGTACCTGGGAGTACGGGAGGTGTACCTGGGAGGGGTTGGAGGTGTACCTGGGAGTGTCAGAAGTGTACCTGGGAGTGTCAGTGGAATACCTGGGAGTGTCAATGAGGTACCTGGGAGACCTGGAGGCACCTGGGAATATCGGAGGTGGCCTGGGAGGCCAGAGGTGTACCTGGGAGTGCGGAGACCTGGAGTGTCACAGGTGTACCTGGGAGTGTCACAGATGTACCTGGCAGTGTCAGAGTGACCTGGGAGGCTCAGAGGTGTACCTGGGAGTGTCAGAGGTGTACCTGGGAGTGCTGGGCGGTGTACCTGGGAGTGTCTGAGGTGTACCTGGCAGTGTCTGAGGTTTACCTGGGAGTGTCAGGGGAGAACCAGGGAGTGTAAGAGGTACCTGGGAGGTCAGAGGTGTTTCAGGGAGTGTCAGATGAGTACCTAGGAGTGTCAGAGGCACCTGGGAGTGGCCGGAGGTGTACCTGGGAGGTGTCGGAGGTGTACTTGGGAGTGTCAGAGGTGTACCAGGGAGTGTCAGAGGTGAACCAGGGAGTGCTGGGATATGAACCAGGAGGCTCAGTGTACCTGAGCACTGGAGGTACCAGGAGGTCAGAGGTATCTGGAAGTGTCAGGAGGCACATGGGAGTATCATAGGGTGTACCTGGGAGGTCAGAGGTTTACCAGGAGTGTCAGAGGAGTACCTGGGAGGCAGAGGTGTGCCTGGAGGCCAGAGGTGTACCTGGGAGTGTCGGAGGTGCACCTGGGAGGTCAGAGGTGTACCAGGAATGTCATGGAGTACCTGGGAGGAGGTGTACCTGGGAGTGTCAGAGGCACCTGGGAGTGTCAGAGGTGTACCTGGGAGGTGAAGTGTACCTGGTAGTGTCGGAGGTACCTGGGGTGTCAGAGGTGTACCTGGGAGTGTCGAGGTACCTGGGAGTGCAGAGGGTGTGCCAAGGAATGTCAGAGTACCTGGGAGGCCAGAGGTGTACCTGGGAGTGCAGAGGCACTTAGGAGTGTCAGAGGTGTACCTGGGAGTGTGAGAAGTGTACCTGGTAGTGTCGGAGGTACCTGGGAGTGCCGGAGGTACCTGGGAGGTCAGAGGCACCGGGAGTGTCAGAGGTGTACCTGGGAATGCCGGAGGTGTACCTGGGAGGTCTGAGGTGCACACGGGAGTGGTTGAGGTGTACCTGGAGTGCCTGAGGTGTACCTGGGAGGTCAGAGAAATACCAGTGAGTTTCACACAGGAGCCCGGGAGTGTCAGAGGTACCTGGGAGTGTGAGAGGTATACCGGGAGTGTCAAAGAAATATCAGGGGAGGTCAGAGACCAGGAGGTCTGAGGTGTACCTGGAGCAGCACGGGACACAGTATCGGAGGCGTGCCTGGGAGCAAGGTTGTGAGGTAAAATGGGAGGCCAGAGGTGTACCTGTCGTCAGAGGTGTACCTGGGGTGCTGAGGAGGTGTACCTGGGAGTGTCAGAGGTGTACCTGGGAGGCCGAGTGTGTACTGGCACAGAGGTACCAGGAATGTCAGTGGAGTACCTGGGATGCCAAGGTGTACCTGGGAGTATCGGAGGTGTACCTGGAGTGTCAGGAGGTGTACCTGGAGTGTCAGAGGTACCTGGCCGTGTGAGGTGTACCTGGGGTGTCAGAGGGGCCTGGGAGGTCAGAGGTGTACCTGGGAGTGTCCGGAGGTACCAGGAGTGTCAGTGGAGTACCTGAGAGTGCCAGAGGTGTACCTGGGAGTGTCGGAGGTGTACCTGGGAGTCTGAGAGGTACCTGGGGGTGTGAAGTACCAGTAATGTCGGAGGTGTACCTGGAGTGTCGGAGGTACCTGGGAGGTCAGAACCTGGGAGTGTTAGGGAGGTGGCCTGGGAGGCAGAAGGGTACCTGGGAGTGTCTGAGGCCCAGGAGTGTCTGAGGTGCAACGGGAGTGTTGAAGGTACCTGGGAGTGTCAGAGAAGTACCAGGAGCCGAGGAGGACGGGAGTGTCAGAGGTACCTGGAGTGTGAGAGCTGTACCTGGGAGTGTCAAAGAAATATCAGGGAGTGTCAGAGGTGAACCACAGGAGTGTCTGAGGTACCTGGGAGATCGGGAGCTGTACCTGCAAGTATCGGAGGCGTACCTGGGAGTGTCAGAGGTACCTGGGAGTGTCAGAGGTGTACCTGGCCGTGTCAGAGGTGTACCTGGGGATGTCAGAGGTACATGGAGTGTCAGAGGTAAACCGGTGTGTCGGAGGTACCTGGGAGTGTCAGAGGTGTAACCAGGGAATGTCAGGGTGAGCACCTGGAGGTCAAAGGTGTACCTGGGAGGTCGAGTGTACCTGGGAGGCTGAGAGGTACCTGGGAGGTCAGGTGGTACCTGGTCATGTCAGAGGTGTACCTGGGGGTGTCAGAGGTACCTGGGAGAGCAGAGGTGTACCTGGAGTGTCCGAGGTACCAGGAGTGTCAGTGGGAGTGCCTGGAGAGTGCCAGAGGTACTGGGAGTGTCGGAGGTCTGGAGTGTCACAGGTGCACTGGAACTGTCAGGAGGTGTACCTGGGAGTGTTGCAGAGGCAACGGAGTGTCGAAGGTGTACATGGAGTGTCAGAGGTGTGCCTGGAGTGTCTGAGGTACCTGGGAGTGTCTGGTACCTGGGAGTGCTTGGAGAAATACCAGGAGTGTCACAGGAGTACCTGGAGGTCAGAGAGGTACCTGGGAGGTCAGAGAGTACCTGGGAGAATAGGAGGCGTTCCTGGGAGCATCGAGGTGTACCTGGGAGTGTCAGAGGTGTATCTGAAGTGTCAAAGTGCATGTGCGAGTACATGGGTGTACCCAGAGCGTCAGAGGTACCTTTGGAGTGTCTGAGGTACCTGGGAGGGGTAAGCAGAACTGGGAGTCTGGGAGGTGTACCTGGGAGTGCCAGAGGCACCTGGAGCAACAATGGTCAGAAGTGTACCTGGGAATGTCTGAGGTGCCTGGAGTAAGTGAGGTGCACCTGGGAGGTTGTACCAGAGGTCAGAGGAGTACCTGGGAGGCAGGGGTGTACCTGGAGTGCCAGATTTGAGTACCTGCCAGCATCAGAGAGGTGTACCTGGGAGTGTCAGAGGTGTACCTGGAAGTGTCTGAGGTGGACCTGGGAGGCTGGTGGAATACCCAGAGGTGTACATGGGAGTGTCTGAGGTGTACCTGGGAGTGTCTGAGGTTTACATGGAGTGTCAGAGGTGTACTCCAGTGTCAGCGGTGTAGGAGGTTGGGCAGGTGCCGAGGTGGCCTGTATCAGAAACATGGAGTGCTCAGAGGTGTAACTGGGAGTGTGTGTGAGGTGTACCTGGGAGAGTCAGGTGTGTACCAGGGAGTGTCAGAGATGTACCTGGGAGGCTGGAGGTTACCTGGGAGTGTCTGAGGTGTATCTGGAAGTGTATGGAGGTGTACCTGGGAGAGTCAGGTGTGTACCAGGAGTGTGGGAGATGTACCTGGGAGTGCCAGGATATGAACCAGGAGTGTCTGAAGTGTACCTGGGAGTATCGGAGGTGTACCAGGAGGTAGAAGAGTACCTGGGAGTAACGGAGGCGTTCCTGAGCATCGGAGGTGTACCTGGGAGTGTGAGAGGTGTATCTGGAAGTGTCAGAAGTGCATGTGGGAGTATCATAGGTACCTGGGAGTGTCAGAGGTGTACCAGGAGTGTCAGAGGACACCTGGGAGGCAGAGTGTACCTGGGAGTGCCAAGAGGTGACCTGGGAGTGTTGGAGGTGCACCTGGGAGTGTCAGAGGTGCACCAGGAATGTCAGTGGAGGCCCAGAGTGTCAGGAGGTGTACCTGGGAGTGTGTGAGAGGTACCTGGGATTGTCAGAGGTGTACCTGGGAGTGTAAGAAGTGTACCTGGTAGTGTCGGAGGTGTACCGGAGGTCAGAGGTGTACCTGGGAGGTTCAGAGGTGTACCAGGAATGTCAGTGAGTACCTGGGAGTGTCAGAGGTACCTGGGAGTGTTCGGAGGTGTACCTGGGAGTGTCAGAGGTGTACCTGGGAGTGTCTGAGGTGTACCTGGGAGTGTCAGCGGTGTACCTGGGTGTCAGAGGTATCCTGGGAGTATCAGAGGCAAGGAGCACATGTGTACCTGGGAGGTGAGGCCTGGGAGGTGTGAGGTGTACCTGGAGTGTCTGAGGTGTACCTGGGAGTGTAAGGTAACTGGGAGTGTCAGAGGTGACCTGGGAGGCCAGAGGTGTACCTGGGAGTGTCAGGGGTGTACCCAGAGTGTCAGAAGTGTACCGGGAATGTCTGAGGTGTGCCTGGGAGTGTATGAGGTGCACCTGGGAGCCAGGTGTGTACCAGGGAGGTGTGAGAGGAGCACCTGGGAATGTCGGAGGTCTACTGGGAGTGTCAGGTGTACCTGGGAGTGTCAGATTTGTACCTGCCAGCATCAGTGTACCTGGGAGTGCTTAAGAGGTGTACCTGGAAGTGTCTGAGGTGTACCTGGAGCAGGTACCTGGGAGTGTCAGAGGTGTACTTGGGAGTGTCTGAGGACCTGGGAGAGTCTGAGGTTTACTGGAGTGTCAGAGGTGTACCTGGCAGTGTCA
Organism: Homarus americanus; assembly: GCF_018991925.1. Classification (NCBI taxonomy): domain Eukaryota; kingdom Metazoa; phylum Arthropoda; class Malacostraca; order Decapoda; family Nephropidae; genus Homarus; species Homarus americanus. The sequence goes on along the minus strand of NW_024733631.1, from coordinate 15,788 downwards.
CGGTGATACCTAGGAGTGTCACGGTGTACCTGGGTGTTCAGAGGTATTTCTGGGAGTATCAGAGGTGCACATGGGAGTGACAGAGGTGCACCTGGGAGGTGTGAGGTGTACCTGGGAGAGTCAGGTGTGTACCAGGAGTGTCAGAGATGTACCTGGGAGGTCAGAGGTTACCTGGGAGTGTCTGAGGTGTATCTGGAGTGTATGAGGTGTACCTGGGAGAGTCAGGTGTACCAGGGAGCAAGCTGAGAGGTGTACCTGGGAGTGTCAGGGGTGTAACTGGGAGTGTTGGGCAGAACCTGGGAGGCCAGAGGTGTACCTGGGAGACGGGAGGTACCTGGTGTGTCAGAGGTGTACCTGGGAGTGTCAGAGGTGTACCTGCCAGTGTCAGAGATACCAGTGTCAGAGGTGTACCTGGGAGTGTCTGAGGTGGACCTGGAGGCCAGAGGTGTACCTGGGAGACGGAGGTGCATTGGGAGTATCGGAGGCACTGTGAGCATCGGAGGTACCTGGGAGTGTCAGAGGTGTACCTGGGAGTGTCAGAGGTACTTGGAGTGTCTGAGGTGTACCTGGGAGTGTCTGAGGTTTACATGGAGTGTCAGAGGTGTACCTGGCAGTGTGGAAGAGGTGTACCTAGGAGTGTCAGCGGTGTACCTGAAATGAGGTATTTCTGAGCATCAGGAGGCACATGGGAGGACAGAGGTGTACCTGGGAGTGTGTGAGGTGTACCTGGGAGAGTCAGGGTGTGTACCAGGAGTGTCAGAGATGTACCTGGGAGTGTCAGAGGTTACCTGGGAGGTCCGAGGTATCTGGGAGGTAGGAGGTGTACCTGGGAGAGTCAGGTGTGTACCAGGGAGTGTCAGAGGTGTACCTGGGAGTGTCAGGGTGTAACTGGGAGTGTCAGGTGAACCTGGGAGTGTCAGAGGTGTACCTGGGAGCATCGGAGGTGTACCTGGGGTGTGTCAGATGTACCTGGGAGTGTCGAGGTGTACCTGCCAGCATCAGAGATGCACCTGGCAGGCCAGAGGTGTACCTGGGAGGTCTGAGGTGTACCTGGGAGGTCAGAGGTACCTGGGAGTATCGGAGGTGTACCTGGGAGTATCGGAGGTGTACCTGTGAGCACGGAGGTACCTGGAGCTCAGAGGTGTACCTGGGAGCAGAAGTGTACCTGGGAGGTCAGTGGTGTACCTGGGAGTGTGGGAGGAGGTACCAGGGAGTGCCAGAGGTGTACCTGGGAGGCAAGGCAGGAGGCACCTGGGAGGTCTGGAGGTGTACCTGGAAGCCTGAGGTGAACCTGGGAGTTCTGAGGCAATGGAGTGCCAGGAGGGCCCAGGAGGCTGGGAGGTACCTGGGAGGACAGAGGTGTACCTGGGAGTGGGTGGTGTACCTGGGAGGCCTGAGGAACCAGGAGTGTCACAGGTGTACCTGGGAGTGTCGGAGGTGTACCTGGGAGGTGTGAGGTGCACCTTGGAGGCACTGGATGCCAGGTGTACCTGGGAGGGCATCAGAGGTGTACCTGGGAGTGTCAGGAGGTACCTGGGAGGTCTGAGGTGTACCTGGGAGGCCAGAGGAGAACGAGAGTGTAAGAGGTGTACCTGGGAGGCTGGAGTGGTGTACCAGGGAGGCCAGAGGTGCACCTAGGAGGTCAGAGAGTACCTGGGAGTGTCAGGGGTGTACCTGGGAGTGTCAGTGGTGTGCCTGGGAGAGCCAGAGGTGTACCTGGGAGTGTCTGAGGTGTACCTGGGAGTGTCTGAGGTGTACATGGAGTGTCAGAGGTGTACCTGGCAGAGTCAGCGGTGTACCCAGGAGTGCTCAGCGGTGTACCTGTTTGTAGAGGTATTCCTGGGAGGATCAGAGGTGCACATGGGAGGCCAGAGGTGTACCTGGGAGTGGAGTGCCTGGCAGTGTGTGAGGTGTACTGGAGTGTCTGAGGTGTACCTGGGAGTGTAAGTGCTGTAACTGGGAGTGTCAGTGTACCTGGGAGTGCCAGAGGTGTACCTGGGAGTGTCAGTGGTGTACCTGGGAGGTCAGAAGTGTACCAGGAATGTCTGAGGGTGTGCCTGGGAGGTATGAGGTGTACCTGGGAGTGTCAGGTACCAGGAGTGTCAGAGGAGTACCTTGGGAATGTCGGAGGTGTACCTGGGAGTGTCAGAGGTGTACCTGGGAGTGTCAGAGGCCTGGGAGTGCTGGGGTGTCCCTGGGAGTGTTTGAGGGTACCTGGGAGCTGGGGAGGAGGTCCAGGGAGGCCAGAGGTGTACCTGGGAGGCTGCAGAGGTGTACCTGGGAGTGTCAGGGGTACCTGAGAGTGTCTGAGGTGTGCCTGGGAGGCCAGAGGGTACCTGGGAGTGTCAGGAGAAACCAGGAGTGAAAGAGGTGTACCTGGGAGTGTCAGAGGTGTACCAGGAGTGTCTGAGGTGTACCAGGAGCTTTGAGGTGTACCTGGGAGTGTGAGAGGTGTACCTGGGAGCACGGGAAGTTTACCTGGGAGTGTCTGAGTTGTAATGTGGGAGAGCCGGAGGTGGACCTGGGAGTGTCAGAGGTGTACCTGGGAGCATCAGAATGGTACCTGGGAGGTCAGAGGTGTACCTGGGAATGTCAGAGGCATACCAGGAGTGTCAGTACCTGGGAGTCTCAAAGGTGTACCTGGGAGCACGAGGTGTACCTGGGAATACGGAGGTGTACCGGAATATCGGAGGTACTGTGAGTGTCAGAGGAAAATGCGGAGGTTAAAGTGCAGAGTGTCTGAGGTGTACCTGGGAGTGTCAGAGGTACCTGGGAGGCCGAAGGTGTGCAGTGGAGTGTCTGGAGGTGTGTCTGGAGTGTCTGAGGTGGTACCTGAGCCTGAGGTACCTGGAGAGACAGAGAAATACCAGGTAGTGGTCACAGGAGTGCCTGGGAGTGTGAGAGGTACCTGGGAGTGTGAGAGGTGTACCTGGGAGTGTCTGAGGCACCTGGGAGTGTTAGAGGTACCGAGAGGTGAGATGGCACCTGGGAGCCTGAGGTACCTGGGAGGTCAGGGGTGTACCTGGGAGGACAGCGGTGTACCTGGGAGGCCAGAGGTGCACCTGGGAGTGTCTGAGGTGACCTGGGAGTGTCTGAGGTGCACCTGTGGGTGTCTGAGGTGGCTGAGGAGTGTCAGAGGGTCTGGCAGTGTCAGAGGCACTGGGAGTGTCAGGGGTACCTGGGAGGCCAGAGGTATACCTGGGAGTATCAGAGGTACCTGGGAGGTTCAGAGGTACCTGGGAGTGTCAGGGTGTACCTGGGAGTGTCAGAGGCACCTGGGAGCACAGTTGTACCTGGGAGGTCAGAGGTGTACCTGGGAGTGTCAAGACACCGGGAGGTCAGAGGTGTTCTTGAGAGAGCCAGAGGTGTACCTGGGAGGTCAGAGGTACCTGGAGTGTCAGAGGTACCTGGGAGCGTCGGAGGTACCTGGGAGGCCAGGGTGTACCTGGGAGTGTCAGGGTTTACCTGGGAGGTCTGAGGTACCTGGGAGATCAGAGAAGCCCTGGGAGGTCAGAGGAACCAGGGAGTGTCAGAGATGTACCTGGGAGTGTCAGGGTGTACCTGGGAGGCTGGGGTGTACCTGGGAGTGTCTGAGGTGTACCTGGGAGGCCAGAGGTATACCTCAGGGGTGTACCAGGGAGTGTCTGTGGAGCACCTGGGAGGCCAGAGGTGTACCTGGGAGAGCAGAGGTACCTGGGAGGCCAGAGGTACCTGGGAGTGAAAAGTACCTGGGAGGGTCGGAGGTACCTGGGAGTGTCTGAGGTGTACCTGGGAGTGTTAGAGGTGTACCTGGGAGTGTGAGAGGTACCTGGGAGTGTCTGAGCACCTGGGAGGCATGAGGCACCTCGGAGGCAGGGGAGAACCAGGGAGGCCGAGCAGTACCTAGGAGTGCCGGAGGTGTACCTGGGAGGTCGGAGGTGTAACTGGGCATGTCGGAGGTGTAAGTGGGAGTGCCAGAGGCGTACCTGGGAGGTCGGAGGTGCACTGGGAGTGTCAAGCAGGTGTACCTGGAGTGTCACAGATATACCCAGGTGTCAGAGGTGTACCTGTAAAAGGAGGTGTACCTGGGAGCCAGAGGTGTACCTGGGAGTGTCAGCGGTACCTGGGAGTGTCTGAGGCGTATCTGGGAGGTCAAAGGTGTACCTGGGAGTGTGGAGAGGTGCACCTGGGAGGTGGAGAAGGTGCACTGGGAGTGTCGGAGGTCACCTGGGAGTGTCGGAGGTAGCTGGGAGTGTCAGAGGTGCACTTGGGAGTGCCACAGGCACCTGGGAGTGCTCGAGGTGTAACTGGGACTGTCGGAGGAGCACCTGGGAGCGTCAAAGGAGTACCTGGGAGTGTCAGAGGCCTGGTAGTGTTGGCCAGGCACCAAGGCTGGGGAGGTGTACCTGGGAGTGGCATTGGTGTACCTGGGAGTGTCAGGGTTGTACCAGAGAGGTCAGTGGAGTACCTGGGAGTGTCAGGGGTAAATGGGAGGTCAGGGTGTAACTGGGACTGTCAAAGAGGCCACGGGAGGCTCACGAGTAACGGGAGTGTCTGAGGTGTACCTGGGAGTGTCAAAGAAATACCAGTGAGTGTCACAGGAGGCCTGGGATTGTCAGAGGTGTACCTGGAAGTGTGAGACGTACCTGGGAGTGTCAAGGTGTACCTGGAGTGTTAGAGGTACCTGGGAGTGTGAGAGGTGCACCTGGGAGGTCTGAGGAGCACCTGGGAGGGTCTGAGGTGTACCTGGGAGCACAAGGAGAAACCAGGAAGCGGAGCAGCACAGGAGTGCAGGGTGTAAACTGGGAGTGTCGGAGGTGTAACTGGCCATGTAGGAGGTGTGGTGGGAATGTCAGAGGCGCACCTGGAGAAGCCAGAGGTACCTGAGCAAGAAGGCACTGGAGTGTCAGAGAGTACTGGGAGTGTCAGAGGAGTCCTGGGAGGCAGGGGGTACCTGGAGGTCAGGTACCTGGGAGGCTGGGAGGTGTAGCTGGGAGTGCCTGGGAGATATTCCTGGGAGTGTCTGAGGCAACCCAGAGTGTCTGAGGTGTACCTGGGAGTGCCGGAGGTACCTGCAGTGCCAGAGGTGTACCTGAGAGTCAGGAATACCTGGGAGGCCAAAGGTACTTAGGAGAATCGGAGTACCTGAATAATGGAGGTACCTGGGAGTGCCAGAGGTACCTGGGAGGTCGGAGGTACCTGGGAGGTCACAGGCACCTGGGAGTGTCACATGGCCTGCAGTGTCAGGAGGTAAAATTGGAGCTGGAGGTGTACCTGGGAGTGTCAGAGGTACCTGGGAGGCTGGGGGTGTGTACCTGGGAGTGTCTGAGGTGTACCTGGCAGAGCATGAAGTCACCTGAGAGGTCAGGGGAGAACCAGGAATGTAAGAGGTACCTGGGAGTGTCAGAGGTGAATCAGGGAGGCCAGAGGAGCCCACGAGATGTCAGAGGTGTACCTGGGAGTGCCGGAGGTGTACCTGGGAGGTCAGAGGGAAATGGAGAAGTCAGAGGTACCAGGGAGGCCAGAGGAACCAGGGAGTGTCAGAATGAACCAGGAGTGCCTGAAGGCACCTGGAGAATGGGAGGTACCAGGAGTGTCAGAGGAGTACCTGGGAGTATCGGAGGCTGTTCCTGGAAGCATCGGAGGTACCTGGGAGGCAGAGGCACTGAAGTGTCAGAAGTGCATGTGGAGCATCATAGTACCTGGGAGGTCACAGAGGTAACAGGAGTGTCAGAGGAGCACCTGGGAGGCCGAGGTGTACCTGGGAGGCCAGAGGTGCACCTGGGAGTGTCGGAGGCACCTGGGAGTGTTCGAGATGTACCAGGAATGTCAGTGGAGTACCTGGAGCCAGAGGTGTGCCTGGGAGTAAGGGGAGGTACCTGGATTGTCAGAGGGGGAACCTGGAGTGTGGAGAAGTACCTGGTAGTGGGAGGTGTACCGTCAGGAGGTGTACCTGGGAGGCAGAGGTACCTGGGAGTGCCAGAGGTACCAGGAATGTCAGGAGTACCTGGAGGCTGAGGTGCACTGGAGTGCTGAGGAGGTGCACCTGGGAGGCCAGAGGTGTACCTGGGAGTGTGGAAGTGGCACCTGGTAGTGCCCGGAGGTGTACCTGGGAGGCCAGGACCAAGGTCAGGAGGTACCTGGGAGGAGAAGTGTACTGGGAGCGGAGGTACCTGGGAGTGTCGGAGGTGTAGCTGGGAGGCCAAGGAGACTTGGAGGTAGGTCCACCCAAGTGCCTGAGGTGTAACTGGGACTGTCGGAGGAGTACCTGGGAGCACAATGAGGCACCTGGAGGCAGAGGTGTACCAGAAAGGTTCTTGTGTACCTGGAAGGCTGGGAGGTGTACTTGGGAGTGGCATTGTGCACGGGAGGTTGTGGCCACCTTGTGGGAGTGTCAGTGAGCACCTGGGAGGACGTGTGTACCTGGGAGGTTGGGGTGTAACTGGGACTGTCAAGAAATACCAGGAGTGTCAAGAGTACCTGGGAGGTCTGAGGTGTACCTGGGAGGCCAAAGAAATACCAGTGAGTGTCACAGGAGTACCTGGGATTGTGGGAGGTGCACCCTGGTGGAGAGGTGTACCTGGGAGTGTCTACAAAATTGGGAGGCAGGAGGTGTACCTGGGAGGTGAGAGGTGTACCTGGGAGTGTCTGAGGAGCACCTGGAGGTTCGAGGTGAACTCTGGAGTGTCATGGGAGAACCAGGAGCTCAGAGCAGCACATAGGAGTCAGAGGTAACCGGGAGCACGGAGGTGTAACTGGGCATGTAGGGAGGTGTAGGGAGGCCAGAGGCGTACCTGGGAGTGTCAGAGGTGTACCTGGGAGGCCAGAAGGCACCTGGGAGTGTCAGGAGGAGTACCGGGAGGCCAGAGAGTACCTGGAGTGTTAGGGGTGTACCTGGGAGGCTGAGAGGTAGCAATGGGAGGCCGAGGTGTAAAAGCTGGAGGCCAGAGAGGTTCTGGAGGACCTGGAGGTGCACCCGTGAGTGCTGAGGTGTACTCCGAGTGTCGGAGGTACCTGGGAGTGTCACAGGTGTACCTGGAGCAACACAGATGTACCTGGCAGGCCAGAGGTGCACCTGGGGGTGTCAGCTGAATCACCTGGGAGTGTCGATGTGTACCTGGGAGAATCGGAGGTGCACCTGGGAATATCGGAGGGCACTCTGGGAGCAAGTACAGGTGTTCCTGGGAGCACGAGTGTACTTGGAGTCAGAGGTACCAGGAATGTCAAAGGTGACCTGGGATGTCAGAGGTGTACCTGGGAGGAGAAGGTACCTGGCAGGCCAGGAGGTAACCCTGGGGTGTCAGGTGCACCTGGGAGGCCAGAGGTGTACCTGGGAGTCAGAGGTGCAACAGGAATGTCAGGAGTACCTGGAGGCCAGAGGTACCTGGGAGTGTCAGAGGTGTACCTGGGAGGAGGTGTACCTGGGGTGGGAAGTGCACCAGTAGGCAGGAGGTACCTGGGAGCGAGGCACCTGGGAGGCCAGGAGGTACCTGGGAGGCCAGAGGTACCTGGGAATGTCATGGCACCTGGGAGGACAGGAGGTGCACCTGCAGGTGTCTGGAGGTGTGCCCTGGGAGTGTCTGAGGTGCACCAGGGAGGTCAGAACACCAGGAGTTTCACAGAGCACTGGGAGTGTCAGAGGTGAACCTGGCGTCAGAGGTACCTGGGAGCTGAGGAATCACCAGGCAGGTCAGAGGTGAACCAGGGAGTGTCTGAGGTAACCTGCGAGTATCGGAGGATGTACCTGGGGTATTGGAGGTGTACCTGGGAGGTTGGAGGTGTACCTGGGAGGCCAGAGGTACCTGGGAGGCAGTGAACACCTGGGAGTGTCAAGGGTACTAGGAGAACAGAGGCACCTGGGGTCATTTGGAGGTGTACCTGAGTGCCAGAGGTGTACCTGGGAGGCTGAGGTGTACCTGGGAGTGCAAAACGGGAGGTCACAGGATGCACTGCAGTGGTCAGGAGGCACCTGGGAGTGCCAGAGGTGCACCTGGGAGTGTCAGAGGATGTACCTGGGAGGTCACGGTGTACCTGGGAGTGTCTGAAAAATTGGCAGTGTCTGGAGGTTTACCTGAGAGGCCAGAGAACCAGGGAGTGTAAAGCAGTACCTGGGACAAGTGCATCAACCAAGAGTAAACATGAGCCAGGAGGAACCTGGAGGTCTGAGGTACCTGGGAGTTCTGGAGGTACCTGAGAGGCCAGAGGCACCTAGGAGGTCAGAGAACACCAGGAGCCACAGAGCACCAGAGTGTCAGAGGTGCACCAGGCTAGTACCTGGTCAACAGAGGAAACAGAAAAGAGGTGAACCAGGGAGGCCAGAGGAGCACCTGGGAGGCTGGAGGTACCTGGAGCATCAGAGGTGTACCAGGGAATCAGGAGCAACCTGGGAGTGTCAGCGTGTACCTGGGAGTATCAGAGGTACCTGGGAGGCTTGAGGCACCTGGGAGTGTCAGGAGGGTGATCTGGACGGTCAGAGGTGCAAACTAGGGGTGCTTGGAGGTGCACCTGGGAGTGTCAGGAGGTGTAACTGGGAGTGTCCGGAGGCACCAGGGAGTGTCAGTGAGTAACCGGGAGTGCCAGAGGTACCTGGGAGTGTTATGAGGTGTACCTGGGAGTGTCAGAGGTGTACCTGGAGATCAGAGGTGCACCTGGGAGGCAAGAGGTACTTGGAGGTCAAGGTGTACCTGGGAGTGTCTGAGGCAATCTGACAGTGTACGAGGTGTACCTGGGAGTGCCGGGAGGAACCTGGGAGTGTAAAAGGTGTACCTGGGAGGCCAGGAGGCACCCGGGAGGCTCGGAGGAGCACGGGGAGTGTCAGAGGTGCACCTGGGAGTGTCAGAGGTGTACCTGGGAGTGTCTGAGGTGCACCTGGGAGCAGCCTGAGGTGTACCTGGGAGCCAGAGAAGCACCAGGAGTTTCAGAGGAGTACTGGGAGTGTCAGAGGTGTACCTGGGAGGCTGGGAGGTGTACCTGGGAGGTCAGAGGTGTACCTAAAACAGGAGGTGGGGGCACCTGGAGTGCTGAGGTGGCCTGGGAGTGTCTGAGGGTACCAGAGGCCAGAGGTGTACCTGGGATGGAGAGGTAACCATGGAGTGTCAGAGGTGAACCGGGAGCAGACGAACCAGGGAAGTGTCTAAGGTACCTGGGAGCACGGAGGTGCTCTGGAGGCCGGAGGAGCCTGAGGTTGGGAGGTGCACGGCAAAGCCAGAGGTACCTGGGAGGCTGGGAGAGGTGTACCGGGAGGCCGAGGAGTACCTGGGAGGTCAGAGGAGCACCTGGGAGTGTCAGAGGTGTACCTGGGAGTGTCACGGAGGCCTGAGGTGTACCTGGGAGGTGTCTGAGGTGTACCTGGGAGTGCTGGGAGAAAGCATCAGGAGTCACAGGAGCACCTGGGAGGCGGAGGGGAGCACCCTGGGAGGCCAGAGGTGTGCCTGGCAGCCAGAGGTGCACCTGGTGCCAGAGGCACCTGGAGTGCTGAGGTAAAATCTGGGGTGTCAGAGGTGCACCTGGGAGGTCAGAGGTGCCTGGGAGCAAGTCAGTGAGAACCTGGGGAGGACAAAGGTGGGAGATCAGAGGCACTTGGGAGGCTGAGGTGTACCTGGAGGCCAGAGGTGCCTGGGAGTGTCAGAGTGGTGTACCAGGGGTGTCAGAGGCACCCTGAGTGTCAGAGGTGTAGCTGGGAGCGTCCGAGGCACCAGGAGTGTCAGGAGGCACCTGGAGGTACCTGGAGGTCGGAGGTGTACCTGGGAGTGTCACAGGTGCACCTGGGAGCATAGAGGTGTACCTGGAGGCCAGGACGTGCACCTGGGAGTGTCGAAGGTGTGGCTGGCTGAGCAAGTCCGAGGTGTGCCTGGAGTGTCTGAGGCACCTGGGGAGTGTCTGAGGTGGCACCTGGCAAAGAGGGGAGGTGCACCTGGGAGCAGTTCAGGTGCACCGGTGTTAGAGGTGTACCTGGGAGCAGAGAGGCACCTGGGAGTGTCTGAGCCATACCTGGGAGCGTACCTGGGAGTGACAGGCGGCACCTGGGAGCAAGCCTAGAGGTGCCTAAGCGTGTCTGAGGTGCACCTGGGAGGTTCGAGGCATGTGGGAAGTAAGTCTGAGGTGTTAAGGAGCAAGCCGAGGTGTATCTGGCAGTGTCAGGCGTGTAACTGGGAGGTTTACAGGCATTCTGACTTGTTAGAGGTACCTGGGAGTGTGAGGTACCTGGGAGTGCCTGAGGTGTGGCCTGGGAGTGTCTGGAGGAAATGGGAGTGTCACGGAGAACCAGGGAGGCTTTTACAGGTTACAGGGAGCAAGTTGGGAGGGTGTAACCGGGAGTGTTTGAGGTAACCACATGCAGGAGGTGGCAAGTGGAGCAGCCGAGGGCACCTGGAGTGCTCGGGGAGGCACCTGGGAGGTCAGAAGTGCACCAGAGGCCAGAGGAGCAACGGGAGTGTCAGAGGAGTACCTGGGAGCAGTTAGGGGTGTACCTGGGAGGTTGGGTGGTACCTTGGAGTGTCAGAGGTGGGCACGTAGGGAGTGTCAGGGGAGAACTAGGGAGGTTGGGGGAGAACCAAGGAGGCCAGAGCACTCTCATTTAGAGGCGGGCGGGGAGGTGTGTATTTGGGAGGCCGGAGATGTACTGGAGCGAAAAATGGGAGTGTTGGGGAGGTGAACCAGGAGGCAGTTTGAGGTACCTGCGAGCACGGAGAGGTAATGGGAGTATCGGAGGTACCTGGGAGTGAGAAAATGGGAGGTTGGGAGGTAACGGGAGTGCCAGGTGAATGGGAGGCCAAGGCATTTGGGAGAATCGAGGTACCTGGGAATATCGGAGGTGCATCAGAAATGAGGTAAACCAAGAGTGTTTTCTGGATGGTACCTGGTGTAATGACAGATTGCTCGACCAACCTCCATACAGCCCAGAATTATGTCACATGTAACAACTAAGTACAATTACAGACCCCGTGGCACCACCACATTCCAGGTTACACACCTCAGGTCGACCCAAGGGACGACTCGCCCGCAATAATGACCAAGAGCCGTGACCACAACCACATTCCAGCGCCAAGACACCTGGCCAGGACCACACCCAGCCACACCACCAGATCAAAACCAGCTTAAAGTTAATTGTTAGAGTCAGGCCGGCTGGGCCAACCCCACATAAAGGCCCACAGTCCCGCTCCACGGCACAATACCCATCTATTCCATTACCATTATCCCTGAAGTCATGCCGCCCTCTCCGCCCGGCCGCCACTGTTCACCAACAGAGTCACGCACGTCTCCCCCAGGTCGTGAGGGAGACCTCCAAAACACGGCATCAGCCAGCAAATCAGACTCTCCTGTAGATATGCAGCCTCAGCCAACACCCACTGGCCTACCCTCAGGGTACACACGGAGTCTTGTCAGAAAGTCTCTAGGTGAGTTACCAGTGGGAAGTGTATTCATTCAGGTGTGTCCGAGCAAAAGCGTCATAACGTACATAATGTTAGTACCTCATATAATAGTGATATTAATGTGTCCATGTCATGAGTGAATTAATAAATAGTTGTATCGGCAAGGTATTTAACAAGTTGCCCTTTAAGAAGTGATATATGTGTATTGACATCTAGATAAGATAGCGAGGATGTGCAAACAACATCCAGGCCACGCTACCGCTACCTATCTTACATTCCTACTATACTTCCTACCTATATATATAATTATCTTTTTCTGAGTTTTATCCCATTACATTGGTGACAGCGAATCCAATAACGCTAACCCACGCCCAGCTTTAGTACATTAATGGCAACAGCTTAACTCAAAACCACGCCTCCCCCGTTAAAGCCACAACACTGGCCCCCACCCAACACAAGTATTGTCTGCACATTGTAATAAGTAATTCCTTGTAATGAGCGCCAGAAAAGTGCCCCATTGTGTCACCAAGTACAGCCCAAATAAACGCTCAGTCATGGTAGGCGCCAATTTACCAGAAACATGTTCAGTGCTTAACTGAACTTCAGTCGTCACCCGCTATCTGTGGCATTCTAGTAGCCCACAGTTTGATTGCTGTCAGGTACAATGTAGCCATTGTGTTTCAGTGATGAAAGCGGTTCGTACCAACTGTTATAACTTAACATGTCTCTAACCCACATCCCTCCTCCCTGTCCAATCCTCACCCCACCCTCCCACCTTCCTCCCATCCCTGCCCCGCCTCCGCCTGCAGCATCTCCCGCCCCCAAGCCTCGGCCCGATCACCACGCTGCCTCCCACCACCAAGTAACGACACCAGCCTGGCTGGGCCACCACAGCCCGCCTCCCTACCACCCCACCCTGCTCGGGTGACTACACGCCCCTGACCTGCCCCTGCCTCGCTAGACCACACACCAATCCCCGCCTTAAGTCCCGTGAGAGCACATGATGATGGTTAATATAAAGTAATATTGCGATGAATGCAGAGCTTCACTCAGTGTATTTTATGCTATTATGATTTGTGATGTACTCTTTGACGCGCAGTGATAAATGATATTCAGTGTAGCGCGCAGAGCTTCACTCCCCGACCCAGCCTGATGAGAACATTGTCGTGACGGAAATGATAGTTGCCAAACATTGACCTAACATATAAAGTAAACTTTTTTTTTGCGAATGCACTTCCAACTAATCCATCACCCCTTTAGGATTGTTTCTCTGTCAAATGTCACACACAGTACCACCCATGGCCAGCCGGACGTCAACCACAGTACATACGAGCAGAGAAGAACCAGCATGATGAAAGCAGCGTGATGAATGCAGCTTGATGAAGGCAGCACGAAACCCACCACACACCACGTCACTTCTTTCAAGTCCTCCCTTGGTATAGGATTAAGAAGATTTTATATTTTTCTACTTTAGGAAGTAAGGAGTGTGGAATGGATCGCCACACAACGAACCCTGGTGAGCCCAGCCAGGGAGGGATTCACCACTGTGGAAGGTGTAAGACAGGACTGTCTTTGGTCTCGCCGACACTCACGTACGGAGGGCGAGCCCTGGTCCGCGGAACCTGCCTTACAGTCATCTAAGGAGACGACAGCCCAAACAGTGGACCGGCTTTCATCCCGGCCGGAGAGGGCCGACGGCAGATGAACAGAAAATCGTCTGGAATATGTTGAAAATGATGATGTTGCAGAGAAGAAATACAGATGGAGCAGAAAAATTCATCTGGAATATGAAAATGATGATGTACTAAGAAAAAAGGAAGATGGAACAGAAAATTCATCTAGAAGACGTTGAAAATGAGGCTCTAAACGTAGAGGAAGAACGCAGATGGGACAGAAAACTCGTCTGGAATAGTATAGAAACCAGGAGGAAGTGAGAAGAAGTCAGAAGGTGTGGAGAAACGACCCAAAAGGTGCGGTATGTGAAGAAAGAAGACAGAAGATGTGCTATGTGAAGAAAGAAGACAGAAGATGTGCTGTCCTGACATCACAAGAAAGTCGATGATGAAGGACCAACCGACTACAGCTGCTGAGCTGCCGCCATCCCCTGTTTTTCAGATACCAGCCGGATGGAAGACGTGAGCTATGCCGGACCCAACTAATGTACTGATGTTGTTGATGTATAATAAAAAGATATCAATACCCTAATATGTGAAGTAGGAACATTTTTTGTGTATTCTGAAGTATTTTCTCTGATTTTGTTGATGTTTACTACAAAGAATGTCTTTTTTTAGTCTCACTTTTTTTCTATGAGTTCATTTGATCAATGTCTTGGACTATGAAACACGATGTTGTAGCTATATTACTGACTGAGATGAATTATTATTTTGACATGGGCTGATAAGGAAATGTAACACCTGCTATTGTTTGTAGAATGTGATTTGCAAGTTTGCCTCGGACACTATGCTACATATGAAGGATTTTTTCATTCTATGTTCACTTGCTATGTTTCCTTTTTCTCCTGGCATAGAAGCTTTGATCTTGGCGGGAGGTATAGTGAGCTTTGTCAGATCAAACTAGCGCCATTAGAAAAACATACACCTATGAGATTGTTGTTTGTAAATGTGAGACTATGTTATCGCCCAGGGATTATCTTTGACACCACACGTGATGTTGCTGTCTATATGTGACATCAGTCTCTGTGATGAAGCTTTGGTCTTGGCGGGAGGTGTAATGATTGATTGTCAGACCAAAGCTTACAGCCCAGAATTATGTCACATGTAACAGCGAGTACACCACAGACCTCGTGGCACCACCACATTCCGGGTTGACACACCTCAGGTCGACCCAAGGGACTTGACCTCGCCCGCTAATGACGTGAGCCGGTGACCTACAACCGCACCTAGCCAAGACACCTGGCCATGACCACACCTGCACACACCACCAGATCAAACCAGTTTAGTGTTAATTGTTAGAGGTCAGAAGCCGGCTGGGCCGACCCCATATAAAGGCCCTACTGTCCCGTCCACGGGCATTCGAGATTCCTATTCGATTCCAATACGATTCTCATTCTGGTTGCTGTCATCTCTCTCCCGTTCGGGTCGTCACTCGGTTCACCAAGGAGAGTCACGCACGTCCCCTCCCCAGGTCGGGAGGGAGACCTCCCGACCAGACGGCATCGCCAGCTAAGCAGACTCTCCCTGTGATGAAGGCAGCCCAGCCAGCACTCACTGGGCCTACGTCAAGGTACACGTGAGTCTTGTCAGAACGCCCTAGGGTGAGTTACCTACTGTGGGAAGTGTATTCATTCAGGTGTGTCCGAGAGTCAGTGTCAAGTAACGTAAAGCATAATGTGTTAGTACCCCGATATAATAGTGATATTAATGTGTCCATGTCATTGAGTGAAGTAATAAATAGTTGTATCGAAGAGGTGTTTAACAAGTTGTCCCTTTAAGAAGTGATATATGTGTATTGACATACGAGATAAGATAAGCGTAGTGACGCTGTGCAAATAACATCCAGGCCACGATACCAAGTTTCCTATCTTTACATTCCTACTCTCTATACTTCCTACCTATGTATGTAATTCTCTTCTTGTGAGTTTTGTCTCATTATAGAGGGTATCATGGAGTTTAGAAACGCGTAAAGTGAATAACATAACATATGGGATTTATTGAAATGGAGTCCAGGCCGATCCCCAAACGCCATTTTTTGACGACACATAACTATGTTGTAGTAAAAATAACATCTTAATTTTATGATGGTACATGCACACAATTAATACTTAAGAGAAATAGAGAAATACAGTCGCCAAGTTAATGTCCATTCAAATAATGGACACAACTCCCTCCCCCTCTCACACTACACTGCCGGCTCTTCCCTCTCTGAGAAATTTTTGGGGGAAAACCAGGTATAGTAATAAATAATACCTCAAACTAAAGTTAGGATAATATAATTGACATTGCTGGATTTCTTGTAAGACCAGGAATATTTTGAATATAAATGTCATATATTTTTCACAAAAGATAACATACTTACTCAGATTAAACATTTTATCGAAAAATTTTATGTCTAATGCAAAATATATGATGTTTATATTCAAAATGATCACCAAATTGTAAGAATTCCAGCAATGTAAATAATATTCTGGCCGGGTAATTTGTATGAATTTTATGAGCTAAAACAAATATCTTCAGTTAAAAAAAAAAAAATATTCTTCACGACACTATCTGTCAATCAAAGTACCCCACCTTACCTCCCCCCCTCTTCCAACCGTGCGGTCAGTCCCAACCCTCCCCCCGACCCCCCACCAATCCTCCCTTCAAGAGATGTTGGGTGAAAAATTTAGATTTTAACATTTTGTATTAAATAATACCTCAGATTAAAGTTAGGATAATATAATTGACATTAGCAATACGTAACTGAACGAAGTACAATGAT
>NW_024733630.1:0-16848 GCF_018991925.1 Homarus americanus | reverse complement strand
CGAGTATAACAAAGTCCCCTGATTGAGTATAAAAAAATCCCCTGATCGAGTATAACAAAGTCCTCTGGTTGAGTATAACAAAGTCCCCTGATCGAGTATAACAAAGTCCTCCTGTTGAGTATAACAAAGTCCCCTGGTCAAGTATTGCAAAGTCCCCTGATCGAGTATAACAAACCCTCCTCATCGAGTATAACAAAGTCCCCTGATCGAGTATAACACAGCCCCCTGCTCGAGTATAAGAAAGTCCCCTGATCAAGTATAACAAAGTCCCCTGATCGAGTATAACAAATGCCCCTGATCGAGTCCAAAAAAGGCCCCTCATCGAGTATAACAAAGTCCCCTGATCTAGTATAACACAGGCCCCTGATCGAGTATAACAAAGGCCCCTCATCGAGTATAACAAAGTTCCCTAATCGAGTATAACAAAGTGTCCTAATCGAGTATTACAAAGTCCCCTGGTCGAGTATAACAAAGTACCCTGTTCGAGTCGAACAAAGTCCCCTTATCGAGTATAACAAATTCCCCTTATCGAGTATTACAAAGACCCCTTATCGAGTATAACAAAGGCCGGTGATCGAGTATAAGAAAGGCCCCTGGTCGAGTATAACAAAGTTCCCTGATCGAGTATAACAGCGTCCCCATCGAGTATAACAAAGTCCCCTGATCGAGTATAAAAAGTCCCGATCGACTATACCAAAGTCCCCTGATCGGTATAACAAAGTCCCCTTATCGAGTATAAATAAATTCCCCTTATCGAGTATAACAGCGCCGGTGATCGAGTATAAGAAAGGTCCCTGATATAACAAAGGCCCTCATCGAGTATAACAAAGTTCCCTGATCGAGTATAAAGCCGCCTAATCGAGTATAACAAAGTCCCTGGTCGAGTATAACAAAGTCCCATGTCTGGTTCAACAAAGTTTCTTTTATCGAGTATAACAAATTCTGCTATCGAAGTACATAAAGACCCCTTTATCGAGTATAACAAAGTCCGGTGATCGAGTATAACAAAGGCCCCTGGTCGAGTATAACAAAGTCCCCTGATCGAGTATAACAAAGGTCCCCTGATCGAGTATAACAAAGTCCCCTGATCGAGTATAAAAATGTCCCCTGGCCCAATATAACTAAGTCCCCATATCGAGTATAACAAAGTCCCCTTATCGATTATATCAAAGTCCCCTGGTCGAGTATAGCAAAGGGCCCTAATCGAGTAAGACAAAGTCCCATGATCGAGTATAACAAATTCCTCTTATCGAGTATAACAAAGTCCCCTTATCGAGTATAACAAAGACCCCTGAACCGAGTATAACAAAGTCCCCTTATCGAGTATAACAAAGTCCCCTGATCGAGTATAACAAAAGTCCCCTTATCGCGTATAACAAAGTTCCCTAATCGGGTATAAAAAAGTCCCCTGGTCCAGTATAACAAAGTCCCCTGATCGAGTATAACAAAGGCCCCTGGACGTGTATAACAAAGTCCCCTGATCGAGTATACCAAAAGTCCCTTGATCGAGTATAACAAAGTCCCTTGGTCGAGTATAACAAAGTTTTCTTATCGAGTATAACAAAGGCCACTGGTCGAGTATAACAAAGTTCTCTGATCGAGTATAACAAAATTCCCCTGATCGAGTATAACAAAGTCCCTTAATCAAGTATAGCAAAATCCCCTCATCGAGTATAACATATCCCCTGATCGAGTATAAAAAAGTCCTCTGGTCGAGTATAACAAAGTCCCCTGATCGAGTATAACAAAGTCCCCTGGTCGAGTATAACAAAGTCCCCTGATCGAGGATAACCAAAGCCCCTCATCGAGTATAACAAAGTCCCATGATTGAGTATAACAAAGTCCCCTGATCGAGTACAACAAAGTCCTCTGGTTGAGTATTACAAAGTCCCCTGATCAAGTATAATATAACCCCTGATCGCGTAAAACAAAATTCCCCTGATCGAGTATGACAAAGTCCCTTGATTAATTTTTAAAAAGTCCCCTGGTTGAGTATAACAAAGTTCCTTGATCGAGTATAACAAAGTCCCCTTGTCGCGTATAACAAAGCCCCTCATCGAGCATAACAAAGGCCCCTAATCGAGTATAACAAAGTCCCCTGATTGAGTATAAAAAAGTCCCCTGATCGAGTATAACAAAGTCCTCTGGTTGAGTATAACAAAGTCCCCTGATCGAGTATAACATATCCCCTGATCGAGTATAACAAAATTCCCCTGATAGAGTATGACAAAGTCCCCTGATTAATTTTAAAAAAGTCCCCTGGTTGAGTATAACAAAGTTCCCTGATCGAGTATAACAAAGCCCCCTCATCGAGTAAAACAAAGGCCCCTAATCGAGTATAACAAAGTCCACTGATCGAGTATAACATATCCCCTGATCGAGTATAACAAAGTCCTCTGGTCAAGTATAAAAAAGTCCCCTGATCGAGTATAACATATCCCCTGATCGAGTATATCAACGTTTCCTGACCCAGTATAACAAAGTCCCTAGATCGAGCATAACAAAGCCCCCTGGACGAGTATAACAAAGTCCCCTGATCGAGTATAACAAAGTCCCCTGATCGAGTATAACAGAGTCTCCTGGTCCAGTATAACAAAGTCCCCTGATCGAGTATAACATATCCCCTCATCGAGGATAACAACGTCTCCTGGCGCAGTATAACAAAGTCCCCAGATCGAGCATAACAAAGTCCCCTGATCGATTATAACAAAGTCCTCTGGTCGAGTATAACAAAGGGCCCTCATCGAGTAAGACGAAGTCCCCTGATCGAGTGTAACAAAGTTCCCTGATCCTAGTATAACAAAGCCCAATGGACTAGTATAACAAAGACCCCTGAACCGAGCATAACAAAGTCCCCTAATCGAGTATAACATATCCCCTGATCGAGTATAACAAAGTCCCTGGTGGAGTAAAACAAAGTCCCCTGGTCGAGTATAACAAAGTTTTCTAATCGAGTATAACAAAGGCCCCTGGTCGAGTATAACGAAGTCCTCTGATCGAGTATTACAAAGTCCCCTGATCAAGTATAACAAAGTCCCCTAATCAAGTATAACAAAGTCCCCTAATCGAGTATAACATATCCCCTGATCGAATATACCAAAGTCGTCTGCTCGAGTATAAGAAAGTCCCCTGATCGAGTATAACAAAGTCCCTTGGTCGAGTATAACAAAGTCCCCTGATCGAGTATAACAAAAGCCCCTCATCGAGTATAGCAAAGTCCATTGGTCAAATATAGGAAAGTCCACTGATCGAGTATAACAAAGTCCCTGATCGAGTATAAAAAAGTCCCCTGATCGCATATAACAAAGTCCCCTGTTCGAGTATAACCAAGTCCCCTGATCGAGTATAACAAATGACCCTCATTGATTATAACAAAATCCATTGGTCAAGTATAAAAAAGTCCCCTGGTCGAGTATAACAAAGTCCTCTGATCGAGAATAACAAAGTCCTCTGGTCGAGTATAAAAAAGTCCCCTGAGGGAGTATAACAAAGTCCCCTGATTGAGTATAACAAAGTCCCCAGATCGAGTATAACAAAGGCCCCTCATCGAGTATAACAAAGTCCATTGGTCAAGTATAAAAAAGTCCCCTGGTCGAGTATAACAAAGTCCCCTGATTGAGTATAACAAAGTCCCCTGGTCGAGTATAGCACAGCCCCTTGATCGAGTATAACAAAGCCTCCTCATCGAGTATAGCAAAGTCCATTGGTCAAGTATAAAAAAGTCTCTGGTCGAGTATAACAAAGTCCCCTGATCGAGTATAACAAAGTCCCCTGGTCGAGTATAAAAAAGTCCCCTGATGGAGTATAACAAAGTCCCCTGATCGAGTATAACAAAGTCCCAGATCGAGTATAAGAAAGGCCACTCATCGAGTATAACAAAGTCCATTGGTCAAGTATAAAAAAGTCCCCTGGACGAGTATAACAAAGTCCCCACATCGAGTATAACAAAGTTCCGTGGTCGAGTATAGCAAAGTCCTCACATCGAGTATAACAAAGCCTCCTCATCGAGTATAACAAAGTCCCCTGATCGTGTATAAAAAAGACCCCTAGACGAGTATAACAAAGTCCCCTGATCGAGTTTAACAAAGTCCCCTGATCGAGTATAACAAAGTCCCCTGGTCCAGTATAACAAAGTCCCCTGATCGAGTATAACATATCCCCTGATCGAGTATATCAAAGTCTCCAAGACCAGTATAACAAAGTCCACAGATCGAGCATAACAAAGTCCCCTAATCGATTATAACAAAGTCACCCAGACCGAGTATAACAAAGGCCTCTGGTCGAGTATAAGAAAGTCCCCTGGTCGAGAATAACAAAGTCCCCTGATCCTAATATAACAAAGCCCCCTGGACGAGTATAACAAAGTCCCCTGGTCGAGTATAACAAAGAGCCCTCATCGAGTAAGACAAAGTACCCTGATCGAGTATAACAAAGACCCCTGATCCTAGTATAACAAAGCCCAATGGACGAGTATAACAAAGACCCCTCAACCGAGCATAACAAAGTCCCCTCATCGAGTATAACATATCCCCTGGTTGAGTATAACAAAGTCCCTGGTGGAGTATAACAAAGTCCCCTGGTCGAGTATAACAAAGTTTTCTAATCGAGTATAACAAAGGCCCCTGGTCGAGTATAACATATCCCCTGATCGAATATACCAAAGTCGTCTGCTCGAGTATAAGAAAGTCACCTGATCGAGTATAACAAAGTCCCCTGGTCGAGTATAACAAAGCCCCTCATCGAGTATAACAAAGGCCCCTAATCGAGTATAACAAAGTCCCCTGATTGAGTATAACAAAGTCCCCTGATCGAGTATAACAAAGTCCTCTTGTTGAGTATAACAAAGTCCCCTGGTCAAGTATAGGAAAGTCCCCTGATCGAGTATAACAAACCCTCCTCTCCGAGTATAACAAAGTCCCCTGATCGAGTATAACACAGCCCCCTGCTCGAGTATAAGAAAGTCCCCTGATCAAGTATAACAAAGTCCCCTGATCGAGTATAACAAAGGACCCTGATCGAGTCCAAAAAAGGCCCCTCATCGAGTATAATAAAGTCCCCTGATCTAGTATAACACAGGCCCCTGATCGAGTATAACAAAGGCCCTTCATCGAGTATAACAAAGTTCCCTGATCGAGTATAACAAAGCCGCCTAATCGAGTATAACAAAGTCCCCTGATCGAGTATAACAAAGTCCCCTGTTCGAGTCAAACAAAGTCCCCTTATCGAGTATAACAAATTCCCCTTATCGAGTATAACAAAGTCCGGTGATCGAGTATAAGAAAGGCCCCTGGTCCAGTATAACAAAGTCCCCTGATCGAGTATAACAAAGGTCCCCTGATCGAGTATAACAAAGTCCCCTGATCGAGTATAAAAAAGTCCCTGATCGAGTATACCAAAGTCCCCTGATCGATTATAACAAAGTCCCCTGGTCGAGTTTAACTTAGTCCTCTGTTTGAGTCTAACAAAATCCGGTGATCGATTATAACAAAGGCCCCTGGACGAGTATGACAAAGTCCCCTGTTCGAGTCTAACAAAGTCCCCTTATCGAGTATAACAAATTCCCCTTATCGAGTATTACAAAGACTCCTTATCGAGTATAACAAAGTCCGGTGATCGAGTATAACAAAGGCCCCTGGTCGAGTATAACAAAATCCCCTGATCGAGTATAACAAAGGTCCCTTGATCGAGCATAACAAAGTCCCCTGATCGATTATAACAAAGTCCTCTGGTCGAGTATAATAAAGGGCCCTCATCTAGTAAGACAAAGTCCCCTGATCGTGTATAACAAAGTCCCCTGATCCTAGTATAACAAAGCCCAATGGACGAGTATAACAAAGACCCCTGAACCGAGCATAACAAAGTCCCCTAATCGAGTATAACATATCCCCTGATCGAGTATAACAAAGTCCCTGGTGGAGTAAAAAAAGTCCCCTGGTCGAGTATAACAAAGTTTTCTAATCGAGTATAACAAAGGCCCCTGGTCGAGTATAACGAAGTCCTCTAATCGAGTATTACAAAGTCCCCTGATCAAGATTAACAAAGTCCCCTAATCAAGTATAACAAAGTCCCCTGATCGAGTATAACATATCCCCTGATCGAGTATACCAAAGTCGTCTGCTCGAGTATAAGAAAGTCCCCTGATCGTGTATAACAAAGTCCCCTGGTCGAGTATAACAAAGTCCCCTGATCGAGTATAACAAAAGCCCCTCATCGAGTATAGCAAAGTCCATTGGTCAAATATAGGAAAGTCCACTGATCGAGTATAACAAAGTCCCTGATCGAGTATAAAAAATTCCCCTGATCGCATATAACAAAGTCCCCTGTTCGAGTATAACAAAGTCCCCTGATCGAGTATAACAAAGTCTCAATGAGTATAAAAAAGTCCCCTGAGGGAGTATAACAAAGTCCCCTGATTGAGTATAACAAAGTCCCCAGATCGAGTATAACAAAGGCCCCTCATCGAGTATAACAAAGTCCATTGGTCAAGTATAAAAAGCCCCCTGGTCGAGTATAACAAAGTTCCCTGATCGAGTAAAACAAATTCCCCTAGTCGAGTTTAGCACAGTCCCCTGATCGAGTATAACAAAGCCTCCTCATCGAGTATAGCAAAGTCCATTGGTCAGGTATAAAAAAGTCCCCTGGTCGAGTATAACAAAGTCCCCTGATCGAGTATAACAAAGTTCCCTGGTCGAGTATAAAAAAGTCCCCTGATGGAGTATAACAAAGTCCCCTGATCGAGTATAACAAAGTCCCCAGATCTAGTATAAGAAAGGCCACTCATCGAGTATAACAAAGTCCATTGGTCAAGAATAAAAAAGTCCCCTGGACGAGTATAACAAAGTCCCCACATCGAGTATAACAAAGTCCCGTGGTCGAGTATAGCAAAGTCCTCACATCGAGTATAACAAAGCCTCCTCATCGAGTATAACAAAGTCCCCTGATCGTGTATAAAAAAGACCCCCAGACGAGTATAACAAAGTCCCCTGATCGAGTATAACAAAGTCCCCTGATCGAGTATAACAAAGTCCCCTGGTCCAGTATAACAAAGTCCCCTGATCGAGTATAACATATCCCCTGATCGAGTATAACAAAGTCTCCAGGCCCAGTATAACAAAGTCCACAGATCGAGCATAACAAAGTCCCCTGATCGATTATAACAAAGTCACCCAGACCGAGTATAACAAAGGCCTCTGGTCGAGTATAACAAAGTCCCCTGGTCGAGAATAACAAAGTCCCCTGATCCTAATATAACAAAGCCCCCTGGACGAGTATAACAAAGTCCCCTGGTCGAGTATATTAAAGGGCCCTCATCGAGTAAGACAAAGTACCCTGATCGAGTATAACAAAGACCCCTGATCCTAGTATAACAAAGCCCAATGGACGAGTATAACAAAGACCCCTGAACCGAGCATAACAAAGTCCCCTCATCGAGTATAACATATCCCCTGGTCGAGTATAACAAAGTCCCTGGTGGAGTATAACAAAGTCCCCTGGTCGAGTATAACAAAGTTTTCTAATCGAGTATAAGAAAGGCCCCTGGTCGAGTATAACATATCCCCTGATCGAATATGCCAAAGTCGTCTGCTCGAGTATAAGAAAGTCACCTGATCGAGTATAACAATGTCCCCTGGTCGAGTATAACAAAGCCCCTCATCGAGTATAACAAAGGCCCCTAATCAAGTATAACAAAGCCCCCTGATTGAGTATAACAAAGTCCCCTGATCGAGTATAACAAAGTCCTCTTGTTGAGTATAACAAAGTCCCCTGGTCAAGTATAGCAAAGTCCCCTGATCGAGTATAACAAACCCTCCTCATCGAGTATAACAAAGTCCCCTGATCGAGTATAACACAGCCCCCTGCTCGAGTATAAGAAAGTACCCTGATCAAGTATAACAAAGTCCCCTGATCGAGTATAACAAAGGCCCCTGATCGAGTCCAGAAAAGGCCCCTCATCGAGTATAACAAAGTCCCCTGATCTAGTATAACACAGGCCCCTGATCGAGTATAACAAAGGCCCCTCATCGAGTATAACAAAGTTCCCTGATCGAGTATAACAAAGCCGCCTAATCGAGTATAACAAAGTCCCCTGGTCGAGTATAACAAAGTCCCCCTTTCGAGTCTAACAAAGTCCCCTTATCGAGTATAACAAATTCCCCTTATCGAGTATTACAAAGACCCCTTATCGAGTATAACAAAGTCCGGTGATCGAGTATAAGAAAGGCCCCTGGTCGAGTATAACAAAGTCCCCTGATCGAGTATAACAAATGTCCCCTGATCGAGTATAACAAAGTCCCCTGATCGAGTATAAAAAAGTCCCTGATCGAGTATACCAAAGTCCCCTGATCGATTATAACAAAGTCCCCTGGTCGAGTATAACTTAGTCCTCTGTTTGAGTCTAACAAAATCCGGTGATCGACTATAACAAAGGCCCCTGGTCGAGTATAACAAAGTCCCTTGATCGAGTATAACAAAGCCCCCTGGACGAGTATAACAAAGTCCCCTGATTGAGTATAACAAAGTCCCTGATCGAGTATACCAAAGTCCCCTGATCGATTATAACAAAGTCCCCTGGTCGAGTATAACAAAGTCCATTGGTCAAGTATAAAAAAGTCCCCTGGTCGAGTATAACAAAGTCCCCAAATCGAGTATAACAAAGGCCCCTCATCGAGTATAACAAAGTCCATTGGTCAAGTATAAAAAAGTCCCCTTGTCGAGTATAACAAAGTCCTTGATCGAGTATAACAAAGTCCCCTGATCGAGTATAACAAAGCCCCCTGGGCGAGTATAACAAAGTTCCCTGATCGAGCATAACAAAGTCCCTGATCGAGTATAACAAAGTCCCCTGGTCCAATATAACAAAGATCCTGATCAAGTATAACATATCCCCTCATCGAGTATAACAACGTCTCCTGGCGCAGTATAACAAAGTCCCCAGATCGAGCATAACAAAGTCCCCTGATCGATTATAACAAAGTTCCCTTGTCGAGTATAACAAAGGGCCCTCATCGAGTAAGACAAAGTCCATTGATCGAGTATAACAAAGTCCCCTGATCCTAGTATAACAAAGCCCACTGGACGAGTATAACAAAGACCCCTGAACCGAGTATAAGAAAGTCCCCTGATCTAGTATAACAAAGGCCCCTGATCGCGTATAACAAAGGTCCCCTAATCGAGTATAACAAAGCCCCCTGATCGAGTATAAAAAAGTCCCTGATCGAGTATACAAAAGTCCCCTGATCGATTATAACAAAGTCCCCTGGTCGAGTATAACTTAGTCCTCTGTTTGATTCTAACAAAATCCGGTGATCGACTATAACAAAGGCCCCTGGACGAGTATAACAAAGTCCCCTGTTCGAGTCTAACAAAGTCCCCTTATCGAGTATAACAAGTTCCCCTTATCGAGTATTACAAAGACTCCTTATCGAGTATAACAAAGTCCGGTGATCGAGTATAACAAAGGCCCCTGGTCGAGTATAACAAAGTCCCCTGATCGAGTATAACAATGGTCCCCTGATCGAGTATAACAAAGTCCCCTGATCGAGTATAAAAAAGTCCCCTGGCCCAGTATAACAAAGTCCCCATATCGAGTATAACAAAGTCCCCTTATCGATTATATCAAAGTCCCCTGGTCGAGTATAGCAAAGGGCCCTAATCGAGTAAGACAAAGTCCCCTTATCGAGTATAACAAAGTCCCCTGATCGAGTATAACAAAAGTCCCCTGATCCAGTATAACAAAGTTCCCTGATCGGGTATAAAAAAGTCCCCTGGTCCAGTATAACAAAGTCCCCTGATCGAGTATAACAACGGCCCCTGGACGAGTATAACAAAGTCCCCTGATCGAGTATAACAAAAGTCCCTTGATCGAGTATAACAAAGTCCCTTGGTCGAGTATAACAAAGTCTTTCTTATCGAGTATAACAAAGGCCCCTGGTCGAGTATAACAAAGGCCCCTGGTCGAGTATAACAAAGTCCTCTGATCGAGTATAACATAATTCCCCTGATCGAGTATAACAAAGTCCCTTAATCAAGTATAGCAAAATCCCCTCATCGAGTATAACATATCCCCTGATCGAGTATAAAAAAGTCCTCTGGTCGAGTATAACAAAGTCCCCTGATCGAGTATAACAAAGTCCCCTGGTCGAGTATAACAAAGTCCCCTGATCGAGGATAACCAAAGCCCCTCATCGAGTATAACAAAGTCCCATGATTGAGTATAACAAAGTCCCCTGATCGAGTATAACAAAATCCTCTGGTTGAGTATTACAAAGTCCCCTGATCAAGTATAATATAACCCCTGATCGCGTAAAACAAAATTCCACTGATCGAGTATGACAAAGTCCCTTGATTAATTTTAAAAAAGTCCCCTGGTTGAGTATAACAAAGTTCCTTGATCGAGTATAACAAAGTCCCCTGGTCGCGTACAACAAAGCCCCCTCATCGAGCATAACAAAAGCCCCTAATCGAGTATAACAAAGTCCCCTGATTGAGTATAAAAAAGTCCCCTGATCGAGTATAACAAAGTCCCTTGGTTGAGTATAACAAAGTCCCCTGATCGAGTATAACAAAATTCCCCTGATAGAGTATGACAAAGTCCCCTGATTAATTTTAAAAAAGTCCCCTGGTTGAGTATAACAAAGTTCCCTGATCGAGTATAACAAAGCCCCCTCATCGAGTAAAACAAAGGCCCCTAATCGAGTATAACAAGGTCCACTGATCGAGTATAACATATCCCCTGATCGAGTATAACAAAGTCCTCTGGTCAAGTATAAAAAAGTCCCCTGATCGAGTATAACATATCCCCTGATCGAGTATAACAAAGTCTCCAGGCCTAGTATAACAAAGTCCCCAGATCGAGCATAACAAAGTCCCCTGATCGATTATAACAAAGTTACCCAGACCGAGTATAAGAAAGGCCTCTGGTCGAGTATAACAAAGTCCCCTGATCGTAATATAACAAAGCCCCCTGGACGAGTATAACAAAGTCACCTGGTCCAGTATAACAAATTCCCCTGATCGAGTATAACATATCCCCTGATCGAGTATAACAACGTTTCCAGACCCAGTATAACAAAGTCCCTAGATCGAGCATAACAAAGCCCCCTGGACGAGTATAACAAAGTCCCCTGATCGAGTATAACAAAGTCCCCTGATCGAGGATAACAACGTCTCCTGGCGCAGTATAACAAAGTCCCCAGATCGAGCATAACAAAGTCCCCTGATCGATTATAACAAAGTCCTCTGGTCGAGTATAACAAAGGGCCCTCATCGAGTAAGACAAAGTCCCCTGATCGAGTATAACAAAGTCCCCTGATCCTAGTATAACAAAGCCCAATGGACGAGCATAACAAAGTCCCCTAATCGAGTATAACATATCCCCTGATCGAGTATAACAAAGTCCCTGGTGGAGTAAAACAAAGTCCCCTGGTCGAGTGTATCAAAGTTTTCTAATCGAGTATAACAAAGGCCCCTGGTCGAGTATAACGAAGTCCTCTGATCGAGTATTACAAAGTCCCCTGATCAAGTATAACAAAGTCCCCTAATCAAGTATAACAAAGTCCCCTGATCGAGTATAACATATCCCCTGATCGAATATACCAAAGTCGTCTGCTCAAGTATAAGAAAGTCCCCTGATCGAGTATAACAAAGTCCCCTGGTCGAGTATAACAAAGTCCCCTGATCGAGTATAACAAAGTCCCTGATCGAGTATAAAAAAGTCCCCTGATCGCATATAACAAAGTCCCCTGATCGAGTATAACCAAGTCCCCAGATCGAGTATAACAAAGGCCCCTCATCGAGTATATAGCAAAGTCCATTGGTCAAGTATAAAAGTCCCCTGGTCGAGTATAACAAAGTCCCCTGATCGAGTATAACACAGCCCCCTGCTCGAGTATAAGAAAGTACCCTGATCAAGTATAACAAAGTCCCCTGATCGAGTATAACAAAGGCCCCTGATCGAGTCCAGAAAAGGCCCCTCATCGAGTATAACAAAGTCCCCTGATCTAGTATAACACAGGCCCCTGATCGAGTATAACAAAGGCCCCGCATCGAGTATAACAAAGTTCCCTGATCGAGTATAACAAAGCCGCCTAATCGAGTTTAACAAAGTCCCCTGGTCGAGTATAACAAAGTCCCCCTTTCGAGTCTAACAAAGTCCCCTTATCGAGTATAACAAATTACCCTTATCGAGTATTACAAAGACCCCTTATCGAGTATAACAAAGTCCGGTGATCGAGTATAAGAAAGGCCCCTGGTCGAGTATAACAAAGTCCCCTGATCGAGTATAACAAAGGTCCCCTGATCGAGTATAACAAAGTCCCCTGATCGAGTATAAAAAAGTCCCTGATCGAGTATACCAAAGTCCCCTGATCGATTATAACAAAGTCCCCTGGTCGAGTTTAACTTAGTCCTCTGTTTGAGTCTAACAAAATCCGGTGATCGACTATAACAAAGGCCCCTCGTCGAGTATATCAAAGTCCCTTGATCGAGTATAACAAAGCCCCCTGGACGAGTATAACAAAGTCCCCTGATCGAGTATAACAAAGTCCCTGATCGAGGATACCAAAATCCCCAGATCGATTATAACAAAGTCCCCTGGTCGAGTATAACAAAGTCCATTGGTCAAGTATAAAAAAGTCCCCTGGTCGAGTATAACAAAGTCCCCAAATCGAGTATAACAAAGGCCCCTCATCGAGTAAAACAAAGTCCATTGGTCAAGTATAAAAAAGTCCCCTTGTCGAGTATAACAAAGTCCTTGATCGAGTATAACAAAGTTCCCTGATCGAGTATAACAAAGCCCCCTGGGCGAGTATAACAAAGTTCCCTGATCGAGTATAACAAAGTCCCTGATCGAGTATAACAAAGTCCCCTGGTCCAATATAACAAACACCCTGATCCAGTATAACATATCCCCTCATCGAGTATAACGACGTCTCCTGGCGCAGTATAACAAAGTCCCAAGATCGAGCATAACAAAGTCCCCTGATCGATTATAACAAAGTCCCCTGGTCGAGTTTAACAAAGGGCCCTCATCGAGTAAGACAAAGTCCATTAATCGAGTATAACAAAGTCCCCTGATCCTAGTATAACAAAGCCCACTGGACAAGTATAACAAAGACCCCTGAACCGAGTATAAGAAAGTCCCCTGATCTAGTATAACAAAGGCCCCTGATCGAGTATAACAAAGGTCCCCTAATCGAGTATAACAAAGTCCCCTGATCGAGTATAAAAAAGTCCCTGATCGAGTATACCAAAGTCCCCTGATCGATTATAACAAAGTCCCCTGGTCGAGTATAACTTAGTCGTCTGTTTGAGTCTAACAAAATCCGGTGATCGACTATAACAAAGGTCCCTGGTCGAGTATAACAAAGTCCCCTGTTCGGGTCTAACAAAGTCCCCTTATCGAGTATAACAAATTCCCCTTATCGAGTATTACAAAGACTCCTTATCGAGTATAACAAAGTCCGGTGATCGAGTATAACAAAGGCCCCTGGTCGAGTATAACAAAGTCCCCTGATCGAGTATAACAAAGGTCCCCTGATCGAGTATAACTAAGTCCCCTGATCAAGTATAAAAAAGTCCCCTGGCCCAGTATAACAAAGTCCCCATATCGAGTATAACAAAGTCCCCTCATCGATTATATCAAAGTCCCCTGGTCGAGTATAGCAAAGGGCCCTAATCGAGTAAGACAAAGTCTTCTGATCGAGTATAACAAATTCCTCTTATCAAGTATAACAAAGTCCCCTTATCCAGTATAACAAAGTTCCTGATCAAGAGAAAAAGTCCTGTCCAGTATAACAAAGTCCCTGATCGAGTATAACAACGGCCCTGGGCGAGTATAACAAAGTCCTGATCGAGTATAACAAAAGTCCTTGATCGAGTATACCAAAGTCCCTTGGTCGAGACAACAAAGCTTTTCTTATCGAGTATAACAAAGGCCCTGGTCGAGTATAACAAAGGCCCCTGTTCGAGTATAACAAATATCTCTGATCGAGTATAACAATATTCCCCTGATCGAGTATAACAAAGTCCTCTAATCAAGTATAGCAAAATCCCATCATCGAGTATAACATATCCCCTGATCGAGTATAAAAAAGTCCTCTGGTCGAGTATAACAAAGTCTCCTGATCGAGTATAACAAAGTCCCCTGGTCGATTATAACAAAGTCCCCTGATCGAGGATAACCAAAGCCCCTCATCGAGTATAACAAAGTCCCATGATTGAGTATAACAAAGTCCCCTGATCGAGTATAACAAAGTCCTCTGGTTGAGTATTACAAAGTCCCCTGATCAAGTATAATATAACCCCTGATCGCGTAAAACAAAATTCCCCTGATCGAGTATGACAAAGTCCCTTGATTAATTTTAAAAAAGTCCCCTGGTTGAGTATAACAAAGTTCCTTGATCGAGTATAACAAAGTCCCCTGGTCGCGTATAACAAAGCCCCACTCATCGAGCATAACAAATGCCCCTAATCGAGTATAACAAAGTCCCCTGATTGAGTATAAAAAAGTCCCCTGATCGAGCATAACAAAGTCCTCTGGTTGAGTATAACAAAGTCCCCTGATCGAGTATAACATAAACCCTGATCGAGTATAACAAAATTCCCCTGATAGAGTATGACAAAGTCCCTGATTAATTTTAAAAAAGTCCCCTGGTTGAGTATAACAATGCTCCCTCATCGAGTATAACAAAGCCCCCTCATCGAGTAAAACAAAGGCCCCTAATCGAGTATAACAAAGTCCACTGATCGAGTATAACATATCCCCTGATCGAGTATAACAAAGTCCTCTGGTCAAGTATAAAAAAGTCCCATGACCGAGTATAACATATCCCCTGATCGAGTATATGCGCAAGAAAGTCTCCAGGTGCCCAGGCATAACAAAACCTCAGATCGAGCATAACAAAGTCCCCTGATCGATTATAACAAAGTTACCCAGACCGAGTGGCAGAAAGGCCCTTGGCTCATATATAACAAAGTCCCCTGATCCTAATATAACAAAGCCCCCTGAACGAGTATAACAAAGTCCCCTGGTCCAGTATAACAAAGTCCCCTGATCGAGTATAACATATCCCCTGATCGAGTATAACAACGTTTCCTGACCCAGTATAACAAAGTCCCTTGATCCTAATATAACAAAGCCCCCTGGACGAGTATAACAAAGTCTCCTGGTCCAGTATAACAAAGTCCCCTGATCGAGTATAACATATCCCCTCATCGAGGATAACAACGTCTCCTGGCGCAGTATAACAAAGTCCCCAGATCGAGCATAACAAAGTCCCCTGATCGATTATAACAAAGTCGTCTGGTCGAGTATAACAAAGGGCCCTCATCGAGTAAGACAAAGTCCCCTGATCGAGTATAACAAAGTCCCCTGATCCTAGTATAACTAAGCCCAATGGACGAGTATAACAAAGACCCCTGAACCGAGCATAACAAAGTCCCCTAATCGAGTATAACATATCCCCTGATCGAGTATAACAAAGTCTCTGGTGGAGTAAAACAAAGTCCCCTGGTCGAGTATAACAAAGTTTTCTAATCGAGTATAACAAAGGCCCCTGGTCGAGTATAACGAAGTCCTCTGATCGAGTATTACAAAGTCCCCTGATCAAGTATAACAAAGTCCCCTAATCAAGTATAACAAAGTCCCCTGATCGAGTATAACATATCCCCTGATCGAATATACCAAAGTCGTCTGCTCATGTATAAGAAAGTCCCCTGATCGAGTATAACAAAGTCCCCTGGTCGAGTATAACAAAGTCCCCTGATCGAGTATAACAAAGTCCCTGATCGAGTATAAAAAAGTCCCCTGATCGCATATAACAAAGTCCCCTGATCGAGAATAACAAAGTCCCCAGATCGAGTATAACAAAGGCCCCTCATCGAGTATAGCAAAGTCCATTGGTCAAGTATAAAAAAGTCCCCTGGTCGAGTATAACAAAGTCCCCTGATCGAGCATAACAAAGTCCCCTGATCGATTAAAACAAAGTCACCCAGACCCAGTATGAGAAAGGCCTCTGGTGGAGTATAACAAAGTCCCCTGGTCGAGAATAACAAAGTCCCCTGATCGTAATATAACAAAGCCCCCTGGACGAGTATAACAAAGTCCCCTATTCCAGTATAACAAATTCCCCTGATCGAGTATAACATATCCCCTGATCGAGTATAACAACGTTTCCTGACCCAGTATAACAAAGTCCCTAGATCGAGCATAACAAAGTCCCCTGATCAAGTATAACAAAGTCCCCTAATCAAGCATAACAAAGTCCCCTGATCGAGTATAACAAAGTCGTCTGCTCGAGTATAAGAAAGTCCCCTGAACAAGTATAACAAAGTCCCCTAATCAAGTATAACAAAGTCCCCTGATCGAATATACCAAAGTCGTCTGCTCGAGTATAAGAAAGTCCCCTGATCGAGTATAACAAAGTCCCCTGGTCGAGTATAACAAAGTCCCCTGATCGAGTATAACAAAAGCCCCTCATCGAGTATAGCAAAGTCCATTGGTCAAATATAGGAAAGTCCACTGATCGAGTATAACAAAGTCCCTGATCGAGTATAAAAAAGTCCCCTGATCGCATATAACAAAGTCCCCTGGTCGAGTATAACAAAGTCCCCTGATCGAGTATAACAAAGGCCCCTCATTGAGTATAACAAAATCCATTGGTCAAGTATTAAAAAGTCCCCTGGTCGAGTATAACAAAGTCCTCTGATCGAGAATAACAAAGTCCTCTGGTCGAGTACAAAAAAGTCCCCTGAGGGAGTATAACAAAGTCCCCTGATCGAGTATAACAAAGTCCCCAGATCGAGTAAAACAAAGGCCCCTCATCGAGTATAACAAAGTCCATTGGTCAA
>NW_024733629.1:0-2357 GCF_018991925.1 Homarus americanus | reverse complement strand
AAAATTCTTATGTATTTTTGGTGTTTTTTCAAACATGACCTCTATTTCTGTGCAAATACATTACGCAAAGCTTCTATTACAAAATAGAATGTTCCTTTAAAAAAAATAAACTCTCTACTAGTAAATCAAAATGAAGGTCAGATATGAGTAAACTGAAAATCGTCAAATGAAAAGAAAATATATTCTTGTACTAAAACCTGAGGACAGTCAAAGAGGAGAACCAGGGAAACACAAAGATCTTGACTAAGTTGCTTTTAATCAAGATGTTTGTAGTTTTCCCAGGTCTACCTCTGCGTTATGAAACTTCGTTATATATATTTCTTAGTTAGTCTAGTAAATCTTACTCCTTTTCCTTATACATTATAATAGAAATTCAGAATAATATCGTTTTGATAGAAAATATAATCAAATATAAATTTGATAAGAGTGAATCCTTTTTAAAGTTTACAGAATATTAAACTTAAATTATTTTTATAAATGTGTAACTAAAAAAATTTACTAAAATACAAATCTTTGTTTACAATTCCATTGTAAATTTACATAAAAATTTAGTTTTTAAGATTTTGATAAAACTATTTCTATACAGAGATGAAATTTACTGTTTCATTTGTCAAAAATTTTTCTTTAAACTTTATTATCTTGAAGGGGATCTCCTCTAACGAGTTGAGTCCTGTAAAAACCGATCATAGAAATATACAAGTGTTCGTGTGTAGTGCAAGTCAAGGATAAGAAATGCATTTTATAGACTTTTGTATATTATATCATTGAGCTTCAAATAACGAATGTCCTTAACCTGTAGTAAGGTTATTAATTAATACACTAGTAAAACCGATAAAAATTATGAGATAGAACTTTGTTTCTCTTTTGTGTTGACTTCGATAGTCTGGGATTATTTCTATTGACCACTTCACTGTTTCAGGACAATATTCATTTCATTTGAAATTTTCTACTATTTTTTTATGGGGTTCAGCCTACCTGGGCACAAGTCACTGTGTAGTGGATCCTCTCTCCCCTACAACTCCTAACTGAGTTCGGCCGCGCGCCTACCAGCCAATCAGCGTACACAGCTCAAGTACATAAGAACATAAGAATGGAGGAAAACTGGGTGAAAGGGCCTAGCTGGCCCATACTGGGCAGTCCCGTTTACACACCCAACCCCTATTGCTCATATGAGCATCCAACCTACGTTTGAAGGCCGGGTTGGCTACCAAAGCTTACAACAGTGCGGCCTGGGGAGGTGGTGGTTCTGTAGTGGTCGCACAGGTAGACCAAGGTACTTGTAGGTGCGTACTTGATCGATGTCTCGTCCTTTGCAGAGTCAGTGGTGTCTAGATGCCGGAAGCGTGAGATGAACTTGGTTTTATTGTGTGAGATGACTTGCCCGAGTGTTTGACAGGTCCGGGCGAACGTGGAGAGTATAGGTTGTCTGCGTTGCACTGTAGTAATTTGAGGAGAATATCATCAGCGTAGCTTATGATGTGACTGCCTAGGGCGCGCCCAGCAAAGATGTCACGGCAGAAGGAATCACGAGAACATTAAAGAGTGTAGGGGCTGAGTACACCTCCCTGAGGCGTGCCAAGATCAAGGTCCGTGATCTTAGAGTAGTAGCCCTGAAAACGGACACGGGCCTGTCGATGGGAGAGGTAGTCAGCAATCCACGTGAGGAGTTTGCCCTTCACATCTATGTGAGTGAGGATTCCTCATGATCACTTCACTGTTGGCTTTATCAAAAGCAACCTTGAAGTCGACGAAGAGGGAGGTTTTGCCGGAGGTGTTTGCCATGTAGTGAGCGATGCAGAGAGCAGTGCTTTTTCCGGGGCGGAAACCATAGAGGTCAGGGGCAGGTGGCCTTCAACCTTCCAGTGGAGACGGTGTACATGCGCCCATCATCTTGGAGAAGCAGGAGAATGAGGGATATTGACGATATTCATCTTGTCTGCCTGGTTTAGGGACTGGGATGGTGGTGGTGGCAGTCTTCCATATGAGGCAGCCGACCAGCATCATAAGAGAGGTTAAATAGACAGAGTAGGGGTTACCCGGGGTGGCAATACGGGCATTTTAACACATCATATGACGCCGTCATCACCTGGACTGACCACGCTTAACAGCATTTAGTAGTTAACATGATTGAGTAAAACAACGTTGGCTTTTCACAATCTTCACCAGATGGTCAGAAAGACTGGTCTCTTCATCTTCATCAGTAGTAAACAGTGAATTCCGGTCCATCTCAATCTCTGAGGGATATTTGGGCATTGCAGGTATTGTTTGTTTTTATTGAACTTTAACATTTATAGCAGAAGTAGCAGTTATCTGAATGATTCGTTGGTTCTAAAAACCAGGCACGCCAAACTGAAGTC